>NC_088364.1:36212932-36312932 GCF_034508935.2 Berghia stephanieae | reverse complement strand
ATAAGAACGGATATGGATATAATGCAGATTCCACAGCCCTCCCAAATCCTTCATGGGATCACCATCTATCCCACATTGGTTGTGCTTGAAAACAAACATTGAAATCATTCTAGGCCAATATCTTACATGTTCACAAATTTAAAATGAAAAGGAACTTACAAACAATTAAATTTAAAGGCATTTATTTAAATTTCAAATGCAACATAAACAAATTTATGAACCATGATATGAGAGCACAATTTACACAGTCAAATATTGACAGCATGAAGTATTAATTCCATGAAGATTGCAAAGGCTTTCATACATTGTGAAAAAACAATGCTCTTTACATCAATGCATATTATCAGAGAGCAATTATATAATATGAAACAAACATAATATATTTAAATATATATATACACATTGTAATGTCGAAATATCACAGTGACAAAGGATGAGTGTTTTCTAGTTCTTCTTTCAAATAACAGAACAAAACCTTGGTAAATAACCCTTAAATTAAATAGGATACTTTTCTGCTCCTTTCCTTAAAACAAAAATATCTTATTCACATGCACATGCGCGCACACTCACACACACACTCATGGATTGATAGATAGATGGATAGCTGGATGGATGAAGAGAAAGAGTGATGAGAAAGAAAGAAAGAGAGAGAGTGAGAGAGGAGAGAGAGAGAGAGACAGAGGAGAGAGAGAAAGAGACAGAGAGAGAGAGAGAAAGAGAGAGAGAGAGAGAATAAAAAACACAAAACAAGGAAGCCTCTAACATCTTCTCTTCACTGTGATAATTCCCTCCCACCCAATGATTTCTTGTTTGCTTTAGCATCTGTCGAGATGCAAATGCATTAACACAAACTGACTCAAATTTTTCAGTTGATTAATTTTTTCAATAAAACATTAAATATATTAAAAAAAAAAAAAAAAAACACTGGGTGAATCAAAAGATCCACCATAGGATATAGCCAAATTGATCCTTTTAAGGAGGGATTCTAGTTTGTTTTAACCTGACATTATATCTTATTGCTTTTCAGAGGAGTTAAAACTACGATGTAACTCAAGTTTTAACGAAATCTTGTACAACATCCCAAATGATTATGTTTGCATATTATCGTAACCAAATAAATAACCGGGCAAATTATGATTAGTGAGATATTCTGTTTGTTCGTTTATCTGAAATGAGACCAGCCTCGTAGTTAGAAGAAGCACAGTAGTTTTCAATTCCAAAGCCAGAATCACAATGTCTTATAAACACTGAATGATACAGTGCTAGTTAAAGCAGAGAAAAATACATGAAAAATTAAACTTTACTCCATTAGGAATCGGAACTCAGAAATTTAAATCACTGTGCAAATTTTATACAAATACATCAAAAACATTCCCGTCAAGATTATATAAAAGAGTCACCTTAATTACAGCACGACTGTCAGGAAATCAAAAGGTTTAAACTTTGACCCTCTGCTAAGGAACTGATTTCTAAGCTCTACCTGAAAGTCAGTCATACGCCATTTTTCAGATTTATATCTTGTTCCCAAGGGCCTTTTTCCAATTAATTTATTTCCATATGAACACAGTGTCTGTGAATGCCATTTCCTTTTCTCTGCTCGTTTTACTTGATGTTTCCCTTTCACTTTCAGTGTTTAGATTTTAAAGACTGACATTGTTCCTTCATTCCAAGAAGAAGATATTGTTGAGGTAGGTGCTGCACAGTCTTTTTACTTCATCTGTAATGCATAAAGAGAAAGAGCAACATAGACATATGTGAGAAAGATGAATATAAATATCTATGATATTAAAGTTGGACAAAATCATTTCCAATGAGAGAGTGATAGAGTACGAAATAGATACAGTCAACTGGGGTGACTTTGCCTCTATAGATTTGGACAAATTAGATTAAATTTAGTTTGGTGACAATTATTTCCTTGGATGAAAAATTATCAAATCCTCTAATAAAGGAAATAACTGCAGCAAGCCTCAGTATACCCAAAATGCTCCAAATCACTTGAGGCAATAGATTTTAACAATGATTAAGATGACGTCAGAGGACTTGAAAAATGAAAAACAATTGAACTCAACTTTCCTAACCATACAGGAAATATTATTTTGTCACACAATTTTTTAAAAAATGCTTTATCAAAAGGCGATTGTTTTCCATGCTTTATAGCAAGTTGGATATCCAAGCTATGAGCATCAATGAATCTTCATCCTATGCCAGTACAAAGGTTTATATTCATATTAAAGTAGTTCATAAAGCCCATGAAGCCTGAGTTAATCCCATTTTCTACAGACAATAGTAATTGTTTTTTTTGTTTGTTTGTTTGTTGCTTTAGGTCTCTTCCAACACAATTGAGGTTATATGAGAGACCGCTGAAACAAAAAAAACAAGCAATCTAACACTAACAAAAATAGTACAAATGTAAATCAAAATCATAACCTAAAGATATCATAAGCTAAATTATAAATAACCAAGAACAAACAGACAGAAGATTTATAGAAAAAAAAAAAATATCCCTTGTCAAAAATACAATCACAAACCAAAGAAGCAGGATAGGCTAGTAAAGAGAAGAAGAAACGACATCACTATCGGATCGTACACCCATGAGAACATCATAGGTATATGATTCAAGGGTGATGCTCCCATCCAACCACCCGAATAGTAATTGTTTGCTATCTTTTAATTGAATGGTAATGGTGGTCTATTATAAAGTACTCTACACTGGATCCAACAGACCCTGCTACCCAAATCATTGCTGAATGAACTGCGAGTCATAAAATATCTTTACAGCATGCAGGCTCAAAACCAGTCCCTTTGCTTGTGAGGAGAGTGTTCTGTCAAGCCATAAGGACCCTTATTCATAGAATACAATTGAAACCTTAACATAGCGCTCATTGAGTACAAAAACAATGAGAAAGAATACAACATTAAACAAAAATGTAAGAAATATAAACTCTATACTCCATCAGTGTTTACAAACTTATATATTCTTTTTTTTTTTTTGTGAGGCTTTATGGTTTGGTCGTATGTCACTTTCCTTTAGACCAGTAGGTTCCTGGTTCAAGTTCCGATCTGGGCAGTCTAAAAGTTGAGCCCTTGGAATAGGCTTTTTACCCATATTCTCTCATCCCACTCAGGAGTAAAATAAGTACCTGGATGGTAAGTGTTGACTGTCAAAAAAAATAAAAAATCATAGTAATGCCTCACATTACAACTTGTCTTACATGTAAAGAGTTGCTGTTGGCTTGGGACCCCTTGTAAAGCGATTGTCAGGGTGTGGAGACTGAGCATGCAGGATAAACCAAGAAAGGAATGAAGAGTTTTCATCCTTTCTCAACCCCTATTTTCTTTTCCATTTATTCATTTTTATTTTTGGGCCAATGCTTACCGTTGATTTCAATAAGGCTTGCACTTCTCATATTGATGACAACGTAAAACTCCCTCTGATCTGATTTCTTTCCCACAACCCAATAATCAGATGTTGTCTTCACTATAGTTTCCCCATCTTCATCAAATCTGAAAGAAATTTAAAAAATAAAGAGACAGTTTGTATTGTCCTGCTCATAGATGTCCCTGTAAATTGTAAGAAAGTAAGTAATACAGGCATCCAGAAATGAAGCATTTGAGTAAGCATTGGTGATAGACCTGTTAATGCTGGAATACAGAATAGCCAGAACTTTTTGCAACCTCAAATTTTCATTTTACACCACCCTCAATTCAATAGCCTTTAGGTCAGCACAACGACTGACAAAATCTTCTGGGATTGAAAATAAATGAAAAAATATAAGATTTCAAAGGCAAAGGAGACCTCAGTGAGGAATCCGAAATCTAAAGTTGAGTGTAAAAGGTCAATGTAAAAAATGTAAACAAAAGCCAATTTCCAGTAACCTTGACTTCATAAAACTGCAGTTTTATTCATTGAAATATAAATATATTGACCATGTCATGAACGAGAAAGTGACATGTCGAACTTTTGTAGAAGCCAAAAAGTAGCACAGACATTCTCCAAATAGGTGGCTTTAATCATGTGGGGAAAATAACAATTGTGAAGTTTGCACCAATGATGCTTTGCAGTCATTTGGCAAATATTTTTTTTTTTTTGGTTTACTTTTTACAAGACAGAAAAGTTTGATGGATTAATTGTCGACCAAAACTGGTGAGTCAGAGTTCCAATCATAATCAGAGGATTTAAAGATCTGCAACGAGATTGTGAATAAAGGCAATGCATAAACATGTAAGGTTTGTTTAATTCGGCAATTAATTTATTATTTTTAAAAATCAAATTTGTACTGCAGCATTATCAAAGAAAGATGCTACAATTGTGATGATGATAACCTTGTTGTTGTTGATGATTATTGTGATAATGATAATGATGATGATGGTGATTGAGCTGGTGGATCACAAATGTGTATATTTTTATTTATAAGCAGAAAGGTACAAACTTGGTCAAGTCAGCATTGATGTCGCCTAACAACCGGAGAATTTCTGGGGGAATGTTAACACCAGCCTTCTTTTGGAGATCTATATGGACTGTGGTTTGCTGGGCCAGATTCATATGATTGAAGTAAACATACTTGAACACTGGATCTGAAGGGCTGGGAGAAAAACAGGGTTTAAATATATTGTAAAACATCCTTAAAGTACAACATGACTATTTGGAAGTGGTTGTTCAGAGCCTTCAGTATAAGGCCTGTAGAGCTGGAGTTTATCTGACTTTCTGCAACGTTAAACAAATAGTGATTATTTTCTGCTGGCCTTTGGGTAGCAAACTAGACTTGTCTCAAGGTACTCTCTGCCATATCTAACACACTTAGCTATCCGCTTACTTTTGGATGCACAGAGGGATTTTAAAAAACATGACTACACAAAGAATCAAAACTGTTTTGTGAGACAATTACCCTACCGACTGAGCCTCAAACATCCTAACATGTCTATAAGGGATGGACTTTAAAAATACACAATCACAACAAAACAAATCTAAGAGCCTGCGCCAGGATTCAAATCCACAACCTTTTGATCCAAAGGTGAGTGAATTTCCACAGATTGTCCACAGCTGTATAAAACTGAATGAATAAATAGCAAAATCTATAAAATGTTCTTAAACCATAGGTAAAGGGGAAAAATTGTATTAAAAGGCAGTTTACAATTACTATTCAATCTACAAATCATGTATCACAATAAAGACATATTCATGGTTCATTTCTTTAAAGATCATCTGTAAATTCATTTTAACGAAACATTAGATTGTCTCATAATTCTGATCTGAGTTTTACATAATACCTAGCATTGGTGCATCTCGGGAAGTCTTCAAAATAATGTAGGGATCTCTAGCCGTAAACAATCGTACGGCTAGTGACCTTGGCAATGGTCATTCCTACTTCCGCTCTGCCTCGTCCCGAGCTGACCCGGCTCATATAAAGCCAAGTGGACCTCGATTTAGACACACTTACCGACACACTTACCTACAGACTTACCTACACACTTACCTACAGACTACCTACTGCACACTTCAAGCTCTACACTAAACTATCTACCATACCATATCTGTTGCGACCATACCTATCTACCATTACGACTAGCTAGATTCAGGGTAAGCTATATTTTTATACTTTAACATTATCTATTTAATATCTAGTTTTAACTCAGTAATTCCGTGATTCACCGGCCATCTGGACCCATCCTAGCCATGGAGTCCTACAGCCAGAATACCGAGTTCTGGCAATCACGGTAGTTACTACAATGGCGTCACGAGCGAAAACTTTTTTCTACTTTTTACATTATCCATTTTATTACTTCCTACCGTCGTATTTCGTTGAATGGGATTTCGAATTTCGTTGATTTTTACCGTGTGAATACTTCGTTATTTTTCATCATGTATTTTCTACACTATAATTCTTATATTCGATCTTGAATGAATTCTGTGCTGTGATATTGGTGATATGTATGACCACGCCCCCTTCCCTTTTCTTTCAGTTGTAGGTAATTTCAGTTCGTGAATTTTGTTTGATCGTGTCAAGGTCGTCCTTGTCCTTGACTCCAAGGTCACACCTGTCTGGTGACCTTGTAGACGGTGTCATGTTTCATGATTTTTTTTTTTTTTAATTTTTTACATTTGATTTCTTTTTTATTCTTTTTACTTTTTTTGTTTTGTTATTGCCTATAACTGTGATTAGTGATAAGTTTATATCTTTGGTAATTTATTGTGAATTCTTGTGATTTGCTTTGTCCTTGACTTGACTTTGTTTACTGCTTATGACTGTGATTAGTTGAATTCTTGTGATCTGATCTGTCCTTGAATTGATTTTGCTTGTCCAGTGCTACATTGTGATTGTGGTTACTCTTTCTATTGATTTTATTATATATCTTCAGTTATTCTTTTTCTTTCACACACCTTCCTCTTCTGAGAGGAAACCTTGGTGATTTGTGAAGTTCATTTTTATATTTTTTAAAGTCTGTTTTTTTTTCTTGATTTGTTGTTTGATGATCACTCGGGCCCGGCAGCATGACTGTGGTGAATGTTGGATCTGATCTGTCCTGATGGCGCGGCTACTTGGGATTGGTCTTTTCTTTATATCTCAGTATCCGTACCATTTTTAAATATTTAGTATTATATTTTTAAGTTGTTTTTTTGATGTGTACTCGGGCCAGGCAGCATGGTGCGGTGAGATGTTGGAGCATGATCCGACCATGGCTGCGGCCTTGGGGAGTGGCCTATCTTTCAATAGACCATACCTTATTTTTTATTTAGTATTTGTATAATTTTGATTTATTGTATTGAAAATGTGTCACTCGGGCCAGCAGCATGGTGCGGTGAGATGTTGGAGCATGATCCGACCATGGCTGCGGCCTTGAGGAGTGGCTTATCTTTCAATAGACCATACCTAATTTTTTTATTTAGTATTTGTATAATTCTTGATTTATTGTTTGATGGTCACTCGGGCCAGGCAGCATGGTGCGGTGAGATGTTGGAGCATGATCCTACCATGGCTGCGGCCTTGAGGAGTGGCCTATCTTTCAATAGACCATACCTAATTTTTTATTTATATTTGTAAATTTTGATTTATTGTTTGATGGCTCACTCGGGCCAGGCAGCATGGTGCGGTGAGATGTTGGAGCATGATCCGACCATGGCTGTGGCCTTGAGGAGTGGCCTATCTTTCAATAGACATACCTATTTTTTTATTTAGTTTTGTACAATTTTGATTTATTGTTTGATGGTCACTCGGGCCAGGCAGCATGGTGCGGTGAGATGTTGGAGCATGATCCGACCATGGCTGCGGCCTTGAGGAGTGGCCTATCTTTCAATAGACCATACCTTATTTTTTATTTAGTATTTGTATAATTTTGATTTATTGTTTGATGGTCACTCGGGCCAGGCAGCATGGTGCGGTGAGATGTTGGAGCATGATCCGACCATGGCTGCGGCCTTGAGGAGTGGCCTATCTTTCAATAGACTACACATGATTATTTGTATGTTGCTTGTCATGATTTTGATTTAATAGTTCTTTGAGCATTTAAATTTTGATTTATTGTTTGATGGTCACTCGGGCAGGCAGCATGGTGCGGTGAGATGTTGGAGCATGATCCGACCATGGCTGCGGCCTTGAGGAGTGGCCGATCTTTCAATAGACCATACATAATTACTTGTGCATTAATTTTCTTCATTTTGATTTGTTGTTTGATGGTCGTTCGGGCCGGCAGCATGGTGCGGTGAGATGTCGGAGCATGATCCGACCATGGCTGCGGCCTAGGGAGCGACTATCCTACAATAAACAACCCCATGATATTATTGATCATTGCTTGTGGTTTTATTGGTTGGAGGTCACTCAGGTCAGAGAGCATGGTGCAGCGAGATGTTGTAGCATGACCTGACCATGCTGTGGCCTCGAGTGACAGACCAGCCAATAGATAGTGTTAGTTCCCTAGGTTTGCTTTCGAGTGGCCACTGTGATTGGGCAGCATGGTGCAGTGACATGTCGGAGCATGTCCTGACCATGGCTGCAGCTGTGGAGATGACCACTGGAAGCAACCATCTGATGATAGTTTGGATTCACTGAGTTTGATGGTCACTGAGCTTGGTGGCCAGCGCAGAGAGATGTTGGTGCATTATCTGTTGCGACCAAGGTTCGAGTTGGAGGACCTAATTCTCAGTGAATCACATGATACATATTGTGATGTTCATGCTCAGGTCGCGCACCATGGGTCAGTGAAGTGTTGGTGCACGACATGGCCATGACTGCGACCTGGAGCAATTGCTTTGTTGTGAAGATGTGTAGATTGTTGTTATCATTAGATTACTCTGTGATCTTTACTCTATTATATACAAATGCTTCATATATTATATTTTTACATTTGCTTGCTTTGGCATGAGCTTGGCCTAATTATATTGTTTTGGCTTCATGCTTGTGCTAGTTTTATTACTTGGCTTTAAGCCCGCTCGATTTTGTTTTGTGCTTTTAGCTTGCATTGATTGCTTGCATGGCGTAATAGTTCCTTGAGGTTACACTATAATTTGCTTCTTTGTTACTGACACTGTTTCCCATAGTCTATTCTCAGAAGATTAGGATAATCGTGCCAGTGAATATCATCATGGTGAATAAATTCTAATGGACTACTGCTCTTTTGAGCAGCCCATGGATTATTGTCTCTGGGCAGACTGCCAGACAGTTCGTCCTGCCCTATCAGGAGAGTATAGATGACCAAGAAAGACTTCTGTAGTTCCAAGAACATCATTAAGTTTATGCAGCCTCAGGAAGCCAATAATTATTAATTTACACTCATGGTGCCCAAAATGGAAGATACCTTCACTGATGCTCCAGAACCCAAGGACCCTTTCGATACCGACGACCACTGCTGATATAAGAAATAAGGAAGCCTTGGCACTAGGAGACAGTGGGGATTCGAACCCACCACCAGAGTGCAGAAATGTAAAGAAGCCCCACCATCTAGACTGCATTCAGGACGAGGAGGGGCCTATTTGAATTCAACAAGCTGCCATTTGGACTCTGCAATTCTATAGCACCTACAGCAAGTAATGGACCTCGTCTTGAAGGACTTACACTGGAACTCTGTCTTGGCCTACTTGGACGACATCTGTGTACTGGGGAAGTCCTTCCAGGACCACTTCAACAACTTGAGGGAAGTGTTCACCAGACTTCGTGCCTTCCGGCTGAAGCTCAAACCCAGGAAATGTGAGCTCTTCAGGAAAGAAACTAAACTTCTTGGTAGAAGGTAGGAAGAAACCAGTTGTCTATGACAGAGGAATCAATTGCCACTGTACGGAATCGGCCAGCACCTACGTCATTAAGGGAATGGAGAAGTTTTTGGGCTTAGCTAATTACCACCGCTTCTTCGTAAAGGATTTTGCCGGAATATCAGAACCCCTCGCTCGACTTCTGAGAAAGAAAATTTTCATCTGGGGTGATGAGCAGCAGGCAGCCTTTGAGGAGATCAAGCTACGCCTTACTTCCCCACGGTCTTGGCCATTCCCACTACGACAGGCCACTTCATCCTCGATACTGATGCTTCAGATTGCGCCATCGGAGCCGAGTTGATTCAGATCCAAGAAGAGGAAGAGAAGGTGATTGCATATGGGAGCTTCACCCTGACACCCCTTCAGCGGCGCGATTGCACTACCAGGAAGGAGCTACTTGCAATTGTGCGCTTTACCAATCACTTCCGTCACTACCTCTTAGGCAGCGAATTCACTGTATGAACGGATCATCGCTGCCTTACTTGGCTCATGAACTTCAAGAGGATTGAGGGCCAACTGGCCCGATGGATCGAAGAACTCAGTCAATACAACATGAGGATAGTTCACCGCTCTGGTTCACTGCACATGAATGCTGATGCCTTATCTCGACCTCCCACGACGGACACTTGCCAACACTACCGTCCTCACAAGGCGTTATCAGAATTGCCTTGTGGCGGATGCGCATATTGCACCCGAACACAGGAGAGATGGGGAACCTTTGAATCAGAAGTAGACAACGTCGTCCCCCTCGGGTCCCCTGACACAATTGTCACTGGGTTGGATATTATAAACGAGGGCGAATGTAGGACACAGCTCAGAAGATTGGACGACACTGCCCGAATGACGTCAGGAAGGAACTGCACTATCCCCCTCGGGTCCCCTGACACAATTGTCACTGGGTCGAATATCATAAACGAGGGTGGACGCAAAGTGCGACAGATCAGAGGATCGAACTACTCTACCCGGATGACGTCAGGAGTGAGCTGTGCTGTCCCCCTCAGGTCCCCTGACACAATTGTCAATGGGTTGAATATTACAATGAGGGTGGACACAAAATACAAGTCGTAAGACAAGACGATTCGACACAAGTTGGCCTTGACGACATTGACATGGAGGATGTCAGGAAGCTGCAGTCGGATGATCATCACATGACCCACCTGCTATTATGGTTGAAATTAGGAGCAGACCCAGAAATGTCGGACTTGATGTTGCCCGGCCAGGAAGAAAAGTTCTACTGGGTGCACCGCAACCTGTTCTTCCTGATCGATGGAGCCTTATACAGAAGAGACGAAGGCCCACGAAACCTCTTTGTCATACCTACGCCTTTAACAAATTGATGTTAGGAAGGAATTGAGCACACCGGTGGAATTGGTTATACCAGGGAAACGTACAAACCCACAGTCTCCTGAAGATTATGTCAACTCTCTACAGCAGGGGTTAGAGATAGCCCACGAGACTGCGAGAACCACCCTCCGAACTGAGCTCAAGAGGACAAAGAGGGACTACGACATCAAAGCCCACGTCCATTCCTTCAAGAGGGGACAGGCGGTTTATTACCTGGTTAAATCGAATGTGAAAGGAAAGTCCAGCAAGCTGAAACCTGTATGGACTGGACCAGCCATCATCTCCACGGTCCTGACCCCCACCACATACATTGTCAAATTCAGGAACTCGGAGATTAAGACAGTCAACCATGACCACCTTAAGCCATGTTGGGACCGGACTATCCCAGCCTGGATCCGAAAGGAAAGGGAGGCCATCGAGTCTGGCCAGGAAATTACGTACTGTACTTGTGGAAAGCCGGACGATGGAGACCTCATGGTTGCGTGTGACAGGTGTTTCGACTGGTTCCACGGCAGGTGTGTCAACCTGACGAGGAACCAAGCGAGGCAACTGAACACTTTCATTTGCCCATCCTGTTCTCACTGATCTTTTTCTTTAATCTCCGCAGATGACCTCTTTCTCACGGGATGTGACCCTCTTCCGGATTTCCTGCGGTTCCGAGAAGAGATGCCGAGAGCGGCCGGCAGGCGCTCTCCTCCGGGGCGTAACCCGGAGCACGCGATTCGGAATCGCAGGCAGCCCTGGAGAAATTCCACTAGACGCTCGAGGACTCCTCCAATCACCTCGAGACTTGGGAATAGATCCCGGACCTCCGCCGTCGCCTCTAACTCTAACCAGGAACGGAGGCCCCGTGACCGTAGGAGACGGTCCCGCTCGCCCCGTCGGGCCCACAGAACTAGTACCCCGGCCTGACAGAGCCGCGATCGGCCTCCCAGCAGGCATAGGAGGGAGGACCAAGAGCAAGCCGACCGCCGAGACAGATCTCGCCGCCGCCGGGGGGACTTCCGCAGCCTGCGGAATCAGCTTAAGAGGGCCAGGCAGGAGCTGGCCTCCCTCCGGACCGAGGCGGCTGAGGTCACCCGTCTCCGGGAGGAGAATAAAAGAATGAAGGAGAGAAAGCCCTCGATGGAGCTGTCCCTCCACAGCTCTGTCTTAGACAGCTAGATGCTAGGGCGAGCAACCGTGCAAATAGAGTTATTTTTGCCCCTGCCCCAGGAAAGGGCTTTCCTTTTATTTCAGCCCTAAGTAAGGGCCTTCTTTATGTTTTGTTCGGCCCTAGGAAAGGGCCTTCATTTTTATTTTACCCCCCTTTTTTGTTGCTACGCCCTAGATAAGGGCTCCTCTCCTTTAGTTCACTGTAATACCGAGAGCTCCAGAAAGGTGCAGGTGAGTACCCCACATCCAGCCACCCTGCCCTTTTTGAGGGGGGAGCAGTGTAGGGATCTCTAGCCGTAAACAATCGTACGGCTAGTGACCTTGGCAATGGTCATTCCTACTTCCGCTCTGCCTCGTCCCGAGCTGACCCGGCTCATATAAAGCCAAGTGGACCTCGATTTAGACACACTTACCGACACACTTACCTACAGACTTACCTACACACTTACCTACAGACTACCTACTGCACACTTAAAGCTCTACACTAAACTATCTACCATACCATATCTGTTGCGACCATACCTATCTACCATTACGACTAGCTAGATTCAGGGTAAGCTATATTTTTATACTTTAACATTATCTATTTAATATCTAGTTTTAACTCAGTAATTCCGTGATTCACCGGCCATCTGGACCCATCCTAGCCATGGAGTCCTACAGCCAGAATACAGAGTTCTGGCAATCACGGTAGTTACTAAAATAACATCAACATCAATAAAATTTCACAATTTGCCAATCCTGTTGCCAATCTCCAAGTAATTCACGACAGCAAACATATAAAGATGAGCATTTTTTATTCATAGCCTGATTGCCAAAACGCAAAGTTGAGTGAAAAAGATTTAGTAGTGGTGTACTATCAAGCAGTTTTTAATTCTCTAGTTCCAAGTTTAAAGAAAAGCAATAAATTGGAGAAGCTAATAATACTAGATATAATAGAAAGTAATTCACTTGACTAGGGTCTTGGTTTCTGTTGCACACAAGAGAAACTAGAATCCAGTCTTTTGTAATTCATGTGTCTCAAATACCTTTAAAGATGAACTAGAGACTGCTTTGATTTTTCTATATTTGTTCCTTACAATAGATGATATGATAATCCAATGACTCCATACACTTTTAACTGAAGATATTGATACTTGGTCAAAGTTTTTATCAATATCTTTCTAAACAAATATGTTTGATTAGGATCTCTATTCATTGGACCACACCATTCCAAGAAAAGAAATATAGGAATTTTTTTTTTAATGAATATATTCTTACTTGAGAGCAGAGACTCTCTTGCTGTATTGCTCTCCAATATCTGAAGCCAGCTTTGTCATTTCAAGACCCAAAAGACTGTCCAAACTTCGACACGTGGGAACATTTAAGGGGCTGCTTACTGAAATGGAATGGATATGAAGTCTAGTTTAGGATCATTGGGACTTTTCAGATCAATAATAATAGCATCTGCTTTGATAATCCGAAATAGTAACAATAAGAAATGAAATAAAATAGTGATTTAGGGAAAGACATCTATTTAAAAGATTTATTGATTATTTGGGGGAATTAAAAAAAAAAAAAAACAAGTTCACTAATATTATCTTAAATGTGATTAAATGTATTTCAAACCGACTCAGACAAAACACTCATCGTTAACAACCAAAGATTTCTGAGATAAAAAGACATAAATGTTTAGAAATGTTGAGGCAGTAAACACTGGCAAACCAGCCTGTTTTCATTTCTTATCTCCTTCATTGAGTATTTATAAACGAATGTCTTGCACAACAGCAATACCAAGAGCAATTTCAAGATAGCAGTGGACCAAATGCAGTTAAAGGTAGTGCTGATCAAATCATAGAAATTACAGATTCAACTTTTAAAATGGTAGTAAATTTTCAAAACCACTTTAAATTACAGGGTACAAGTAAAAAATGTTTTACTCTCTACCTTTTAAAAAGTACTAAGCATAGTATTGTAATGTAAACATCATAATCAGATTACCCACAAAATTTTGTCACAATTGCATAAACTAAAGTCAAAGCTTGTAATTGAATGACACTTAATCGGAATAGCCACTTATTTGGGATGATCTGTCCTTGACAGAATTTTTTTTCTAAATAATTCCAACCGGCCGGTTAATCAAAGTTATTTCAGAGCTTTATCAATCGTTTCTTATTGCCCCCCCCCCCCCCCCTTTTTTTTTTTTCTTTTCAATTAACCTTTAACTTTAACATAAATATCTCTTTTGAGAGCAGTAATAATAGTGTTTTTGTCTGTTCATAGTAATCAGCAGCCATGACTAGACTTAACACCATATGGAATAGCAAAATTGATTTTACAGATCGCTGGTTCTATCCACCTTGCTCTATGGCTATGAAACATGGAGTCCCACTGCAGATCTAGAAAAACGAATATGTCCTTTTCAAAATAAGAGCTAAAGTAAAAACATGAGTTTCACATTTGGAGCACAGGACTAATAAAGATATATTATAAGAAGTAGAGGATTGAGCAGGAGGACAGGAACCACTGCTTTCAATAGTGAAAAAAAGGAAACTAACATGGTTGGAACACACTGTCCACCATGATAAAATGTGCAAGACTGTCATGTAGGGCACTATGGAAGGACAGAAAAGAAGAGGAAGACAGAAAAAAAACTATGGCAAGACAACATCAAAGAGTGGACAGGCCTGGATCTTAATTGCCTTCGAGAAAAGACCAGAGACTGTGATGAATGGTGTGAGGTTGTGAAGTCTGCATCCCTCATGTCCACCCCCCCCCCCCCCCCCCCGACCATCTGGTCATGGGAATGAATGAGTGAGTTAGAATGAACCAACAATGACATCGAGTTGCTTAGAATCAATTCTCTTGTATCATATTTACTAGAATTCAGAAATTGTTTTGGGAAAAGGCCATGGTGCAAATGTTTGTTTTTGACGAGCAAGTCCCAAGGAATTAAAGTGTGCAATGTGTGTAAACGATGGTGGAAGAAGTTTCATGTGCCTTTGATTTATATTGGATGTTTAAGGATTATGAGTGTAATCACAGTTTCATATCAATATATGCTTATTAGATGGTTACATTCCCTTTACATCTGTCTTTAGGACGACATGTATATAATGTTGAATATTGTGAAAAATGAAAGTCAAATTTTTAGACAAGGTCTGTATCACTTACTACAACCACTACAATACTCAAAATGTAACTAAAGTTTACTCCATGCTTAGTGGATTGTTTCAATTATGAAGGATATCCACAAAAATCAATTAATTGGAACACTTCTTAATTGGAACAATTTATGCAAAATGGTGCTAATCCCGCAGCTTCAACTGTATTTCAATATAAATTTTGTGTCACTTTTCTCTTCCCGAGTTATAAGACGATCAAATAATGTAACACAGTGAGGATGATGACAGTACCATTGACAAGAAGGCAAATTGTGGCATTCAAAGCTGTGTAAACAAGTAGATAACATTCCTCATCCACCTCCTCTGTGTTGACAAAAACTCTGGGTAACTTTCCCATGTTTTTATCATTGTTGAGATCTGGTGGGCCAGTCATGAATCTGAGCAGATGGGAGAGTAAAAAGTTTTACTTATAAACCAGCAAAATCAATGTGGAAACGCAGAAAAAATAATATAAAAATTAATTAATAAATTTTAAAAACCTACACAAATATTTTTGTTCTAAACCCTAGTACACAATTTAATAAAACTTACATGATTTTCATATATTTTAACTATTTCTCCATTTCCCCACCGTAATAGGATGAGAAGGACTATACCTGCTTAAATAAATCAATGTCAAGACTTCTTTAGTCATTTTTCAACCTCCAACATTAATTTATTATCTGCATTGAACTTTTTTCTGCTTTAACTGGTTGATGATTTTATCAATAAACGATTTGGAAATTTCTAATCTTATGGAAATTTCATGAACTTCAAGTTGTCTGTTCTTCTGAACCAGACTTGACAAGTCTAACACTTTCTTGAAAATGTGAAAGGCACATTTTGTTTATTAAATACATTTAATCGCGATGGAGGCCAGCAGTTATCTGCTGCATGTCTAAAACGTCTCTATAAATGAACAAATTAAAGATGGAATTTTCCTTAAGCATTGTATACTTGTAAGAATGTCTTCTTTTGATCACTCAGAAATGAGGGTAGCCATGATTGTGTACATGCATAATATAAGTACATTCATCAATATTTCTGAAATCTTTGGCATTGCTGCTAACTTAATAAGATCTTTAATTTACTTCCAATTGAGATGTACAGGTTATTAGCCAAAGCAGTTGTGGATCTGTCATCAACTTAATTGTTTCGATTTGCAAGTAAGACCTACTTCCCATAACTAAACCCGTTTGGGGTAGTTTTTATGATCACTAATCTATGCAATCCATTTCAAAGCGAGCAACAAGCAAACAATTGTACAAAATTAAATCTTACTGTATCAAGAAAAAAAATGTTCCTGTGATTCCCAAAACAATCGGAACATATGCATGTAGCTCAAGTCCAGAAAGGCTTTCTTGATAGCTCAGTTGGTAAAGAATTCTTCTCAAATCAAAGAGACCAGGTTAATACATGGGTACAGTCGAGTTTTGTTTCTGCCTCTCTGTTTACTTAACATTGATTGGGTATTTGGGTCTATAATATCTGGCAGAAAGTATTTTGCGATAAGACTAATGTCCTAACTTGAGTAAAAGTAGTCCTTTAGAGCCAATTAGCAAATGGAGCCAGAATTTATCCCAGTTTCTGTACAGTTAAATGGACCCTTTCAATAGGATGCTGGTTCTCTCCATTGGATTAGACAGACACAGCGACCTACTCACTGCTGGTTAAGCAGAGGACACATGCAAAAGGGCATTCCTGAGGGCAATAAGAAATTATTACTGTCATTTTAACACTGCAGAAACTCCAGCTCTATAAGACTATGAAGGAAAATTTATAAATTTATTGTTCTGCTTACTTTCCATAGTGTCCAAAACCAGACGAAGGAGGATTAGGCCTTCCCTGTCCTCCATGAATTTCTTGTTCCATGAAAGAAGGAAACAGACTGGATGTCAAATACTTGTACATAATACGCATGTCTTCTTGTTCTAGGCCACTCCTTGAAATATAAAAACGTAAAGTAATGAATTACTTGTCAATAAAGTAAATATGTGTAAGATGACAAAATATTAAGCCCAGAACTCTCAATTGTTCCAATTTCTCTTTCCAAACCATAACTGAAAATCTAAAACTAAAAGACGTGACATCTTTCTGGACCACGGACCTTAATTATATTTTTTTTTTTCATATTAAAGAAAGTTTTGAAGTTTTATTATCACTGCCAATTTCATAGACCTTCCAAGAATACAAACACTAATATGCATGTGACTATATATGATATAAGAAAAGATTAAAAAGACGCAAAAATTTTGCAAGAAGCAATAAATCCATAACAAAATTAAAGCATAGAATATATAAATCTTAAAAACTTAAGAAAGATAAAACACATTTTTTAAAAATGATGTTTGGGAGTTCCACTACAGTATCAAATTCCATTTCGTTTTTAATGGCACAAAGCTGATATAACTATGAAAAATAGTAATTTCCTCTTTTTAATCAAGTCAACATTTTGAAATGATTAGTCATATCTTTTTATGAAAATATTGAAACCCAAAATCTTAATTTTCACAATATTATTTGTTTCTATTTTTTTTCCAGTATAAGTAGACCTGGATACATGTTCTACTCACCACACTAGTTTTTCATTATAAAGGAATGCTGTGTATTTGATGATGGGGAAGCTGGCCTCGAGACGATTGATAAAACATTGGATTCGTAAGTATGTGTTTTTGTCAAGGGGAAGGAAATGAATGCCATTGAATACATCGAGGATGTCTCCCTGAGGCAATTTCAAAGTCAATAGGAACTGCAATATAGATTGGAAAAAAAAGGGAAATTAAAACTAAATTAAAGGAAGATTCTGAACACAATAAGCATATAAAAATTAAAGATGATTACAACAATTGTTCAAAGCTGGCATAGTTCGTTTCTCTTTTAAAAGGGGTGTGAGGAATCTTACCTCATAAGAGAAAAGCTTAGCTTTAGACTTTAAAAAGTTACTATCAAACCAGTTAAGGGTGATCAATCATAAACTCAAACAATTTTTGAACTATAATCAAAATGGATTCATACTTTATCAAATATCTAGAGTGCATTACGTGTGAAAAGAAAAAAATCTAATATATATCAAAACTTGTTTTCACTACATAAAAGATTCATAGTTCCATATCATTAGCCTGTTTTCGTTTTCTTAATGTTACATAATATGATTATTAAAATTCAATTCATCTTAAAGCTGTCAGTGGATTTTTATTTTAAAATGCTTCAATGCTTTATAATTTAGAACACAATATAAAAGTTTCAGAGTTTCCCCAAGTACCTTGCTGTAAAAATGATCCAATCTTTGTTTGAGGGATTCAACTTCACCATTTGCACGCATCAAAATCGTCATGAAAGTTCCATTAAAAAGCTGTGAGTAAAAGGAATGAAAAAAAAAAACACTTGAAAAATGAGGAAATTTTAAAAGAAAACACAAGAAGACTCACAATTGCTGCAGTTATAAATTTATGATTTGATTTTTTTATTTCTCTATTACATTTGTAAAACAAATATGTAACAGTCAAAATAACATACCTCATTATCTTTATCAAGCACATGATGTCATGCACTTATCTTTCAACCAAACGAGCACACACTGTTGCTATCAACCATCAAACCGTATAGGTGGTTGGAATAAAAAGGGTGTTTATATTATAATAATGCAGCCTACTTCATATTGCTCTGTTACTTTGTAATAAAATGTGAATGAGCAGGGGGAGGGAAGGATTATTGCACAAATCAATATAACGTGTTGTCAGCCACCATCTCCAATTCCTGCATCAACTCTTCACCACAAAAACAGCACTTTCAGTGGTTCTGCAGAGATACTGACTTAAATTTGTCTTGCATGAATTTATGACACCACTCGAGGAATTTCAAAGCGAAACTGGTATTTTCAGGTTTGAAAGAAACCTAATCATTCAATCCCCTAAAAAAGTCATAATACTAGGAAAAGTGGTGTTCGGGCTAGTGATGATGATGATAAGATATAGAGATGGTTGAATTAGTTGTTGTGGTAATAGTAGTAATGATGACGATGATGATGTGGTGCTTAATGTAGTAGTGGTATAGATGATAATGATGGTGGTGGTTGTGGTGGTATTGGCAGTGAAGATGATGTTGTGGTAGTGGTGAGTACACAAGAATGAGGATTAGGAGGAGTAGAAGAAGAGTCATTTCAAATTACATAAGAACCTGCATATTTACTAAAGGAATATCATTGAGATCTATGGTATAGTAGAATTATTCCCACCTTAAACATTTTATATGCTTGTTTTAATATTGATTCATACACAGAGTCTTGTACATTGTCCTGTTGATATTCTGTAACCGTCTGTCCATCCTTTGTTCTCTCTTTATAAGGCACTGACACCGTCTTGAAAAAAAAAAAAGTGGAAAATACATCAATTAGATAGTAATTATGTAATAAAAAGACGATTCTTAATTTTTAAAATAATATTCTAAAAACAAACACAGATAAGTAATTCCATCAGCAGTGAAGCTTTATTGTTTTTTAAAAAGGGTCCTGATACATCAAATGTAAATTAATCATATATTCACAACACCATTGCATGATGAAGAATTATAACATTAACTTTAGATAAACTAGTGGATAACCTGCAATATTTTTGGGGAAATAAAAATTATTACATACAGGCACTCATCTATTTGAATTATCATGTTACTGCATTGACATAGATCGATACAAATATTTTGAGCCATCAGTGATCAAAATCGGTCCAGTAATAAGGTCTGCAGGTGTGCACAAATAAATCTGGCAACAGGGCAGCCAGATGGTGACTCACAATATCAAATGACCGTTCATTATGACCTAGCAGATTTTTGTCACTTGAGTCAATGGGTGATAAAATTACTTTAATTTATAAAAGGTTTGCAAATTACTTGTATTTCAATCTGTACAAAATAGTTGTATAATTTTTAGATTTACCAATAATTCTGTGTCCGATGGCAAAAATATAACATTGTCTGAACGGAACAGTTTGGGTCAAACAGTACTGCCAACCCTTACTCAAGTAAATGTTTACAATGGAGAGTCAAAATGAGAGAGATTTTGAAAAAAATGAGAACAAACCTGAAAACCATAACAAGCTGTGATTCTGATGATGGGCAACAAGACCATATCAGCAATATTATAACCGATATTTAAATAATGAATAGACTTATTCTTCATAGACAATATAATAGTATTGGCTTCCAAAATCAACATATAAATCACATCCGACCCAGCCAGATAATATCTTATTAAAATCACAACATGAACGTCCAGGTCATATAACAAATCAAAGTGTTTAAATACACTAAAAGAGAGAATGACCTTAAAAAATTGTAGACATTGAGCAATGTGTAAGATCCTCAGCAAAAAGCGTAAATAAACGAAAATGCGTAAGAATACACATAATCTATGCAAGGTTGGAAGCACTGTGACCCCAAACTCTATTTTTATTTTAAAGAATAGATAAACAACTTTAACTATCAATTAAGCCATCAGTCTGACAAAAGAGTCAAAAGGATAAATATCCAGCCAATGTTTAAAACTTTAAAATCAAACAATCCACATACGTGTTTTAGGCTGTCAGAAATAGATAAAACTCAACATAATGACATACATTTTAGTAAAAATCCTGTACAGCAACAACATTATGGCAGTAATTGCCATCTTCAAGTTAACATTAAAGGAAAAATTTCCAGTCCACTCAGGGCCAGTTGATGAGAGTGTTTCACATAGGTGAGGTAAAGCGAGGCTATATCCTAGCTTACCTGGCACGTTGCATTGCACAAGAGAACACTTGATGATTGACAGCTTTGGTGCAAGCAAACATCTCAGTGGTTGTCCAGCTAGTAAACGCTCTACACAAACGAAACACGCCTCAATATAAGATACTGCGCTATTGACCTGTTATCAGTATCTGTGATCGCTGATCATATGCACAAATACAATACTACTTCTACAATGTTGAAGAGAAAAGCGCTGGGCGCTGACTATAATTCCTTTGATGCGTGAGCGACATGGCACCATTTTCATCAAGGTGGCCTATTTCTGCTGAAACGATCATTGTTGATGGTTGGGAAAAGAAAGCCATATTCTAGTACTTTACCCCCCTCTCACTTATTTTTGGTTGCCCCACTATAACGACAACTGTCTATAGATACTCTTTTTTTTTCCTGGTCCTGATGATGTCGGTATAGAGAGGTTGCACTGTACTCAGACCTGTAAATGAGCTCTATAAAAATTGACTGAAACTCTTCATAATTCGTCGTAGTGGGAAAAATCCAAAGAATCGAAATGAAAAGTAAACAGCAAGCTCGCTTGAGCAAAACAATGGCAGAAAACTAATTTGTGCGGGAATTAATTAGGCTACTTACCATTGTTCCTTATAATTAGGTACCCAATCAATTAAGAAACTAGAAACGTTCAACCAGTTTGTTTACAATGTGAGGCAATCAAGATATACAGTAGCAATCACTAACTTTTGATTTGAAGGTGTCTAGATAACGCACTTCCGGCTTTCGCATTTTTCTTTTTTCATACTTTTACTTCCCTCCAGGTAAATGTGGTCAATTTTGGCTTAGACAAAACAGTGAAATTTGTCGCTCAGCGGCTCAGTTAAAATTGGCTACCATTTAGATCACAAAAGGTTTGGAAAGTGAAAAAATAATTTCACGAAGTCTGTGTGAAAGTACACTGGGAGGTGTTCAGACATGGCAATTCTAAAAAGGGTTGCTTAGCCTTGGCAATATTATATCTATCGTTAATATAAACGGCCAATGAGCTATGCGTAGAGCTGTGGAACATTCCTTATTTACGGTCATTCGACTACGATTCATGAATTCTTTCTTTCTTTCCTTTTTTAAAATATTTGAATTTGACGAATTGACTGAGAATTTACAGGTCTATTTAACTTAAATAAATATTGAGCAAACTTCTTACAACACTTTTCTTTAGTTCAAATTATCCATTGATAGAGATCCTGATAGCTCAGTTGGTAGAGCACTCACTTCACATGCAAAGGGACAGAGATCAATCCTGGGTGCAGTCATGATTTTTTCTGACCCCCTTGTTCACCCAGCAGTGATTGGGTATCTGGGTCCGTTAGATCTGGCAGAAAGTACTTTGCAATAGGCCAGCAAAGGGTAGCAAGCAATTACTATCGTCTGTATCACACTATAGAAACCGGGATAAACTCTGGCTCCATGGGCCCTGAAGATATACTTTTTTTATATTATATATAGACAAATTTTATATTCCTATTCCTGTCTTTGTTCTTACCATAGCCATCCAAAAACATGTCTCAGGCTCAAAGAAAACTTGTCGAGTTTTTTGTGTGTGAAGGCTTTGACACGGTATTTCAGAGAATGTTCTGAAAAAAAAAAAAGAAGAAAATATGCTTATAATCAGTATAATGCTTTATAATTAGTGAACAATCATTTTGCTCTTTGGCAAAGTGAGGTCAGCATCTCTAGTCCGTGATTCCTCGTGTCCGAGATTTCAGGAAATAGTCACAATATTTTATGCTGGTCTTAAAACTTGTTATTGAAGAAATTTCAATAGCTAAATTATTGGTAGAGCACTTAACTCACAAACAAATGGAGCATAATTCAGAACAGAACAAATCATTTTTCTTCATTTGGTGCTAATTGGGTGGCTAGGCCTATTAGATTTGGCAAAAAGTACTAAACAGCCTTACATTATCCAAAAGGTAGCAAATAATCATACATGTTTAATGCTACAGAAAAAGGAATAAAATCCAGTTTCTTTGGATCTTATGGATCTCAAAGATTACTCTAATTTTACTACCACTTATTTGAGCACAATACCTCATTTGAATGAAGACTGGATCAAACGGCAAGAGAATCTGACTTAACCATGTAACATGTCTGAAAATCATTCATAATGCTTACCACCCAAAGGTGTTAATGACTAAATAAAATATGGCCCAAAGAACATTACAGAGCTTGCATCTCCGAGCTTTATCACTCAACAGGAATACAACCAGGGTATAAAAGAATTTGTGACCTAATACTGCAATCAGGTATTAGGTCGAAAAGATCCCCATTCACTGCAAATTTAACATAAAGTATTGAGATGAAAAAGCTCTCTAAAATGCACATCAATTAATTCCAATTATTTTTATTTTTACTCTGAATTCTATATCTACGATTGATTCAATCAATATACAAAGGATTGGGGTACTCTCACAGGCAAACATTCTTTTAAAAAGCATCACTTTATTTTGTATCTATTCCAGATTATATACTTTTCTGATCTTAACTTCATGTTCAAAATCAGAAATCACATACTCAGCAAATTTGATGATGGCTTCACTAAGACCAACTTTCTTGATTTTTGTATCAATGTCAACATCTTGAGGGTAGTAGAACAATACTTTTTTGTCCTCCTGAAAAAAAGAAAGGAAGAAATTGAGGTTACAAATACTACCTCTTATGCACTGTCATTTTCCCCTTTTCCAAGTTTATTACCACACCTTACATTTTCCAAAAACAAGTGTAGATTTTTTTGTCTTAAGTTTCTGACTGACAACATTATTAATTGTGTTATATCAAGATAAGCTTTAATCATTCTTAAATAAATGAAAGACCTCCTAAGGTCAAGATATGAAAGATGACTAACAATGGCACATTGTGTCATGAAAGGTAAAAACAATTAAGAACATAAAGTATCCAAAAAGAAGTGGAACCATCTCCAGAACTGTAGAAAAGTATGGGTAAAGCAATGGTGCCTGTTGATAAATATGGACTACTTGATGGACACAATGATAGCCATAAGAAGAATGAGATTAGACAATGTGCTCTGTTTGGACAAAACAAATTATTGAATTTATTGAAATACGAGTATATGTGCCATATGAGAGAAAAATTAAAGGGAAAGGAGATAAGAAAATACACCAGAATTGACAAAAGGAAAAATTAAGAACTCCAGTTTGAGTGGCTAGCATTGTGGAGTCAGCTTGGGAGCTCGGCAGTAAGGTGTCCTTGTTTTTTAACAAAGCCAAGCAATGTTGTTCAGGTCAGTGACAAGATGAGTAAGTAAAACTGATCGCAAAACTCTGGCCCAGTGTGATGTCCTTTGGTAAGGTACTTTACACATATCATCCCCCTAGCTTCTGGTGTGAATGAGTACCTGGCAAACTTGAAAGACATTGCAATAAAGGTAGGACAAAAAGGAAATATAAGACTACTTGCAGTGACAGCATGAAACTTAGTTTTATACGGCCTGCATAAAGTGAATAGAAGGAGCATGTGAAGGGTGAATATATCTTATAATATAGAAATAGAATAGATATTTTCATACTTTACCTTAATGTTAATTTTAGCCTTATTTTAAACAATAATAAAAAATGAAGTGACTAGCTATCGCTCTAACTCTAATAGAGCGAAACCTAATGCAACAATAGATATCACTGATAGAGCGACAGCGAACATAACACTAAATATCGCTCCACAGCAGTTTTAAATCGCGAAAATAGAGTCACTAAAATTATAAAAAGGAAAACATCTTTATTAAACCTTGTATTTTTCTGGTAATATGCAATTTAAATTTAAAAATAACAAAATAGAAGTGGCATAATTCATTTTTTTTTAAATTTCTTCTAAACAGACATGATCAATATCTCCACATATTGGATGGTTAAGCAGTTTGACTCTTGATCAACTTTTGTTTTTCAATATTAATTCCTTTCTCTTACTTCTTTATCTCTTTCCTTGCTTCTTCTCACTCATTAATTAGTTATATTATCATTTTCATCAGTACATTCTACCATGTTTTTTCATTATTATATAAACACAGTCAATGCGATCATAGCAACATTTTCTGAGCGATAACTAGCGCCACCGCTACCTAGCAGGTAACACTACTAGATGTCGCTCTAACAGAGCGACACCTAATAAAAACCTGCCTTTAAACTTTAAAAAAAGGAAACTTATACTTATATGACCTACATCAAAAGATTATGATTAACCTTTGATCAAAAGGCCTGAAAGTATTTTTTTTTTCTTTGTAAAAACCGTGGAAGATTATCATCATCACTAAAACAAAAATAGATCTAGAGAGCTGCGCCGGGGTTACCAATACTTAGCTTCTTTAATAATAATAATAATAATGCTGAAAACTTATATAGCGCTATAACTCCGAGACACCAGACTCTAAGCGCTTAAATTACAAATTACTTTGGCTGAAACATACTCATTCACACACACAAGCACACACACACACACACACATACACACACACAACACAACACACAACACAAACCAAACCTATCTTGCTTCTCATACCATCTACTAAAATCGAAACAAATATGTTTTAAGCGAACGTTTAAAAATAGACAAAGATTCTTTTTCACGAATGCTCTGCGGTAAGGCGTTCCAAATAGAGGGTCCGAAATGAGAAAAGGATCTCATTCCAGCATTTTTCCGAATTCGGGGGACAACTAGTTTTTGTGGAATCACTGGCCGAACGTAAGGGGCGGGGTTTTGAATATCTTTCAATTAGTTCTGAAAGGTAGGAAGGGGCAGTACCTTCAAGACAACGATACACTAAAACACAAGCTTTGAATTTAATTCTTTTCCCAACAGGCAGCCAATGCAGGTCATGAAGTAGAGGTCCGGCAGAGTCGCACCTACGCTTCATGAATACTAGTCTGGCAGCACTGTTTTGGACAATCTGAAGACGTTTCAGATTGTATTGCGAAACGCCAAACAACAGAGCATTACAATAATCCAATTTCGATAGTACGAGGGACACAACCAGGTGCTTGGTCACATCCTCAGATATGAACCGTCTAATGGAAGCAATCTTTTTTAGTTAGAAAAAGAGAGATCTAACCAAATTATTAACCTGATGCTCCATCGACAGTCCAGAGTCTAAGAATGTGCCAAGGTTTTTCACTTTGTCAACAATTTGAATAGAGGCATCCCCCAACTTCAAATCTGTTTCACTTTTCCACTTCCTGTTCCCCACATACAGCACCTCCGTCTTATCATCATTCAGTTTCAGTCTGTTCTCATTCATCCATAAATTTCTTTAAATTTACAATCTCTGTCTGGGGATAATGAAAATTCGTTATCCAAATTTCGTTATCCCAGACAGATATTTGAAACTCCGTTCTTTTAAACAATTATCCACAGTCCAGAATATGGAATGTTTCCGAATGCACATAGAAATAAGGAAAGTTAATAAAATATCTATAAAAACATAAAATTAACCAACATTAAATCAGTTGTTACTACATATACACAATATTCGTCGACTTCCCAGTGGATGTCATGGCCGAATGGTTTAGTCGTCTGTCCTGGAAGTTTTACCCGAATTGACATTGTGGGTTCGAATCCTGGTTTCGCCACTTCTTTTTAAATTTTTTTATTCCGTCTTCTTTTTACAGAACGTTGCAAGGGATAAATGTCCCATCCATCCCCCCCCCCCCCCCCCCTCTTTTTTTTACGTACACGTAAACTGGTTTACGGTTGTAACACAAGCAATAAATGGTCCTCGCTGTCGTGACCGCGTGCGCTCGTGTGTGTGTGTGGTGTGTGTGTGTATTATTTTTTTTAAAATCAAAACAATTTTAACCATTAATGGTGAGATTCCATCTTACACTCCCCAAACTCCAGATCTTAGTCTTAATGTTATCATTAAAAGACAAGCTTTGCGATTTATAGTTTAATTGAAGCCCGAGTCGAAATATACTCTTACTACTGCTCTCTTGGTGGAAACGATTTATTCTCTGGAGAAAAAAATCTGTGTCACTGTAAAAGGTTAAAATTTCACGAAGTACGCTCCGTGAACACCGCTGTAACAATCCTTTGATCTACGTCAGCGGGCAACCCATTGTTTCTTTCATCTTTTCCCATTCCCCCTTACTATCCCCCCATCCCCCCGCCCATCTCTCTCTCTCTCTCTCTCTCTCTCTCTCTCTCTCTCTCTCTCTCTCTCTCTTGTCATAGTGTTATCCCTTCCCCTTCCCATCTCATTGTAAAATGAAAACGTTCTGCTGTTTGCAGATACATGTATGATTGTTTTGTTTTTTCTCTCTCACTAGGCTAGGATTAAAAACCAAGACATCGGGTAATGGGTGTCTAATGCCAAAGTATAGATTCTCTCTTTGGCCAATTTAGTCACGCATGTGGCAGCCCAGCTATTTATTATGTTCTGCCTATAACACACAATAAGTGGGATTTTGGGGGGTGGGTACAAAAGAAATCAAGGTCATAAGTAACCGTGCACAAGAGCTGTATCAGGAATTGGTTTCTGGGGGTCTTGCAAATACCAAATATTGTATGGAAAGGTCTTTCAAACACCAAGACGCCTGGTTTGTTTTGCTATCTTGGAACAAACGAAACAGAGATGTCTTGATGTGTGACCTAGTTGTCTGATTTTGTGACCTGGATGTAAGGTTTTGTGACCTAGATGTATCTTTTTGTGTGTGCAAGCCATGCGGGTGAGTACAGTGATAGCTTGCCAGTAAGAAAAACAGAAGGAAACAGCATAGCCGCATTTGATTTATAAAAAAACGAAAAAACCTGAAAAGAAAAACTTAACCTTTCAAAAGCGAATTTCAATCTTACTTAGACCTAAAATAAAATCTCACCGTTTTCATCAAAAGACAAACAACAGTAATAAAATTTTAAAATGTGAGCTTTTATATGGCGCAATATCCACCCAACGTGCTCAAAGCGCTTTTTATCAATATTCTTACTGCTCTTATGGTGGAAACGTTTTTTTTTTCTGCGTTAAAAAATAATATAAATGGAGACTATTACTTGAAAACAAAAAATCAGTGTCACTGGCAAAGTGTTAACTGCAATACTCCAGCATCCTGTGAGATTACTACCGCACTTACTAATCATAAAAAAGGAAATAACAATCAACAATATTAAGTTGAAAATAAAGAAAAAAGAAGAAAAAAAAAAGGGGTGGGGGGGGGGCGGAGGGAGAGGGCAAACCCAGTAGCAATGTAACATTTTAGAGGCGAAATTCGATTTTTGACCTAACACCAAATCTTCTTTCATCAAAAGACAAGTAACGGCAAAACAATTAAGACAATTGAAGTCCGAGTTGCGATAGTCTGACTGCTCTCTTGGTGGAAACGCTGTATTCTCCGTTAACAATGATAAAGGTAAAAGCAAACTATTAGGAGTCTCACAGGATGCAGGAGTACTGCAATTAACCCTTAGCCAGTGACACTGATTTTTTTTGTTTTTCAAATAATAGTCTTCATTTATATTATTTTTTAACGCAGAAAAAAAAACGTTTCCACCATAAGAGCAGTAAGAATATTGATAAAAAGCGCTTTGAGCACGTTGGGTGGATATTGCCCTAAAGCTCAAGTTTTTAAATTGTAATTTGTTTTTTGTCTTTTGATGAAAACGGTAAGATTTTATTTTTGGTCCAAGTAAGATTGATATTCGCCTTTAAAAGGTTAAGTTGTTTTGTTTTTTCAGGTTTTTTTGTTTTGTTTTTCAAATGCGGATACGCTGCTTCTTCCTTTTTTTTTTCCTCAACTGGCAAGCTATCGCTGTACTTACCTGCATGGCTTGCACACACAAAAGGAAACATCAAGGTCACAAAACCTTACATCCAGGTCACAAAATCAGACAACTAGGTCACACATCAAGACATCTCTGTTTCGTTTGTTCCAAGATAGCAAAACAAACCAGACGTCTTGGAGTTCGAAAGAGCTTTCCATAAAATATTTGGTATTTGCAAGACCCCCAGAAACCAATTCCCTATACAGCTCTTGTGCACGGTTACTTATGACCTTGATTTCTTTCGTACCCACCCCCAAAATCCCACTTATTGTGTGTTATAGGCAGAACATAATAAATAGCTGGGCTGCCACATGCGTGACTAAATTGGCCAAAGAGAGAATCTATACTTTGGCATTAGACACCAATTACCTGATGTCTTGGTTTTTAATCCTAGCCGAGTGAGAGAGAAAAAACAAAACAATCATACATGTATCTGCAAACAGCAGAACGTTTTCATTTTACAATGAGATGGGAAGGGGAAGGGATAACACTATGACAAGGAGAGAGAGAGAGAGAGAGAGAGAGAGAGAGAGAGAGAGAGAGAGAGAGAGAGAGAGAGAGTGAGAGAGAGAGAGAGAGAGAGATGGGCGGGGGAATGGGGGGGGGGAGGGGGGGATAGTAAGGGGGAATGGGAAAAGATGAAAGAAACAATGGGTTGCCTGATGACGTAGATCAAAGGATTGTTACAACGGTGTTCACGGTGCGTACTTCGTGAAATTTTAACCTTTTACAGTGACACTGATTTTTTTCTCCAGATTGCTTATGCAGAATAGATCGTTTCCACCAAGAGAGCAGTATTAAGAGTATATTTCGACTCGGGCTTCAATTAAACTATAAATCGCAAAGCTTGTCTTTTAATGATAACATTAAGACTAAGATCTGGAGTTTGGGGAGTGTAAGATGGAATCTCGCCATTAATGGTTAAAATTGTTTTGATTTTTTTTTAAATAACACACACACACACACACACACACACACACACACACACACACACACACACACACGAGCGCGCGCGGTCACGACAGCGAGGACCATCTATTGCTTGTGTTGCAACGGTAAACCAGTTTACGTGTACGTAGATCCTGAGGCTAGATGCCCCGTTACCGTGTACGTAGGCACTCCCAAAAAAAAAAAAAAAAGAAAGAGACACACACACACACACATACACACGCACACACACACACACACAGTCTCGCATCCGCTACGCACTAATTTTGCGCACCAATTTTTACTGCACTAATGCACCAAATTGCATACCTATCTAGGGACACTTTTTTCCGTATCTTTTTCTCAATAAACTTTTTAAAAAACCTTTGTTTTGCGCGGCAGGCGGCAGGGCACTTGGCACTAGGGGGCACCAACCATTGGACAGACGAAAAAAAAACACGATTTCGCGAGGAATGACTCATGAAAATATTTAGGATATAATTTCAAACACAACTTTTGATATTCATCAAGGATTATCTAGTACCGAATGTTTTTTGATAGAAAACAAATGTATCTTCAAATCTAAACTGCTTTTGACGGTAAGCGGTAAGTTTTTTATTTATTTTTCTGTCCAAACGAATGATTTGTCCTGGTATAGAAGCTAAGTATTGGTAACACCGGCGCAGCTCTCTATATTACTAATAGTAATAGAGCCAGAGCATTTCGACAAAGCATAGGCTTAATTCAGTTATCAAATTGTGTAAATAAACAACAGAGATATCTCAATTAAATCAAGCTATGACTTTGTTTTAGCCTATTTACAAATTGGGAGAACTGATGACGATTGATTTCACAAGGAAAGGAAAGTGGAAAGGGATTCGGCGATCCGGTGGTTTGAGTTGAGAGCTTCAAGTTACAGTAAAAGTCAGTTAAGTTAGCCATTCATAAGCAACCAATGAAAAAGTGATATAACGATACCTACCAGAGTCAAAAGTTTGAAGGAAAAAAAACGTACCTCTCCCTCTCTTGGTCCATATTCGGAGTTGAACACGAAAAAGTTGAGCAGAGAAACAGATCCCTTCGTCGAAGATGCCATCTCGTTTCTATTTTTACTTTTGTCTCGTTAACTATCAGAAAAAATGTCGATTACTAATTTCAAATGATAAAAAGCAAACCATTGCATTGTGCATAGTCTCATTTAACTGAGTAGGTACACACGACTGAAGAAAACAAGATGCTTAGATCATAATCATAAGATCGATCATTGTTTTCTATTTTCTATCAGTGGGATGAACAATACAATTTGAGGGAGACCACTCTCAAAATGTTTTACATACCTTATCCTATTTCCATCAACAGAAAAACTACCCATAAAGAGAAGTGATTACATACTCATTTATTGGTCTGTTTTACATTGGAACCATAGTTTACATTAGCAACATCTCAGCAGATGAAAAGAAGATCACTCTCTCTTTCTGCGGCGATGTGGTCTAGTGGTACGCCTTCAGTCCAGAAGGTCCAGTGTTCCATTACCGCTTTGAGGGCGCACGGTTGAGTGCTTGGAAAAGACTCTTATCCTTTTCACAGTCTCTCACCTAATTCAGATGTATAATAATGAGCACACGGCCGTCAGCAGCATTGTACTTCGTGTCAGAAAAATTGTAATATTGTCTTGCTGGCATCATGCCTCGTTCTGTAAATTACGTTTCGTTGTAGATAGGGAAAGCGCCTTCAGTAAGTTTACTGGTTAATGTGCTATATAAATAGTCTTCTCTCTCTCTCTCTCTCTCTCTCTCTCTCTCTCTCTCTCTCTCTCTCTCTCTCTCTCTCTCTCTCTCTCTCTCTCTCTCTTTTTTTTTTTTTCTTTTTTTTCTCGTCTCAACTCTTTCTCTCTGAAACATAAGGTTAAATGGAGGTGTTATATTGATTTTGAGCAGAGAGGGCATTCCTGGAATGCATGGGATGAATTTTAATTGACAAACTGTTTGGCACTATAGAGCAGTAAAGTTAGGTGCCCCAAACGTAAACAAAGGTCGAGAAGCACGTGGCAAACCACATGTTCCTGTCTTGACAGCTCACGTTCCAATGTAAATAATAGAAAAAAAATAACCTTTAAAATTTGTCTGTTAGGTGGCAAAAGAAACACATATTCATAAATACTCGATCATGCATCAAATAATGTCTAGATATGGATATTTTATGGAACAAAAGGTAAAATTTTCTAAAATTTATCAAAAGTTACAGTCTATCTATTTTTAGACCAGAGCAAATTATTGCGCTGGTGTGAACAAAACGAGAATTATTCGGAGCCTGATTTTCATAATAATTTAGCCTTATATTATTATTTCTGCAACTGTTAGATTTTATGTAAACATATTTTCAATACTGAAAGTGTATTGCCTACAACTCAAACTACAAAATTGGGAGACCTATATTGTGCGTAAATTATTCCGGTCCCTAACGGAAATCACTAGCAACTTGTTATTGTTTACATTTGGGGCACCTAACTTTACTGCACTATATGATCCAACACATACCAATATCGAACTCGAGTTCGTTATATTCATTCTGCTTTGTCTGGTTCTGTTTCATACATTTCTGCTTTGTATGGTATTGTCTCAAATAACTGCTTGGTCTGGTTCTGTTTCATACATTTCTGCTTTGTATGGTATTGTCTCAAATAACTGCTTGGTCTAATACTGTTTCATACATTTCTGCTTTGTATGGTATTGTCTCAAATAACTGCTTGGTCTGGTTCTGTTTCATACATAATTTCTGCTTTGTATGGTATTGTCTCAAACAACTGCTTGATCTAATACTGTTTTATACATTTCTGATTTGTATGGTATTATCTCAAATAACTGCTTGGTCTGGCTCTGTTCCATACATTTCTGTTTTGCGTGGCATTGCCTCAAACAACTGCTTGATCTAATACTGTTTTATACATTTCTGATTTGTATGGTATTATGGTATTGTTTTAAAACAACTGCTTGGTCTGGTTCTGTTTAATATCCTACATCTTTTGCGATCTTAATCTCACATTAGGGAATGCCCCAAATGTTATTCTTTGTTTGTTTTATTGGGTTTTCGGCGCTTGCGACACTTTTATGCCATTTCAGTGCCTGTAAAAAGGAAGACGATGAGAGAAAGAGGTAAAAGCACTTAAGAAAAAGTAAGACAAAGGGGACTAATTCAAATAGGAAGTAGAAGAAAGCCATGAGCAATATATCAATGTGCCTATTTTATCATTACCTAAAAGCCACATCCAGACGCAGGTAAAGGATCCAGCTATGAAGGATACACTCAAATGTTTACAAAATTGTAGATTCAAAACTAAAAACAAAAATCAGTACATAACAGAGAGATGATATATAAGGAGAGAAAAATAAATAAATAAATAAAAGGAGCCACACATTCAACTGCCGCCCTCTCAGCTAAGAATCCCGCCAGGACCAAGAAAAAAATACTAGCTATGCCAAATCAGAACAAAGACGAGACCAACGTGGACCGAGAAAACAGATAAAGGAGGATAGTAGGTAGCAGCAATAGTGACCTCTCGGCCCACCCAGGGAGATCAAAGACCACACCCAGAAGTGTTTAACTTTCATACTCTTATGTTCAAAATGTAAGTACAGTGGTTCCTTCCCTTACCGACCATTTCCCCGACCGATCAAATAAACAGCACACGAGAGTTTTTGTTTTGTTACGTCTTTAACTTTTCATGATTAGAAGCGTGGGTCAGGAAAAGGTAAGCCTTGTCTGAACGCCGGGTTGTATCATCCTTCGTCTGGTCCCTATCCTGTTGCCGATCCAGCACGATTGCATCCAAGCTGGTATCACCTTCAGGGTCATTGGGGCATGCAAGCTCCTGCACGACGGCAACGTGCTGATCCGGTAGCAGGAGAAACTGGGAAGATATAGAAACAACTCTTAGCAAAGACACCACGGCCATGAAAAGGTATTTGACAGATGGTATTTAAAAATGAATACGACAAAAACAGTTGCAACTGCATTTCATCTTAACAACATGGAATCACAACGAAAACTGATGATCAAGATTGATGACACAACACTACCAACTGATCAAAATCCAAAATACCTCGGAGTGACACTTGATAGACAACTGACCTATAGAACCCATCTTGAGGGTACAGCAAGAAATATGGGGAAAACTGGCAGGAACAACATGGGGAGCATCGCAAACTCTTCTCAGAACATCAACCCTGGCTCTTTGCTACAATGTGGCAGAATATTGTGCTCCTGTTTGGACGAGAAGTGCCCATACAAACCTTGTTGATGTGAAACTAAGAGACTAGATGCGAATAGTGACTGGATGCCTGAAATCAACCCCAACACAATGGCTGCCAGTCATGAGCGCTATAGCACCACCCCACTTGAGTAGAGAGGATGCAACACAGAAATGGATATCCAGAGCTGAAGAAGATAGTGGAACTCCTCTGCAAACCATATACAAAACTGCGCCCCCAACATTAAGACTAAAATCTCGTTCACCTTTCTACCTATCAAAGAAAGAAAACTACAACACACAAGAAGCATGTTGCGAGGAATGGAAAAGGAATAAGCCCACAGGAGGGGAACTAATTGAAGACCCATGTAAAAGTCTCCCAGATCTACAGGATCAACCAAGAAAATACTGGGTAGCTGCAAATAGACTACGGTCAAAACATACAAGAACAGCTGCCAACATGCACAAATGGGGGCTCCAAGAATCACCAACATGCCCAAAGTGCAACCAAGCAACACAATATGCAAACCACCTCGTACTAGATTGCCCAAAGACAAAACTGGAAGGGGAATTTGAAACCATCAACAAATATGATGATGACTTCCTAACCTGGATTGATACCTTGAACATAGAAGTGTAGCCGAACGATACTACTACTACTACATCTTTAACTGAATGACTTTAGTTGTAATAACACGATTACATCATCTACGAAGATTGCTTCCGCCACTACAAACTGTCAAAATAGCAAGTTGTAGCGAAAAGTACTCAAATTGACAACTTTTGTTTAGGTAAGATGAAAATGATTGACAAATAAGCCAAATGTAACTCTTCTAACCGTAGAAATACATTCAGTGGCTTAAAACTGCCTCCTGGGATCTAGGATTTAGAATTACTAGTGTCAAATCGGTGTTGAATATCCATTGTGCCCTGAAAACAGGTTGGTCGCTGAGGGAAGGGCATTCTCGCCTGTCTCTTCCCTTACCGACCAAAGACTTTAATTGGGTCTTTTAAAAACTCGACCAAACACCTTAAAACGTTTTATGTTGTTGGGTTTTTTTTCTTCATTTCCCAAACCTATATGTAAATAGTTGCTTAACCCTCTCCTTACCATCCACAGGAAAATCGTCACAGTCGTTACGATGCAACCAACAATTTTCTCATTCTGATATCCTTTGTAGATCACAAATTATAAAGAAAACACTTTGTTATAGCGATAAAAATTAGACACTGGACAATATTATGTATAGAATGGACATGTTCCTTTACTGTTTGAGTAGAAAAAAACATATTTGATTCTTGGATGGGTGTGAAGTTTCAGGTAAAATTCTGAAAATGGCTGGTAAGGAGAGAGTTAACAGTTTGACGTTTAACAGTGGCTGCTAATAGAAAAGGCAGGAAAAGAGGCTACAAAGAAGGCCGAGCAGGAAGGGAAACGTCAGGAGAATGGGGGAAAATAAAGCAGAGAGATTGGCACTGAAGCAGATAGGGAGAGGGAAGGACACTAAGAGAAAGACAGAAATTATCCTCGACGAAACTAGTCAGAGACTACAGAGGTTATTCTGGACGATGATTCATCATGTTCATCAGATTTCTTCAACAATAGTGAATACAATGGCCGGGTCCGTTGCAACCGGTGCAAGCGCTGGTTATATATATACTTGTTTTTTTGTTTTTTGTTTTGCTTTTGTTTTTGTTTTGTTTTTTGTTGTTGTTTTTTTTTTTGCTTTTGTTTGTTTTGTTTTTTATTGTTTTTTGTTGGTTATTTATTTGTTGTTGTTGTTGTTGTTGTTGTTGTTGTTGTTGTTGTTGTTGTTGTAGTGCATAAAAGTGGTAGTTAGTGGTAACATTGGATGGTCGGTAAGGGATCGGGCATTGGTGGTTGGGGAACGATGGAAAAGTATATGGTCGGTAGGGGAAATATATATCACAAATCTAACAACACTGGAACATGGATAATATTTCTTGCCGCGGAAAAGTCAGTTGACAACCCAAGCCTACCATCATGTCTTCAGATTAAGCAACATTGCTCTTTGAAAACGGTATTATTTATGGTGCCTGTTTTGGACATATTATTTTCCTTGTTCTCGTAAGGCGTGACAAGGCTCTTAGCGGACGGTAGGGGACGGAACGAATAAAGCAATTTTATTTCAATGTGGGTGATAATCATGAAAATCATAAAATGCAATTTAAATATAAATATAATCACCAGTTGTTCCCCTTGTTAATTATTAAAAGGAATCGCCAAACAATCACGTGCTGCTTTTTGTGTTTGTTTTGCATGATGCGTTTCATGCTACTCAAAGGGTGAAAAAAAATGTACAATGTTTCTGCAAGGATTAGATTTTTGATACATATTTTTTTGCACGTTTAGAGGATATTGTGCTATTTTTATGCTCAAGTTTTTCAAATAATTTTTTTTTAAAATCTGCTCTGTGGCTTAGTAGTCTAATGGTATGACACTCGCCTTCGGATCTGAAGGTCTTGGGTTCGACTCCTCTCTGAGCGGCGTACAGTTTAGTCCTTGGAGAAGGCTGTTTACTCACATTCTCTCACCGTATTCAGGTGTAAAATGAGTACCCGGTCGTTAACAGCGTTGTCTCTGTCGAAAAAAAGTATAATATCGCCAAACAGGCGTCATGTCTCGTCCTACATGTAAAGTGTTGCTGTTGGCTAGGGATCCTTTGAGCACGTTGAATGGATGTTGCTCTGTCTAAAAGCTTCTTTTTCTGTAAGACGCCTTTTTTTTTCTTTTTTTTTTTTTTTTTTTTTTTTTTTTTTTTTTTTTTTTTGTTGGTCTTTTCTTTAAAAATTCAGTCTAAAATATGATATTTCTTATTCGTTATATCGCTGTTTTATTTGAAAATTATTTTTTAATTGAATGGAACAGATACCACAAAGGACAATAATTTAAAAAAAGAACAACAAGCAAGCAAAAAATAAAAAAAATAAAAAATGTTTTTGTTTTCATTGTAGACGAGCTCGTAAAATGCATGTTTGTAAAATGCGAGTTGGAATGGATTAAATTGTGTTCATTTTGCAAAGGATTATACGTAACAAAACTTGTGATATGAATTTCAAATTATGTCTTTTTTTTTAATCGTCTAACATGGCGCAATTGGATGTCTGATGATATCTATTTAAGCTGTCTACTTAGTTGGTAATTTCTTTTTGAATGGCCTTAACGCTAATTTATAATTTGAGTTAAATCATAATTGGAAACAAAAGCAATGTCTCTTGATTACATGAGCAATTCACATTGTGTTTGCAACGATTGAGAGCATTGTTTATTTTTTGTTAAAAGTAAGCCAAGCTGAGCTGTTGACAGTAAATCTCTTTTGTATGAAGTGAATTTCAATGACAATTATGACCATGACATAGCTTTTAAGAAAAAATTGTCATCAAAGTGTTCAAAGCAACAATAGCTGAGTGATGTCAGCTCGGTAGTAGGACTTGTCAGCAACATGCGATTGCGGTATATTAAAATGACTTCATACTTTCATTAAAAAATTATAACATTAAAAAATAAAAGCAATTTATTTACTGAGTTTGTTTGTCAAACTCCTTTGCCTCAAACAGTTGTAGTTATGTTTGTATTCTCTGAGATTTACTAGAGGACGTTTCGGAACATCAAGCGATACCACATAAAAGCTGCCTCTGTCCGACAAACCATCGAGAGTCTTATCGTACTAAGGGTTGCTTATACCAAAGTATCTTTGAATACCCTGCGGATAAAAAAGGGAGATTAGAAATATTCAGGTCAACAATTCCATGACGTGGTCGTAACATTTCGAGGATAGGACTTGAAGCAATTTTTTAAAATGATATGAACAGACAGGCGCAAGGGGATCGTGTGGCGATCTGATAGCTAGTCTACGAATACTTGTAGAACAGTCACTTGAGTGGAACTCACAACTCTGTAACATTAATTTTATTGACTATGAAAAGGTATTTGACTGTGTGGACAGAGAGAGACGGTTTGGAAACTACTAAGGCATTATGGCATACCAGAAAAGTTTGTCTCCCTCACCAGCTGCACTTTCAGGGAATGGCATGCCGTGTAAATCATGCTTATAAACTGTCAGAAAGCTTTGAGGTTCAGACGGGAATCTGACAGGGATGTCTACTGTCATCCTTCCTTTTTCTACTGATTGTCGACTGGAACATGAAGTCGACGACAAAAGGAAGAAACAATGGAATTCAGTTGATACTCTGGGCATAACTGGACGATTTCTATTTTGCAGACGATATTACCCTCTTGTCATAAAACCGCAGGCAGATGCAGGATAAAACAACGTTACTAGTTACAACCTCAGCAAGCACAGGGCTAAAATAAATTACAATAAGACAGAGTTGATGAAATTAAACTGCCGAAACCCAGTCACAGTGAGTGGTGAGCCAACCAGAAAGGCGAAGTTCCTTTCCTCCTTAGGGGGGTAGTGGACACATAAAGACGGTACAGACGAAGATGTTACATTTAGGATCGGTAAATTTCGAGCAGCCTTTGCTTTGCTTTAAAATATAATTTGGATTAAAAAATGATCCAAGTAAAACAAAATTCCGCATCTTCAACACAAAGGCAAAATCAGTTCTCCTTATCGGTCTGAAATGTAGAGAACAACAAAAACGATGCTCAAGAAGATACATACATTTCTGAACGCATGTCTGAGGCGAATCTATAAAATAAGGTGGCCAGAGACGATAACAAATGAGGAGCTAAGGAAACCTGCAGGATAGGCGCCAGTCGAGCAGTAGATCCTCTGAAGGAAGTGAAGCTTCATAAAGAAGGGCACATGCCACGATATCACACGCCTTCATTCCTGTGAAATCCACGGGAAAACGAAAGAATGGAAGGCCAAGTATCAAATGGAGGTGCAACATAGAGACAGAGCTGAAGAAGAAAGGGGCAATGTTACATTGGTACTTTTCCAATCCCCGGGTCCACCTTATACCTCGTGGGTAGTTTGGTAATATATATATATATATATATATATATATATATATATATATATATATATATATTATTATTATTATTATTATTATTATTATTATATTATTATTATTATTATTATTTATTATTATATTATTATTTTATTATTATTATTATTATTATTATTATTATTATATAATATAATAATAATATTATATTTATTATTATTATTATTTATATTATTATTATTATTATTATTATTATTATTATTATTATATTATTTTTTTTTATTATTATTATCATCATCATCAGCAGCAGCAGCAAAGGATTATTATTATTATTATTATTATTATTATTATTATTATTATTATTATTATTATTATTATTATTATTATTATTATTATTTTATTTTTTTATTTTTTTAAACATAATTTAGCATGCTATTTTATTTCCTCTGGAGCATTCTTTTGGCAAACACAATACCAGCGCAGATCCTGCGATTATGTCAGGTTTTCTTCTAGCAGGCCTTATGTAAAATCACAATTTTCATTGTTGCGTGACCACGCAAATAAACCGGATATAAAGTATCGTGTATATTTTATGCACAAAATAACGATTGATAAACATGCTTGATACACCCGCGTTTCTATTTTTAACCATTTGGAAAATCTGCCATGGTTGCTTTGTTACTGATAAGGAATAAGGAAGTAGACCGGCGAGAGGGAGTTATGAACATGGATTTTTATTTATTTTTCATAATAGCTGTTTTGTTTTGTTTTTTTTTAAAATAAAATAATAATTAAAAAATTGCCGCCGCCACTCTTTGCGGTCACAGTGACTTTGAAGATCGTGTTGAATGTTTACACTTGCAGTTCCATTGGTTCGAATAATAATATGTATTTAGTTTCAGTTTGGATTCATTCATCCTAGAGTAAGCCGTTACCGGCTTCCGTTTCAGGTCAACCTCGTGTTGTCAACAACAGGTAAGCGTCAGTTTTATGATGTAATGTGCACGTTGACTATAGTTAAATACATTAATTGTTGATGACTTCTTTTTTTATGCTCTGATGTGTGGCATTAAAATTAATGTGATTGTGATTGTTAAGTAAATTACGCATGTTTCCCTCTACAATGCTAAGCTTTGGTAAGCTTGTTGTCTCACGCATTTGTAAATAACTTATTATTACACGATATTTATATCATCATCACCATCATCATCATCATCATCATCATCATCATCATCATCATCATCATCATCATCATCATCATCACCATCATCATCATCATCATCATCATCATCATCATCATCATCATCATCATCATCATCATCATCATCATCACCATCATCATCATCATCATCATCATCATCATCATCATCATCATCATCATATTATTATTATTATTATTATTATTATTATTATTATTATATATAATATTATTATATATTAATAATAATAATAATAATAATAATAATAATAATAATAATAATAATAATAATAATATGATTATTATTATCATCATCATCATCATCATTATTATTATTATTATATTAATATTAATAATAATAATAATAATAATAATAATAATAATAATAATAATAATAATAATAATAATAATAATAATATCAGAATCTATCTGTCTTGTTTGCCAGTTTGCATGCTATATTATGTATTATTATTGTGTAACTCTCTATCCACCCATCTCTTTTTATCCATCTCTCGCCAATTTGTCTATCTATTTATTTATACACCAGTCTGTCTGTCTGTCTTCTTCTTCTTTCCTTCTTTCTTTCTTATTTTTTTTTTTGTTCTTTCTTTCTTTCTCTTTTTCTTTCTTTCTTTCTTTCTTTCTTTCTTTCTTTTCTTCCTCTTCTTCTTCTTCTTCTTCTCTTCTTCTTCTTCTTCTTCTTCTTCTTCTTCTTCTTCTTTTCTTCTCTTCTTCTTCTTCTCCTCTCTCTCTTCTCCTCCTCCTCCTCTCCTTTCCTCCCCTCCTCTCCTTCTCTCCTCCTTCTCCTCCTCTCCTCCTCCTCCTCCTCTCCTCTCTTCTTCTTCCTTCTTCTTCTTCTTCTTCTTCTTCTTCTTCTTCTTCTTCTTCTTCTTCTTCTTCTTCTTCTTCTTCTTCTTCTTCTTCTTCTTCTTCTTCTTCTTCTTCTTCTTCTTCTTCTTCTTCTTCTTCTTCTTCTTCTTCTTCTTCTTCTTCTTCTTCTTTCCTTCTTTCTTTCTTATTTTTTTTTTTGTTCTTTCTTTCTTTCTCTTTTTCTTTCTTTCTTTCTTTCTTTCTTTCTTTCTTTCTTCCTCTTCTTCTTCTTCTTCTTCTTCTTCTTCTTCTTCTTCTTCTTCTTCTCCTCCTCCTCCTCCTCCTCCTCCTCCCTCCTCCTCCTCCTCCTCCTCCTCCTCCTCCTCCTCCTCCTTCTTCTTCTTCTTCTTCTTCTTCTTCTTCTTCTTCTTCTTCTTCTTCTTCTTCTCCTATAATATATATTTTATATATATATATATATATATATATATATATATATATATATATAATATGTATATATATATATATATATATATATATATATATATATATATATACGTGTGTGTGTGTATGTATGTGTGTTGTATATGTAGTTGAACCTATTTTCCCATTTATTCATTTATCTTGCATGATATTAATAATAGAAGACGCGAGAATCGTTCAGCTGTCGATAACTCACAACACAATCAACGATAAGGGTATGAATGACTCGCCAGTTCCAGGAAAAAACTGCCACGTCAAAGGCAACGGTACGAGTCAGTGATTATTGATTATTGATTGCCATCGATTAAAACGGGACTCAACATGTTGATAGCGTCTGTGGCTAAGCGGTAATGTGTCTAGTCTTGCAACAAATTCAAACGATATTCAGTGAATTCATTGAAAATGATTGCATAACTTTGGATATAGAATTAGCCTTTGGTTTGGGATTGATGGGATTAAGAACAACGTGGTAGATGTCTTAGATTTTATACATGTCCTCATGCATTAAATTAAAGAGCCAGGGCAATACGCTTAATAAGTAAAAAGATTTATGTAGCGCAATATCTACCAAACGTGCTCAAAGCGCCTACAGCAACACTTAACACGTAGGACGAGACATTGCTCCTGTTTGAGCAATATTACATTATTTTTCGGACAGAGCTTTTGCATTTCATACTTGAGTACGATGGGAGAGTGTAAGTAAAGAGCCTTTTCCAAGGCCTCAAACTATGAGCCGCTAAGCGCGGAACTCGAACCCTGGACCTTCCGATCCGAAGGCGAGTGTCATACCACATAGCCGCTTTTAATAAAAGGCTTGATATCATACCATATATCAAACAACAAATCTTTCATTCCCATGCTCCACCTTATCATCTCGAGTTTGTGGACTATAGAAGGGGAAAAAAAACAACAACTTTATACACAATGCCTCACTCGATTTATGTGCGATTAGGATCTGACTATAAACAGTAACGTATCTATATTGTACCAAAAACATGTCAGTCAGGTAAATGGAAAGAAAACTGGATTCCTTGTGGCCTGCTTGGGTAATATATGAAGCGTTGTGAGGCACATTGAATATGGAAATCTGTTGTATTTATTTGCAGGCATGATATTCCAAATTGTAATGGACGTTTTCTTTCCTTGTAATGAAAATCAACCTCAAATATTGTCCATTACTCATGTATGCATTTACAATAAAACGCGGTTAAGCCGAGACGGGCAAAACCAAACAGATCGAATAAGATCGATATCTTATGTGCGGCTATGTGGTCTAGTGGTATGACACTCGCTTTCGGGTCGGATGGTCCTGGGTTCGAGCCTCGCGCTCGGCGCATAGTTGAGTCCTTGGAAAAGGCCCTTTACTCACATTCTCTCACCGTACTCAGGTGTAAAATGAGTACCTGGTCGTTAACAGCGTTGTCTTTGTCCGAAAAATTGTAATATCGCCTAACAGGCGTCATGTCCCGTCTTACATGTTAAATGTTGCTGTTGACCAGGGACCCCCTGTAAAGCGTTTTGAGCACATTTAGTGGATATTGCGCTATATAAAGCTCAATTTTCTTTTTTTCTTTTTTCTTTGATTTTGTCGATTTTTATTCTCTTTGATTTAGATTGTAAGTGATTCAAAATCAAGTCAGTCTTTATTCCCAAAAATTCTTAACTAACTCTTATTTTATTAATAAACTTAAATGAAATTGCGGTTCCCATTAACTGTTGAAACATCCAAGTATTTGTTTTCTTATACCTACGAGTAGATGGTATGTGTGTTCTTGACATTTTACATCCCACTTATGTTGAACTATATCATTACCCAATGGGTTAATTGTTAAAGTGCAAGATGTTACATTTCCTGTTTTTGGCACGAGAGGTAATTCTTCAACAACTTTATTCGTGAATATATATATATATATATATATATATATATATATATATATATATATATATATATATATATATTTGTGTGTGTGTGTGTGTGTGTGTGTGTGTGTGTTTGTGTGTGTTTGTGTCCGTATGTATGTTTTCCAGAAGATTGTATTAAACAAGAAACAGCCTCATTAAGTGAACAAAAATTACACTTTAAATATTATGTAGCTACTACTCTTTAAAAATCTCATTATTTGAGCTGTGGCATCATCATTGACTGTGTCAACAAGTTACAACGGGTGCTGCAATTAGAGCAAAAAATTTGTAGTTTTGCGATTTTTTTCTAAGTAAAAGACAGGTCTGTTTTATAACAGATTTCATTTTAGTGATTTCTCCTTGGTGGTTCTAGTTTGTTCTAATTATTATTGTTATTTTCACCATGATTGTGCGAGTTTGTGGCTTAGTGATTTGACCTCGATCTGTTTCCAGTCAAGGATTGGAGTCCATAAATGAGAAAAGTTGAATTCTTCTGAGAAAAGAAAAAGCCTCTTTATTCCTATTTCCTCTTCGTATTTAGGTATAAAATGACTGCCTAGCTGGTAACAGCGTTATCTTTTACGAAAAACAACACAAAAAGATTCACAATGTTTCATCCTAGACGGGTTTCGTCCTTTGTACATGTTAATTATTGCTTTCGGACAGCTTGTAAAACGTTTTAAGCACATTTAGTATATGCTGTGCTGTACGAGAGCTCACATTTTCAATAACGATTTTTTAAAAAAGTATTTTAGGAGAGTGGGTGGGTCAAAAGGACGATTTATTTTTTAGCGCCGAATCAACGATCCATTTAGTGCAAAATTTGTGAGAATGATATTGCTAACAAAAACCAAGTGTCATTGAAAATTCAAGTTTTGAATACAGCGCTCGCTGAGATAACGAGATTATGGCGATAACGCTTGTAGAAACATGCCACCAATTCCAAGAACTGAGCTCCATGCCTCACCCCTTTTCTAAGAAATGGAAATGATTCAAAATCCTCAGTACAGTAGGCAGGCATCGACGTGCCCTGCATAACAGCCTTGGCTAACGATTAATTGTGAATCATATCGTTACCGTAGTTACTAATATAACCGTCACATTAGAATCTCTTTAAGTGGTATATGACCGTATGACGCTTAGATGCCAAAAAGAAACTGAAACCGTGCCCCCCCCTCCCCCCCCCCACACACACACATACACACACACACACACACACACACACACACACACACATACCTTACACACACCACTTCCGACAGAAGACTTCTTGAATGATACAGAGCATGCATTTATTTATATTGACCGAGTACAAGATCATTCGACTTCGTAGTTTCTTTCGTTTTCTTAATCTTTTTGTAAACTTGAACATTTGTTATAGCGCAATATATACTAAACGTGCTCAAAGCGCTTTACAGGGGGTCCCTAGCCAATAGCATCATTTAACAGGTACTCCATTCACACCCGAGCACGGCGAGAGAAATTTGAGAAAAGACCTTTTTCCAATAATTCAAATTATGCGCCGCACAGATCGGAATTCGAACCGTCAGATCACAGATCCAAAGCGAGTGTCATACCACAAGACCACATAGCCGCACAATTTCTACGGTGAAAGCAGACCAATAACCACAATCTTATCTTATGTTTGAAAATTTCAATCTCAGTTCGAGTTTTAAGTTTTGTGATGCCTGATTTTCTTTAGACAACCACTTCATACATTTGTTTTATTATTTGCGATCAGTCGATTGGATTTCCTTAAAATCGGTGCAACTATCAAACTTTTCAAAACATTGACCAATAGTCACATTGGTATTGCATTGGAGCAAACTAGATAAAGAAAATATAAAGTTTAAAGCCTAATAGATCAAATTTAAGAAATTCAATTCTCTTTCAAGTCTAAATGCAAAACTCACTCCCCAAATGAAGTAATTAATTTAATCTCGAATTTTATAGGTGAAAGGGATGCTTTCAAAACGCGTTAAGTCACATCCAACGAAAAAGAAAAGAATCAATACTCTCTTGGAATATACTGGACACATTGAAATCATCAGTGAAAACTTGGAACTTTTAAAACGCCAAGGCGTTGTCTTACAAGGCAAAAAGAAAAGTATTTTCCTCTTAAACTCACCTAATAAGTGGGGGGGGGGGGGGGGGGGGGGGGGGGGGGGGGGAACCCATAAATTTCCTCTGAATGATAGAAAAAAAGAGAGAGAAAAAGCAGCTTTTGAAAGTTGCCTCTTTTAGTTAAATTTGAAATTAAATTTAAAGCATCAGGTTGACCATGACATAATATGACCGTTTTTAGACCGTTGGTCACAAAGACGATTTCATGAAGATATCGTCATTCGTTATCTTTCATTCTCATTCAATTTTCATTACTTTTCAAAAACGTCATCTTTGCCTTTGGTCGAGCACTAGAACTCATACTATGCAAAAGACGGGGTTTCCAGTCAGGTGTTAATTCTGAGATATTTGTTTTGTTGTGTTTTTTTTAACTTATTATTATTTTTCTTTCTTTAAAAAAAATTGCTTTATTTCTTTCTTTATTTTGGGTTGTTTGTTTGTATTTTGTTTTTGATTTTTGTTATTTATTTTATTTTATTTTTTAATTTTGTATTTGACTAATCTGTCCACCCAGTAATGAGTGAAAAGATTGGACAGTTAGACCTGGCGGGGGAATTAGCATGAATCTGCTTTATGTCTAAACGGTAAAAAGCAATATTGATTATCGATCGCTGCCGAAATCAGGATTAATTCTCTAAGCCTTACGACTCCCATGGACTTAATATCTATTTTATTTTATATTTTGTTTTGTTTGCGTGCGAGGATGGGTTCTTTCAAACTGCATCTGCCTGAATATTTCTATATATTTTAAAAGGAATTTTACGATTTTCTCTTTATCTTTATTTTCACCAACGGCTACTCAGGTAAACACAAATTAAATATGGCCATATTGATTTCAAAATGGTAACTTAAATTATTTGAGTGCATCTTGAAGAATAGCTAACTGATTGTTTTTGTTTTAAAAATAGATAATCAATATTATTGTTATGTCTATATTTTCCATTTCTGCTCATCCTTTTCACCATTTCTTTTGTCTTCAAACTAGAGATATGTTCATGAGTAAAATTGAAATTTCTGTAAAACAAGTTTTTTAAAAAAAAAATTTAAGGTTTCTGTCTTTTTCAGACAACATTCTTATCTATTTGATTTACGATGCATCTCTCCATTTTCTAAGAAATATGTACCAGTTATATTGTTGTTTTGTGTTTTTTAACTGCTACATAATGAACAAATTTAACTAATCTCAACTAAGATTATTTTGCTTTTTTTTCTACTTTTATTTTAATTCAGAAAATGAATTTAGCCATATCTTTCTATTCAAAATTATAATTGCAGCAGAAAGATTCAATCATTGAATTTGTATTTATTGATTATGTTGATTTCCAAGCATTGGTAACAAGAAATGACATGGACAAAGTGAAACAGAAGCATATCAAGTAAAGCTGCCTATTCATAAATTCTATCAAGATAATTTCAGTCCACCTATCCATAGACAGAGTGGAGTAAACTTCACACTTCTGAGAGTGCCCTTTTCTTAGGCAATAAAGTTATGTCATCGGTTCTTATAATGTTCTGCCTCATAGATCATAAAAGCGGCCGGGGTATCATAAGTTTGCGTGTTGCTTGACTTCTTGCTGCTTACCTAGCTCGATTAGTAGGTACTCAAATAAGTAAAATTAAAGTTAAAAGATTGAAAAAAAAATACTCGATCAAAGCATGTAAAGCAACATTGGACAGATGGAATTCGGATATGACTGAAAGACAAGATAAAGATAAAAATATTTGTCACATACGTTTAGTTAAAATTAAACACAGTTTCACAGATCGAATCTAAAAAGTGAAGAAAAAAATACACCATGGTTTAATATACGCCAAACGCAACTTGTGTATGAGTATAATACAGAATAGAATCAACGATAAGCACACCCGGTGTTTAATTCCTTAGTTTAATTAAAAGCTCTTCTCAACTGATTTTGGATGATGAAACCGAACACTTTTATAATTTATTATTTTCTTCAAGTAGCCGAAGTATTGGGAACGATTTCGGTCTTTTAAATGCAGGACTTCGAAACATTATCATTATACTCATCTAATTACCTCACCTATATTATTATGTATATATTTTAAATCATAACGCATTCTTTTTTTTGATGATTGGTTCTCGAATTTAACAATATCGCATTAAGAATTATGATTGCGATCAGCATATCAATAGGCGTCAAAATTTTTCTTATTATAATTATACAACTGTACTGTGGAATTTAACATAGATCGAAACGGATCTTTTGAGCCACCAACAATATAATAAAGTTTGTAGCCGGTGCTCGCAAATGAATCTGGCAACAGGGCCTATCATTATGCGCAAACATATTTTCTAATTAATCCATTTGAGTCAACGAGTAATAGAATTACCTTTAATTTTTAAAAGGTTTGCAAGTTACTCATAGATCTATATTAATCTGTAAAACAAAAAGTTTTATAATTTTTAGATTTGCCACAATTCTGTGCTCGCCGGCAAAATTTAACATGGGCTTTACGGAACAATTTTCACCCCCAAACTTTTTTTTTTTAATTTTTATTTGTTTTTATTTCAATAGATCGATGTGTACATATGTGCCGGTCTGACAATCAAACCCACTTTTGGGCCTAGTTTAACATTGTTGTAACGGACAATGTTTTGCGTCATTTATTGAGATTTCCATTACACCAATGAGCCCATAAGGAATTGGGTTATCAGACCTGCAAATAAGTGCATAGATAATAAAGACTCCTCGTTTTATTTTTGCTATTCCGCTATAGAAAAATTATGTTTTCCCCAAAACGAATGGATTATAATTATTTCTTTTCATAGATTGGCTATGTTGCGAACTTATCTAAAATAGTATCGGATTCTATTCACGCAACAAATCTTGTTCTGGGTGGGTTTTTTTCCCTCTTTTATTTAACTCCTTATTTTCTTTCAATCTTTTTTTTTTAATGTCCATATATAACATTTAAAACATCTCAATATGTTCTTTTCACCTTATAATTGGCCACAAGTGTCTTCAATGTTATCTCACATTGAATTCTTACGAGGACTTAATCTAGGGGATAAGTGACCCGCCACTGTTCGCCCCCATGTTCAATATTATGGATTTTCCAAAACTGATAAGTCAATTTTATATATCTATCTCTTAACAGGCGGGGTTCAACTTAACTCTAACCAGATGACACGTGTTGGTGTCATAGAAAAGAGAACAGTAATAATTAGATTGATCTAAGCACGGGCTACATATCGCTGTAAAGATTCTTTTTGTGAAAACTGGTCTTCAGATTCCCGTAAATTAATGGGGGATTGGGGTGGGTTAAATATTGTCACAAAAGGGTTAAGTAAGAAATCAAAAACATTGAAATTAGGGGCAAAGAATATATTGAGGAACTCTAGTAAAAGATTTAATCCGATAACAACATGTCCTATAAGAACGTCTGCAATCCGGGGTCACAACAGTCAGATTGTATGCCCTATGTGGAGTTCCAGACAGGACCTTGGTTTCAGATCAAAACCAATCAAACGGACTACAGAGCCCACTGGAGGATCCAGATTCAGACTCTCTCTCTCTCTCTCTCTCTCTCTCTCTATATATATATATATATATATATATATATATATATATATATATATATATATATCGCTATCTCGCGATCTCGCTAACGCCCTAAATTTCTTTATTTTAGCTCCTTTTAGAGTTTACCTAGGGGTGAGACAGATGGTTTCAGATAATTTATTATGTGTTCAAATCCTGTTTCCGATTCTTCTTCATATTCACATCCTATTACTCCTTTTTACTCCTCCACCACCACCACCACCACCTCTTCCTCCTACTCTTCTTCCTCCTCCTTGCCAGCGTCCTCCTCCTCTTCCTCATAATCCTCCTCCACCACCTCTACCACCATCACCTCCTTCACTTTCTCTTCCTCCTCCTCTTCCTCCTCCTTTCACCTCCTCCTCTCTCCTCTCCTCCTCCCCCCCCTCCTCTCTCCTCCTCCTCTCCTCCTCTCCCCTCCTCCTCCTCCTTCTTCTTCTTCTTCTTCTTCTTCTTCTTCTTCTTCTTCTTCTTCTTCTTCTTCTTCTTCTTCTTCTTCTTCTTCTTTTACTAATTTTTATTTAGCGTTATTGTATAAATTGATAACATTAATCGTCAGGGCATGTCGACAGTTGCATCAAATTTTAGGACAGCGGCGCGTTCAAGCAATAGATATGAACATTCCAATGTATTTCCAAAAAGTATGTATATTATTATTATTATTATTATTATTATAATTATTATATTATATTATTATTATTATTATTATTATTATTATTATTATTATTATTATTATTATTATTATTATTATTATTATTATTATTATTATTAGCATTAGCATTAGCATTAGCATTAGCATTATTAGCATTTGCACAACTATTAAACTTTCACTTTTGCACATGACTATATTATCATTGCATTGAAGTGGCAGACTCTGAGTGTTATTATTTTGTTTTTGTCCTCTTGGGTCACTCAGTTGGCTAGATTGTCTTTCCTTTATATATATATATATATATATATATATATATATATATATATATATATATATATATATATATATATATATATATATATATATATATATATAATACTGTTGTTGTTGTTGTTCTAATCGCGTTATTTATCGGTGACGGGCTTAAAAAATAATGAGGATAACCCCGCATAGAGGACGGTACTTCAATTACAAGCCGAATGAAATTCTGGGGGCTGTTGTACTTAGCTTCACTGACTTTGGAATGCGACCAGATGGAGGTCGATTGGAAGAAGACGGTTCCTCGGGGAGTGAACATCGTCTCTATTCTAAACAGAGATAAGAGCTTCCCGGATTAAGTACCTGTAAGATGAGATATTGGGTAGCAGCCAACAGTCCAGGGCCTACGGCAGCCATTCCGCATAAGTAGGGATACGCGGGGTCGTCCATCCACTTTCTTTCGCATGATAATGATAACAGTCAAAAGACTGCGGAACATCTGGTTGAACATTGCATTGTGACCAGTCTACTTATAGTACTTATAGATGTCATGATTGTGACACCAACTCCTGGGCAGGTTCGTGACAGTCCATGAATACGGTATAGTCCTCAGAGACATCGTCATAACATTGTAGCAGCAAAACTATCAAAAGATGTATCTTCTTGTCTCCATTCATATTATTCAATTGATGATCCGACTGTCTTGTATTGACATGTTTTCATTCGTGACATTAAATTGACCAGAATTGTCTTGCCTTGGCATTTTTGCCACGTCTTTATTATTATGAATAATTTAGTCTGCCGCGCTCTGTAGAAGACACATTATGTTGTAACATTGTGGCATGTCTTTCATATTATACTTACATTTACAGTTTAGAGGACATTGTAATTTTGAAAATTTGAGATTTTTTAAGAATGGATTCATTATTTTGTATTTTATTAAACATGCAAAACATTATGTATTGTGATCAGTATTTTATTACAGACGTAGACACAATTATTAGGTGCACGGTGACATTTAGACACAATGTTGTGTGAAGATCATTTTTGATAGCATGCTCCAGTTGAGATGTGTGACTGACCCATTAACAGCGGTGCAAATTTTATTTCATGTCATGATCTTACCGATTATTTATCTGGTTTTGACTGCAGATAAAGATCTGAAAAAGAGTGTATAAAACAGTGCCAGACAAAGCAAAAATATGATAAAATTACAAATAAAATACCAGCTCCAAAAATCAGGATATTTTTTCTTGTATTTTTCTTTCTTCTTTTCTCTGGAACTTTTCCATGCATTCTTTTTCATTGCTTTATCTTTCATGAGTAGTGCTAATCCCCAATTTGTAATTTTGACTGCATACCTAACCATTGTCATCAGGGAACAGTGAGTGACAAACACACGGGGCAGCCTCCATTGAAACCGGTGTCCTATCGCTTTCCTTTAGTAGTGAAGACGGTAAGGTGTGATGTCAAGTTAGAGTAGAATCGAACCTAGTCTGTAAAGAGTTAACAATTTTTTTTTCTCTTCAAAATGTTAACTTTGTATAATTAATGCACGATATCTTATATAACAGGTCCCACGAGGAAGATTAAAAAGATCGTCATTATTTTCGGAGAGACTTGATTAGATTTTATTCATATTTTACTATATAATTAAATAAAAATCAGTGATTCCAGGAAACAGGTCCCAGAGTAGCATTCGGCGCAACAGATAAAACATTTTAATTGGTTTATTCAGACAGATTAAATTATTGACTTATTGAGAAATTATAATGATTTGTTGTCAACCCTAGATTTTCATAATTAACAGGAAGGCTGATGATCGATCTGAATTGTTGCAGGTAAGCAATTAGATAATGTCTTGGATTATATCATGTAATAGATAATGTTAAAACTCATACCTTTGAAATTACGACAAGATTCACGCACTTTTCTAAATACCTCAATAGTTTTATCTTTCATTTATTCATCTATCTTTTTCATTTTTAAACTTTATATATATATTGTTCAATTCCAATGGATGACTGGAGTAACACAGGCGTCAGCCGCAGTGCAGCGCCGCAAACTGAGTAGGGCCAGGTGACTCGCTCAAGGCCACACAACGCAACAAATCTTCAAACTCTGCACTTTTAGGATACGACGCAAAAGACCGTACCGCTGACCCATACTGTTGCCTGTTTACTCTAAACTACGTATATTGGAATCGGATAATTTACCACTCTCACTGAGGTTTTGGTTGCCAGACATGTCAAGATATTCATACTGGCCCTCAAAACCCCAAAAGAGGAGGTATTGTATACTTCACCCATGTACAAGTAAGACTTACGAGAGTTGCCCATGAGCCGTAATATCATGAAAACCATCATGAAACGACGAATCTGTCGTTATACTTCAGCACCGGAGTGACTTGAAACAACATCTGAAAGTGACGACAGTAGTAATAGTCTACTGCTACTACTACTACTACTACTACTACTACTACTACTACTACTACTACTACTACTACTACTACTACTACTACTACTACTATACTACTACTACTATATATACTTATATAATTATTATTATTATTATTATTTATTATTATTATTATTATTATTATTATTATTATTATTATATATTATATTATTATTATTATTATTATTATTATTATTATTATTATTATTATTATTATTATTATTATTATTATTATTATTATTATTATTACACATCGATAAAAGCAGGGGCATTTAAATGTGACGAAAAGATGGGGAAGCTAAGGAGAAAACAAAAGGGAAATAGAGAATAATAGATAAAGAAACGAAGGACAGGACGAGACAAAGTGAAAGAGAAAAAGGCGAGGGAAATTATAATTTATCTGTTTGTATCTTTTCCTAATATGCTTTAGTGTCAGAAGAAAGCGTATGACAAGATAGAGGAAGAGGATTCCCTCGTCCCTGTTTAGAAAGATTTCCCTTACTCACTGAGGTTTTGGTTGCCAGTCATGTAGATTTAATATTCATACTGGCCCTCGAAATCCCAAAAGAGGAGGTACTCAGTACGTCATGATTGTCGTGTACAGACCGAGACAACACCTCCAAAAAAGGGATAAAGCAGTAGTGAAATAGTAATTAGATGACCAACTGTTTTCTCCATTCATTCTTAAATCTTCTTCATTATCATCAACGTCAAAAGTACCAAAAGTAACACCATTGTGTCTTACCATCAGCATAATCATCACCATCATATCATCATCATCATCCTCATCATTGTCATCGTCGTCGTCGACAACAAATAATTTCCTCAGCCTCCATTTCAATCTGCCATTTATCACACAGCGTGATTAGCTATCACAACAGTTACTAATCTTCAGGTTTCCGTCAACTTTAATGTACCTACTTGACTTTACAATCTACACAATAGAATCTAATATTCCTGGCATCCATTCTGTAACTTTAGACAATTGTGACTCACTACATGTCTCTGGTTCAATGTCGAAAACAGAATTTAGTCGAGCCGGATGTTTATTTTAGGTTTCTGGAGCGTTAAACGAACAATAACAATTGTTTACTAACCGTGGTTAGGACTCTTAGTCTATTGCAAAGCATTTTCCACCAGATCTAGTAGACCCAGCTACCCAATCACTGCTAAGTGAATGGTGGGATCAGAAAAAAAAAAGTCACACACACTAGAATGATATTGATTTTTTTTTTCTCGTAGGACGAATACTTATCATTGAGCAATTGGGGAAACCGAATTTTAAGTTCTGTTATTGGTCTTAAACTTGAAATTTCAGCTATTTGCAGTTTAAGATAATCACATCAGCAAAGTCAGGTTTTGTTGTTTTTTGTTTGTCTTTTTTTTAAACAATAGATTCAATCTTTTAGTTTCCAGTTCACATCATTCAAAGTGATACTAAGCTGCTAGAAGCTGTGGACTGTAAAAAACAATCAACAAATACGCATATAACAGCTTCAAAAAAGAACAAAATACAAACACGGGTCGTTTTGGGATCAAATCCTTTCCTCAGCCAATTACTAAAAAAGAAACCCCCCAAAAAAACCTCTAATACACCATTTAAAATCCAGACAGACGACAGAAATGATCGTCCTGGCCGGCAAGACGTGTCAATAACGTTTCTATCCTATTTTAGATTGTAAGTAATGTGTTCATGTTTTTATCCTTTTTGTTATAAGCTGAAGAAAGTTTTGAGCCCCGAAGCGTTCTACGTTTGGAATTTTATTCGTTTTCAAAGCTGTTTTGTTCTCATTTTTGTGAAATACTTTTTATATAGGTAAAAAAAAAGAACTTTTAACAAGTGGCGGGGCGTGAGGAAGGGGAGGGGGTTGGCGTCTTCTACTCGAAATATGCGATGAAAAGAAAAATTGTCTCCAAAATGTTTTAAAAAAAAATTTTTTTTAAAGACATTTAGTCTCACTACGCCAGTACATAAATCGAATTATTGATAAATCCATTCTTTTAAAAAAAAATTTTTTCGTTTGACGAAGATACTTTTTTTTTTTTTTAATGCAGGGAACGGTTCGTTTCACACGGGTGGTCATAAACCCATTCTGCCTAATTTCTTGCCACAAACACAACATCCTGTTGCGGAGTTACATTTTTTTTTTAATTCGTTATATTATGCTTTCATAGAAATAGATCAATGCTTCGAAGCGATTCTGGGAATTTAGTTCTTTTTATCCTCCTTGATATTTATATAAAGTATAAAAACGCCTGACAAAACTGGCAATTCTGGCGTCTCCCCCCCCCCCCCCCCCCCCCCCCCCCCCCCCCCCGCTTTGATTGAAGCAAATAGACTATGCAATTATGTATTTTGTCCTGAATGTATATCATAACAAGTTAATGGCAAAAATTGAATGGCACAATTTACGTATTGCCGGTAGTTAAACTACTGAAGAGAAAAAATAGATAAATTTTACAAAAAACAATATATATATATAGAATAGTGTTTGATACAAATATGGTACGGATTGTGCCACACAGTCCTGACGATGGCTAAAAGGCCTGAAACATCGATGTAGACTGACTCCAACATTGTGTTAATTTAAATTATAACATATATATATAATATATATATATATATAATATAATATATATATATTATATATATATATATATATATATATATATATATATATATATGGGCAGCGTGGCTCGGCGGTATGGTCATTGCTTCGTACCCGAAAGGTACCGAGTAACACACAGTCCTGACGATGGCTAAAAGGCCTGAAACATCGATGTAGACTGACTCCAACATTGTGTTAAATATTAAAATTATATATATATATATATATATATATATATATATATATATATATATATATATATATATATATATATGGGCAGCGTGGCTCGGCGGTATGGTCTTGCTTCGTACCCGAAAGGTACCGAGTTCTATCACCTGCCACTGCGCTGTGTGGCCTTAAGCAAGTCACCTCGCCTTAGCTCAATTTGCGGCGCTGTATTGCGGTTGACACCTGGGTTATTCCAGTCTTCCTTTGGAATAGACCCTGGAGACAAATTTCCCCAATGGGATGAATAAAGGGATTTTATTTTTATTTTATATATACATACAATTTATACATGATTCGGTCACCCAACTCCAGCGTGTCGCATTGCAGAGCGTGCTGGAAATCAGTATCCACTAGATGTGCTCAAAATGCTTTTCCAGGCAAGGGATCCCAGGCCAATAGCAGCAATATACACGAAGGACGATACTGGACGCCTTTAATGCGCGACTACAATACTTTTTTTTCGAGTGAGTCAAAGTTGTCAATTAGTCATGCGCTCATTTTACACCTGAGTGTGGTAATAATATGTGAGTAAAGAGTCTTTTCCGATGACTTAACTTTGCGCTGTCCATGCAGATTCGAACCAGGGACCTTGAGGTCACGAGCTGAGTGTCATACATCTAAACCACAAAACCGCACAAGTACGACGACAATGCCAATAATAATTGTAGTGAAAAGTAGATACTAGATTGCTCTCCGACATGGAATGAAGTTCGCAAACTTTGGAAGGACATGTTAATGAGGGGACATGTTAGAAGACGCCTCTGCTAATTATTTGACAATACAAGCCCATGCTTGCTTGATATTTTAGCCGTACGTTTTTCCGGCTGCTTGCTAAGGTCATAATATACACACACACCCACATAATTTTAATATGCATTAATATGCATCTAAAATATCGTCTTTATCAATATAATATACATTAAAAGAACTCTGAGCTGTAATGGCAATCAAGCATGAAAAACATCCGCACCCCCCCCCCCCCAAACTGTTTACCAATAAACATTGCCGGCCAAGAAAAGTTGACGACATTAGTTGCGATTTGACATGACTGAGCTTGGCTCGATGGGGAAGGTTCGGGAGAGTGAGGATTTAACTTGCTATGTTCACGAGCGAGCATGAGTGTGTTTTCTTTTTCCTTTTTTTGTTTCTCTTTATGATTTCTTGAAACATTCGACATAAAAATCCCCTGGCAGAAATTATATCAAAAGTGAATATTCTACTCGAGTAAGAAAATTGCGTGTCCACTGTAAATAGTAATAGTTGCCGTTACTCCGGTCAGAAGAGTAAGTTTAGTGTACACTTTAAAGTTATTTGTCTGCAGTCTGCGTTAAGAGTAAAGGTCGGCATGCGTAAGTGATGCTAAAATACTCACAACATCCGCCAATAAGATATAGATAGTATGCAGATGACGTCTCGCAGGCCTTTGTTATTGTTTTTGCCATCCGCGTTTGTGAGTTGTTCTCACTAAACTGTATTAACCAGACTATAAAAGTTCATGGTTACACAGAGTTTGTGTGTTGGCGTTTATCGGATCGGCGAGCGTTCATCTAACTTCACATTGGAGTGGCGCATTCTATCTATAGATAGTATGCACTTGGCTAAGAAGTTCACAACATTGACATCCGAAAGTATAACTGGCCATCACACAAAACTGTGTGTAACCATAATCGTTTATAGTCTGGTTAATACAGTTTAGTGAGAATTACTCATAAACGTGGATGGTAAAAGTCAATAACAAAGACCTGAGTGACGTCAACTTCGAACTATCTATAGATAGAATGCGCTTGGCCAAGGGGTTCACAACATTGCCATCCGGAAGTATAACGGACCAACACACACACTCTGTGTAATCATGAACTTTTATAGTCTGGTTAATACAGTTTACTGAGAACAACTCACCAAGGCGGATGGCAAAAACAAAAACAAAGGCCTGAGTGACGTCATCTTCGAACTATCTATAACGTGTGTAACCTTTAAGGCTTAGGGTCAGATTGATATAATTTAGTGAGAACTAATCACCAAAACAGCAGTCTGAAACAATAACAAAGAGCTGAGTGCCGTCATTTTCGTGCGAGTGGTTTTGAAAATATTATACAGGAGAGACAAAAGACATCATAACACATGTTCTTGATGCAAAGAAATAGCCGTCAAGTTCTGATGGTATGTGCTGACATAGAGTGTATAATAATATCGTAAAATATCATCGGCACTATTTATACTGCACCAAGACGTCCCAAATGAGTAGCGAACTATCGGAAAGGCATGCTCTTAACATTACTCGCTAAAAAATAATAATAAAAGGACAATAAAGAAACAAAATGTTATCCAATGCAGAAAAGTGTTAGTCCTAGATGTTGTATTATTTGATAGTGTGACATTGACTTTGAGGAAAAGGAAATTATGGTATCGGGCGTGAATAATGTGCACAAAATCAAAAGGGGGGGGGGGGGGGGGGGGGGTTCGCGTTAAAGGTTTGTGACAGAGACAGATATCACAACCCTACTGTATAAAATCGTGAATTATTATACTATCGGGACAAAAATAGACGTCTAGATAGTTCGAAGTTAACGTCACTCGGGTCTTTGTTAATGTTATTTGCCATCCGCGTTTGTGAGTAATTATCACTAAACTGTATTAACCCGACTATAAACTTAAACGATCAAGGTTACACAGAGTTTTGTGTGTTGGTCCGTTACACTTCCGGATGGCAATGTTGTGAGACGCATACTATCTATACACTTACTTGTGCTGTGCTGACTTTCACAGCCTTGACGATAGAGAGAGAGAGAGAGTTACAAGTTAATACCATAATATGAAAGGGTTTAAGTTCTGCAGATTTCGAAAGGTTGCTAGCGTGGTGAGGGAATGTGAGTAAAGAGCCTTTTCCAAGAACTCAACTTTTCAGGGGCCTCCCGTTCCGAAGACGAATGTCAAACCACAAGACAACAAAGCCGCAAAACGTTGAGTTTGAATTAGGTTTTGCATGCATACTACAAATGAGAAATAGCATGAATGCATGTGATCAATGTGGCGGCAGTGAATTCAAGTATGAAAGTCAATGAATTGTAGGGCGTAATGAGGGAGTGGTCAGAGGGCACAAGTTTTGAGTATTAAATATTTAAACAGCCTCAATCTACTGACTTGTGTGTAACAATGCAGTTTGTCAAGACCTTGTGTAAAAGAAAAAAAAATCCGACCAAGTAGGTCCAGTGCAGCCCACTCATAACGGCATTCATTATGATGATACCCTCTCTATAGCGACATGGAGTTCCAGTACTGATCCGCCCCCACTCCACCCCCTATATATCATCTATCTATTAATTTTTTGTTAAGAGAGCAAGTCTGTTCGTGTGTGTGTGTGTGTGTGTGTCGGCTACAGGGAAAACCAGACTACTCTCTGCTATGAAAATTAGCCAGTTCGTTAATACTTTTATCCTTTTAATACAAGACGTCAAGATTTTTGTAACTTAGATCGATTTTTTTTAATGGCCATATAAAATTTTTAAATCAATTTTCTTTGTTCCCCAAGAATTATGACGCCGCTTTAAATTCACAACAAACGTTGCTCAAACTAAACACATACGTACCAACGGTTAAAGCACAGAGTGAACATAGTGCTTTGATGCTTTGAAATAACGATTACAAATTTACCAAGACTCATTCTGTCCATGACGTGATTCTGTCCTATCTCTCCTCTAATCAACAAATTGTAGAGAAAAGAAGAAACGAAGTTGACTTCATTCACCTCTTTGTTATTGATTTTGATCCGCGAGTTCAGAGATTAGTTCTCCCAAAAATATATATAAATCAGACTAAGAGAGAGAGAGACAGAAAGAAAGAGAGAGTGTGTGTGTGTGTGTATGAGCTAGATAGATAGATAGATAGATAGATAGAGAGAAAGAGAGAGAGAGAGAGAGAGAGAGAGAGAGAGAGAGAGAGAGAGAGTGGGAAAAACTATATAATGCTAATCAGTAGATGTTTGACCAATAAAAATACGGGTTTAGTCAGTCCCCAAAGCTTGCTCTGACAAACATTGCTGGTTGTTGACAAACAAGAAAATGAATGAAGTTTATGAAGTTGATGTTACTCTGCTCTTTGGGTTTTTTTTTCTTAAACAGCTACTTGGGTGAGCATCACACGATTCTTTTGTTCAGACTATAAAGATTAAATGTTGCACATAGTTTTAAGTGTTGGTACGATTGATTACACGTGGGAATTATACTTTATATAAATATTTATTTACATGTATATTTCTTTAAGTGAGATTCTAATTATTTGGAAACATGCAATTCTCCAACCAATTTTCAAAAAGGGACAGAGAAGTGAGGCTTCCAACCATTACCTTATTTCTCTAACTATTGGTTGCAAGCCTCTGGAACACATCATTCGAACGACAATAATATCTCTCATCTTGAGCAAAATAACATGAAAAAATCCTCAACATGGATTTTGAAAAAAAAAAAAAAAGGTTGTGTGAGACCCAGCTCAATTCAATTATTGACAACACAACAACTGACTAAATTTGACAAATGTGGACAAACTGATTAAATATCACCAGATTTTGCCAAAGCATTTGACAAAGTGTTTCATGAAAAGCTTTTAAGTTAAGAAAACTGGGATTAGTAAAACCATACTACGTTAGATAAATCACTTGCTCATGGTAGAACACAAGAGGTTGTTGTGAGTGGTGACAAATCTAACATTGGTAATGTGATATCGGTAGGCATTAGAGAGTTCTAGGGTGTCACAGAGCTGAGGTGTAAGGCAGAAGAATCTTGGACAGAGTCATTGTATTACCAGAAAAGGGAAAAAAGACAAGATATCAATTTTCTGATCATTTATTTCATCGCATTGGTTTAAATTTTCTTGCTGATTTCATCTCTTGCACCCGCTTCTTATCTTCCTCAAATTTCTTTTGAAGTTCAGCAATATCTGGAATAAAGAAAGAGTAGCAAATTAATAAAAGAATCAAGATAGTTTAATATTATTGCCTATATTTGCTTAAATTCATTTCATCTTAACACATCTTATTTAAGAATAAAACTTATTCTTTAAATGCCTTATACAACAGCACATAAATACATAATCTCAAGTAGCATTGGTATGAAACAGTTACAGTTATTTTTTTGTTTTTTTTTCACATCGTAAATGTAATGGAAAAATATTATATCCAAGTGGCAATGTGAAAAGAAAAACAACTAACAATTATAGAGTACTGAAGATATCGAAAACTGCTCATAATCAAATCAAAAGTGAACAAGACCCGTAATTAAATGAAGAAAAAAAAATCGTATTTATGTAAATCTCTAGGAAATCAACTCTTTGTCATCAATGATTATTAATTGAGATCATTAAAAAAAAAAAAAAAAAAACTGTAATAAAATATCGACATGACAAGATAAACTCAAAACCGACAATTTTATAGAATAGACTACTGAAGGTTTTGAAAACTGTTCATTATTTAATCAAATTCTGTAAAAATTTCACAGAATAATGAACAAATCCATCATACATAAATCTCAGAGAAGTTTATATTGTGTATTATCTTTTAGAGCTGCATTAAATGTCCCCTAACTCAAACCTGCCACTAATACCAACAAAAAAAAATTTAAAAAATCAGGACCAAATAAGAGAAAAATCAGGATCTGAGAGATGAAATTGGGATCAAGGGAATTGTCAATTGACTATGACATGCATTGCTGCAGTTATTATAAGAGGGATGCCACCAGGCAAATTTAAAAAAGCCTGAAAACTTGGGCGGACGAGATACAAATCAACGTCAAGGGCTTTGTAGGGATTTGAAAAATATCAAATATGGAATACTGTTTCAGTACTTATTATTGCAATTGAGAGCAAATAACACACAAAAGAAAGGAGAGTTAACAGTTTTCAAATTGATAAAATAAGGTGCTAAAAACAAAATATAGACAAATTAATATCAATAGCTATCAGGGGTGAGAATGACTGGTGACATAAAAGGAGAAAATTTTTCATTGTGAAGATCATGACCACCCATGCAACTATAACCTATTCATTTAAACTTCACTCAAATTCACTGAGATTCGATCCAAAATTTGTCTCGCAGCAATTTCTGACACGACTCGGAGAATTTCAAAAGTTGAAAGTGTAATTAAATTTGGGGGTTGTAGTAGGGATGATGATGGTGGTGGTTGTAGTAGTAGTGGTGGTAGGGATGATGTGGTAGTGATTATAGTAGTACTGGTCGTATGGATGATTGTATGGTGGTGGTTGTAGTAGCTGTGGTAGGAATGATGATGTAGTGGTAGTTGTAGTAGTAGTGGTGGTAGGGATGATGTGGTGTTATTTGTAGTAGTAGTGGCGCTAGGGATGATGGTGTGGTGGTGGTTGTAGTAGTGGTAGTAGGGTTGATGATGTGGTTGTAGTTGTAGTAGTAGTGGTGGTAGGGATGATGGTGTGGTGGTGGTTGTAGTAGGAGTGGTGGTAGGGATGATGATGTGGTGGTGATAGTAGTAGTAGTTGTAGTAGTAGTAGTTAGTAGTAGTAAGTAGTAGAGTAGTAGTAGTAGTAGTAGTAGTAGTCTTAGAGATGATGATGTGATGGTGGTTGTAGTAGTAGTGGTGGTAGGGATGATGATGTGGTGGTGGTTGTAGTAGTGGTGGTCTTTTAGAGATAATTGTGTGGTGGTGGTTGTAATAGTTGTGGTAGGAATGACGATGTGCTGGTAGTTGTAGTAGTACTGGTGGTAGGGATGATGTGGTGTTATTTGTAGTAGTAGTGTTGGTGGGGATGATGATGTGGTGGTGGTTGTAATAGTAGTGGTGGTAGAGATGATGTAGTGGTTTTGGTGAGTGTTTTTTTTTCAGTGATAATAATAGCAATTTGTCAAAAAGGAGGAAAGTGTCTCCGTCTATCGGTCAAACGCAAGCAAAGTGTAAAAATAACAGGAACATAGTTTTGTATTGGTATTATGTAATATGTTACTATTACTAGTATAAATCCATTCTTATCATTAAACATAAATTTAGTTCTTGTAAAGATTTAATGGATGGTTGCGAGAGAGAGAGAGAGAGAGAGAGAGAGAGAGAGAGAGAGAGAGAGAGAGAGAGAGAGAGAGAGAGAGAGAGAGAGAGAGAGAGATATTTGTCCCTCCCCTTCCCTTTCAACCATCAACTTGCTAATCAAAGAACACCACTGGTCGTCTGTGTCAATTGTGACATCTGGTGCCATTCAGTCTGGCCCGACGTCATAAAAACGGGACCGTCACTAAATTTCGCGAGACTATTGCACTGGTGTCAAAATATGACATAAGACATAATGGTGATTTTGTGGTTTTGAGGGAAATGTTTGACATGGCAAATTCAGCGGAAAAATTCTGAGAAATTCTCAAAATCACTGTTTATTTATCAAATTTTTTTTTTAAAAAGGAGGAATTGTGATGGGGATGGGCGGAGATAAACTACCATTTAGGTGCCCAAATATTCGACCGGCGGTGACAGCCCAAATTATTCACCCGGCGAAAAAGTTCCGGCTCAAATCTCGATTTTTTTCTTCTTCTTTAAAAAAAAAATTTTTTTTTTTTTTTGGAATAGTGACGACGGACAAAAACCGGAGGTTCCGGATTAAAACCGGCTGGTGGTAAAAAAACCGGATTTCCGGCTAAAACCGGAAAAGTGGCATCCCTATTATAAGAGACAGTCCAAAAGTTCTCAAATGATACAATATAAAATGTTCTGATTGATTAGAGACTAACAAGGGGGTCAAATAATAATAGAGGACACAGGCCCTGGGAGTTTAGAGAAAAACAACGAATGGATGGATTTAATTAGCCTTGACAGGATCCCACAACACACACACCCAATTAAACACACACACGGCCGGCACACGTACACACACACACAAATACACACCGCCAAAATTAAATAGGGACAGTGCAGCCAACAATACACAATAATACTACCAATTAGAGGTCATTAGCCCTACCTATTGGAGACAACACAAAATAATTGACCCTCCTAAAATAAAATATATTCTGACATCAACTAGATTTCAATTCTCGCAGCCTTGTATCACAACTACATCATACACTTTGAAGGCACTAATCAGACACACAAAAGGTTTATTGATTGATCATAGAAAATGAAAACGAAAAAGACCATAACTTATACTTTTTAAACATTTTTTTTCCCATTTTGCATATTTTATCTAGTATTCCCCTATTTGTTAACAGAATCCAAACAAATAGACAGAAAATAGGCCTTATAATAAAAAAACGGGACCCAGCGAAGGACAATCGGAAATTGGGATAAAATGAAATTTCGGGGGAAAATCGGCGGGTCTGCCTAACTCTTCTGTATTTGAGATTTAGTTAGATCAAGGTACGCTGCACTCAACGTCTGACATGTTCCAAAGCCCAGGAAACAGTTATGCTACTCGTCATTAAGTATATTCAAATCTTATCAACTGTCTCACATACATGGTGCTCCAAACACTGTTCCAGTACTCAAGAATAAGTCTTATAATAGATATAAACAACAAAGGAAACATACTTTTATCCAAATGACTAAAACTCCTGTATATGATTCCTGACAAGCAGTTAGTTTAGTTATAACTCCAAGATCCCTCTCAAAATTTGTATCAAGCAAAAATTTGAATTAGGTTCATTCTGTACCAAACACTGTTTGATTTATTTTCATACAAAATACAACCACAAGTACTTTAGAGTTTGATGTTACAAGAAATCAATGTCTTAAACTGTAAAACCACGTTGACTTTAAATATAAATAATGAATTAAAATGAACAATAGCAATTGCTTACTATCCTTTGGATTGGATGCTAGTCTATTGTAAAGTTCATTCAGATAGATCTAACAGAAGGAGCCACCTAATCACTGATGGGTGGACAGGAGGCTCAGAAAAAAAAATCAACTTCACTCAGGATCGATCTCAATCCCTAAGCATTTGAAGCGAGTGCTCTACCAACTGAGCTGTTGGTACCCCTTGGCCTTATATATAGATAAGATTTATTGGTTACCAACAGTTTGAGTCAATGCTACAAGTATTCTTGAAAGTGAATTACCAATAAGGTTCTTAGAGGTTTTCTAGGAGATTATTTATTTTCAAAATCGTTAAGTTTCAATGATAACTATATAATACTTAAATCTGTTACGAGTGAGTGGTGCAAGTTATAATTTTTGTAATGTGAAGAAATGAAAATCTGCAATGTCAGAGTATCTTAATAGAAACTGGATTTCAAGAAATATAAGATCTCTTCATCTAAGAGATTCTCAAGTGCTATAATTCTCGCTTTAAGCATTACATCAGATTGATCAACATCCAGGAATTAAAAAAAAAGAAAAGAAACCACATGAGCTATATTAATTATTACAGACTGATTCATTCTCTTCATTTCAAATAATTTCTTTAGAAATTTCAAAATAAACATTTATGACAATAAAATATATGCCTACGTTCTCTCTTGGTATCTCTTATTTGGAATCTGTAAAAATCTTTCATGCCCTGGAGAAGAAAAAGAAAAGAATTTATTATGTAAATTGTTGATAAAATCAATAAGTCATCGCCTATTAACTTTAACAGATGGGCAAGTTTTTCAAACAGTACCTACTTAAAAGCAAAATATAATTGTTGGAAACATCTAGAGATCAACCATAATTTTGGATAATAATCTATAAAATAATACTTTTGCTCCTCTGTTTTGTATTTAGGATTGCATAACTCTTAGACGATCTCAGCCCCAGGAAAATGAGAGATAATAAAATGGACACAAGATCATAGGTATAGATCACTTATCAGAGAGAGAGAGAGAGAGAGAGAGAGAGAGAGAGAGAGAGAGAGAGAGAGAGAGAGAGAGAGAGAGAGAGAGAGAGAGAGAGAGAGAGAGAGAGAGAGAGAGAGGGGAGAGAGAGAGAGAGAGAGAGAGAGAGAGAGAGAAGAGAGAGGAGAGAGAGAGAGAGAGAGAGAGAGAGAGAGAGGAGAGAGAGAGAGAGAGAGAGAGAGAGAGAGAGAGAGAGAGAGAGAGTAGAGAGAGAGAGAGAGGGAGAGAGAGAGAGAGAGAGAGAGATGAGAGGAGAGAGAGAGAGAGAGAGAGAGAGAGAGAGAGAGGAGGGAGAGAGAGAGAGAGAGAGGAGAGGAGAGAGAGAGAGAGAGAGAGAGAGAGAGATGAGAGAGGAGAGAGAGAGAGAGGAGAGAGAGAGAGGAGAGAGAGAGAGAGAGAGAGAGAGAGAGGAGAGAGAGGAGAGGAGAGAGAGAGAGAGAGAGAGGAGAGAGAGAGAGAGAGAGAGAGAGAGAAGAGAGAGAGAGAGAGAGAGAGAGAGAGAGAGAGAGAGGAGAGGAGAGAGAGAGAGAGAGAGAGAGAGAGAGAGAGAGAGAGAGAGAGAGAGAGCAAAGAGACTAGTTCAAAGGAAGCAAGGATGTATCCTAAAAGCAGCATGTCTTTGTGTCTACCTTGATATTTCAATAAAATTATCTGACATAGGCATGGACCACTTCCAAGGATATATTCAAATTTCAGCAACCCATAATTATATACAATACCCTCTCCCACTTGAAAAAGATCAAGTTCTCCGAGCAACAGTTCTTCACAAATTAAATTTAAGACAACTTAACATCTACACAAATCTGATGAAGTAAACAGCTAAAGACAACAAGACTCACAAGCTTCTCTCTCCTCCGATGATGGCGTTCACGTCCCCGTTTGTCAGACTGTTCTGTGCGTCTAATTCCTTTGAATTTACCACGACGAGTCACTTTGATAAAGCCATCTTCATCCGGCACTCCTTCCATTGACTTTGCTAATTCTTCTTCCTGGTCAGAAAGAACGAAACATATTCAAAAAATAAATACATACATATATGTAGCAATTAAATACAATGCATCACCATGTTTGTTCTCTTAGGCAATGAACATACAGCAGATACACACTTGTCAACATCAAATAACAAAAGCAATCAGACCCTTTGAAAATAGAAATTTGAGGCAAAAGTTCGGAATTCGGGCTTGCACTTACAAATAAATAGAAGAAGAAGAAGAAGAAGAAGAAGAAGAAGAAGAAGAAGAAGAAGAAGAAGAAGAAGAAGAAGAAGAAGAAGAAGAAAAGAAGAAGAAGAAGAAGAAGAAGAAGAAGAAGAAGAAGAAGAGAGAAGAAGAAGAAGAAGAAGAAGAAGAAGAAGAAGAAGAAGAAGAAGAAGAAGAAGAAGAAGAAGAAGAAGGAGAAGGAGGAGGAGGAATGTTGTTGTCAGCTGAAGATGGGTTTTGAGTCCAAATAATTCCGTTACAAGTGGAATCCTGATTAAGCCAACATTGCCGGACCGGAAAGATTGGTTAACTTTAGGCAAAGGTTGAATTTACCCATTATCAATGAAACATATTAGGAGAACAGAAAATTTCAGACCATCAACAGGTATTGACTTTAAGCAGAAGTTTACTTCATGTGGATTGCAATGTATTTCGTTTTCCTACTAGAGTTGTATAAATAATTTTTGTTTTACTTATCATTCACTTTCAATCATTTATTCTCCATAATGTTGATGAAAGGGAACTCCATGACAACCAAATTATTCGTTTTTGTTGATTAAACTGAAGCTTATACTCGACATTCTGATTGTTTTTACGTTACACCATTGATGAGGTATCTTAATCTGACCATTGATACATGATTAATATGCGATTAGCAAACCCATAAAATAACAAATATCATTTTTAGTTGAATATCTATTAATTAGTAAGAAAAAAAGAGAATTGGGTTGTTTTAACAAGGGAATCAAGTGGTCTTTGATAGATGGCAAATAAACAAGCTGCTCAAACAGTACATTATTTTTAAAGAAAGAATATAAACAGAAAAATAAAACGGGAAAAAATCTGTTATCAGTAATCTGATTTCTCTGAGGACATAATTTAATTATGTACAGCGTTTAGTTGTTTTACATTGAGTAAGTCACAAGAGAGCACAAAATACTTCTGCAGATTTAAGCAAGGCAAGATCCTGGAAAAATGGAAGTAATAAAATATAAAATCAAATAAAGGAAAAAAATCAAAGGACTTAAAAATAAAAACAACACAAAGGATAAAAAGAAAGAAAAGAGTACTTAATACAGGCAACATTACATTCTCATTATTAATGGGGCAAGAAATAAATTAAGTTGAGTAGTTATGTTCCATCTAAATATTTTCTTACTTAAGATAATTTAATTTTCTATGATTTTTTCTTTTTCCTTTTTTTTTGTATTGTTGTTATCAACAGGCTCACCTCGTCCTGTTTCTTGTAATATTCTGTCAAGTAGTCGTTTGCAGCTTTCTCCAATACAGCTGGATCGAAGACTGAGCGGCTGTATTCTTTGATATATGCTGTGGAGTAAATAACACAAGTTTAAAACATCAGCACAATATAAATCAATTTTTAAAAAAATATTAATAGAAAACAGGACTTGCAAATCGCAAGGAATTTATTAAATACACTTAAAATATTATCTTTTAGTGATATGAAAGTCATCCTTGGAGAATTTCAGGTAGAACATTTATATAAAATAATAAACTGTCTACTTTTCCTTTGAAGAGAATCAAAAATTATATTTGCTAATTAGTTATATAAAAACAAGATAAAATTCATAGAGGAAATCACCTTCAACACCAACATTGCAAAGGGGAACTTTAGAATTTGATAAGAGTCGAACTTTGTTGTAACTGAGATTACACGCTTTCTTTACATCCTCCAAATGTTTGAATACAACATAAGCCACCTTGTAACTCTGGTTTGAAGATATAAAAAAATCTATTAATTAAATCGAAACTTGGAGAATACATATTAACGGTTCACAACATAGATTTTTGATCATAATTTTTAATGTATTACTCAAGAAATAAAAAAAATAAAAGATATATAATATAAATAAAATGACTTGCAATCAATGATTGGTTAAAATTGTATTTTGTCACTGCTTCGTTAATTGAACACAAACATTAAGTTTTACATTCATCATACAACTTGCTGTGATGAAAGTATGCATGTATCAAAACAGGGCTACAGGATGCTCTTAGCTCGCTTGAGTTCAAAGTAGACATAATCCAAAGATATTCACGAATGAAATTTCATGAATTATTTCCCTTTGTTAGTTTATTACGGCGCACAGCACCATGCAATCGTGCTGCATCATCAATCGTTGCCCATCATAGTGGGGTTTGCTTTGATTTTATTTTTATAAATCATCACAGTAAAAATGGAACAAAAACCCTCAATTTGAAAAGTATGGAGACATTTGTCATGGTTAGAAAGTTGGTGTCAGGGAGGGTAGTCATTTTGGTGAAAAGAATTCAGTAATTGAGCTTTGTTATCAATGTGAAACAATACTCTGTTGCTCAGCTCTTGCAATTCTCTCGAATTCAGTTTGAGATGTGAGATGGGTTGATTCCATTAAGGGAGCTCGATACTAAAAATACAAAAATCCTTAATTGGAACTATTTGATCAAACTAATGATACATCAGGTATCTTGTAAAAAAAAATTATTGAAAATCTCTTCATTGCCATGGAAATGGTGGCCATCTTAGAAAATAAACAAGTTTTTTGGGACTCCACGAAGTTGTTATGTAAAGTTTAAGCATAGTTGTAAATAGCTGGCTACTTTGTTTTAAAAACATTCACTCTCAAAGGCTTTTTAAAAAATTGTTTTGAAATGTGAATAAAATTCCTTCACTATTATGACAATATTTAAAGAAAAAATATTTTTTACCCCAAAACTATTCAATAAAAACAAAATCAAAGTAGCCAGTTATTTGTAGTAACATACCAGCTATTTTAGTTCCAAATTTAAAGCTCTAGCATTAAAGTTTTAAAATGGTCAAGTCCCAAAAAATGTTTATGGTGATAAGATAACAGTTTTGAGAAAAACGCAATATATTTATCAGATTTTGAGTAAAATAACGTTGGGTAGGGTTTTTTTTAAATTGCAATTTTTGACTTTTTAAATCTATTCATTCAACAAAAATACGGGTATAAATTAAATAAGGAATGAATAAATTAATAAAAAACAAGTCACTTCCAAAAATTTATAATTTTCATCCAAACTGACCCAATTTGCACCTGCTAGCCCCCTTAAAACATGAATAGTCTTCAAGCTTTAAATCAGCCCTAAGGAAGAAGTAATTTTGGTCATCACTTCTACTGGGTCATCTTCTTCTTCTTCCATCTCCACATGGGGTCGCTTCCTTTTCATCCAGTTTTGGACAATTTCACTGTCAGTTACATTACCGGTCTATGAAAGTGGGCGAACACAATAACAATTAACAATTAGAAACAGATGCTGATTTGTAATGAAGCGTGCCTGAAGCCGAAGTTACCGTGCTTAAAGAGGATGCTTTATATTGCAAAAATTTGATAAGAACCATTTAACTTGCTTCAGTCTGATATATGCTTAATGATGGTATGTCTGTACTGTCAAAGTGTCTCACCACAGGTTTGAACCCTCAGAACCAATTTAGGTCATGTTGCGAGTGTAAGAAATAATAATGTGATAATTCAGAGCAAAAACTAAAAACTAAAACAATGTGCGGTAACTTAAAAACACAAACCTTGGTTGACAAATATAAGTGTTCTGGACGCGTAATTACAACATTAATATATTGAAATGATTTCACTATTGCCTAGTCATTGAAATAAATGAGGAAATGAGTCCAAATTTACCCAGACCAGGGCGAAAATGTGAATTTGAACTTAAAGTCACCATTCCTCATTGGTCATGGTCAAAGTGGATTGATCTCACAAATCTTAAAACATGGTCTACAAACGAAACTTTTGCGATTTTATAATAATCATTTTTTTCACTGTAACATATCGCATTAGAAAAATCTGTGACAAAATGGGACCCAAGCCCAACAATGAGCACAACTTACACCTAACACATGTTTAAGTACATGAGCCGGCTACAAATGAAAAAATACAAGCATAAGAATGAAGCCATTTGAAGAAGAAAAAAATAATTATTATCAGACAGTCAAACGTCTTATATCAAGAGTATAATATGGTTACAATGGTGCTAGAGGTTATTAGAAGTATGTGTAGTTACTAATCTGCCTGCAACAAAAGGAGAATCCTCACTTACTGTTTTAATAATATAATATTACTGGGATAACTCATCAAGATAGCACAGCCATTGGTGAGAATGACTGACCATAAAAGAGATTTTTCTCCAACCATTGTGAGAGAAAATAGCTTACCAATTTCCAAATTATATGGTTTGTTGATAGCTGATGATCTGGTGGTGGGGGTGGTTGTAGAAGTGGTGGGAGGGGTGATGGTGTGGCGGTGGTGACCGTTGTGGTAGTGGTGGTAGGAATGATAATGTGGTGGTAGTTGTTGTAGTAGTGGTGGTAGGGATGATCAACTGTAATAGTGGTGGTAGGGATGATGAGTTGTATAGGTAGCGGTAGGAAATATGATGTGGTAGTAGTGGTAGGGATGAAGATGTGGAAAGTTGTTGTAGTCAGAGACGCCAACTTTAAATTTGGCTCACAGGAGTTTCATACACCACTCGTAGGAATTTCAATGCCGAAAGAGGAATTTCCGCACACAAGAAAACGGAATTGGAATGGTATTTCGCATTGTGTTTACATATTGTATAGTTCTAAATAGATAACTGATTAGAATTATACTATGATACATAACAATCCCAAAGTTTCCTTATTTTAAATGAAGTAAAGCGCTAAAACCTAATGGTAGAGATTGTAGTACTGGTGGTAGTGAGGATGATGTGGTGTTAGTGGTTGTAGTAATAGTGGTAGTGATGATGATGATGTGGTGGTGGTGATAGTAGTAGTAGTGGTAGTGATGATGATATGATGGTGGTGGTTGAAGTAGTAGTTTTTTCCAGTGAAACCGGAGTTTTGGCATCACTGTGTAGTAGAGGTGATAGGGATGATGATGTGGTGGTGATAATTGTAGCAGTTGTGGCAGGGATGATGAAATGCTGGTACCTGTTGTAGTAGTGGTGGTAGGGATGATGATGTGGTAGTAGTAGTGGTGGTAGGAATGATGATGATGTGGTGGTAGTTGTAGTAGTATTAGTAGGATGATGTGGTGGTAATTGTTGTAATAGTGGTCGTAGGGAATCTGATGTGGTAGTTGTTGTAGTAAAGGTGATAAGGATGATGATGTGGTGATAGTTGTTGTAGTGATGGTAGGGATGATGGTGTGGTGGTAGTATAATGGTCGGTTGTTTTTTTTAAATTCTAGGACAAAAAGTAAACTTCCTTTTTTCCTGGGACAGTCACTATTTTTTTACAAATTTCTGGAATGGTAGACATGCCTGCCTATGTCAAACCTTTTACCCGAAATGCAGATAAAACACAAAACAAATAATCCAAAATACAGACAGACCGGCATGCTGGCATTTTTGGACGATCCTACGTCCATACAGGTATCATAATACACTTATATGCAATATTATTTAAATTATAACGGGAGTAATTCTCACCCTCCTTCTGTGTCTTCTTTAAATCAAATCAGATATAAAGGAGGTCTATAACAGTTGATCCGAATGAATCAGGGATTACATTACATTACATTACAAAATTAATATAGTGGACAGAATATAGAATTTAGCTCTGTCAAGTTTGCAAACAGGAAATGGCTGGTTGTTATTGATGTAGGACAAATAAAAGTAAAGACAGAAGATCATACAATAATGCATTCTTAAAACCCTGTTGATGGCCGAGGGGAGAGTAGTTATTTATTTCAGACTTTAAAAATATAACCACCTTTTTGGATGCTGTTTGTAGAAAAGGTAATGCTGTCTCCGGCAGAGATGTAGGCTTGTCTTGCAGGTATACTTTAACAATCTCGCAACCTTCAAAAAGCAATTTTACATTGTCCTAGAACAAAGGGAGGGACATAAAAAGAAAGTTTGTATCAATTGACTCATAATGAGAAAAATAATATAAAAAAGAGAAAGAAGGAAAGAGAGCAAGAATCGTTGTCCCTTTATCAATGGATGATGATAACAACAACAACAACAATAATAATAATAATGAAAATCTATCCATGTCATTCCATGTAAATAACGCCTGCAAATCTTAGAGTTTTGAAATCAAAATAATATTATAAATCCTCTTCAAAAAATTAACCTTCCAAGGTGTCTGCCTTTTATTCTATTTAGTGGTGTACTATTAAAAAAAGGGTTGATTTAATTTTTTTTAAAATCTTTTTGATCTTCAGACTAATGTCAACATTATCTGCCTACTCTTTCTAAACCCATGATTGTATTTATTATGACTTTGATATACACTGTATCATTAGGACCTGGATATATGTAATTTGATCATACATTACAATATCGTTGTTTTATCTAGACCACTGTAGTTGTGTAAAGTCATGAGGCCAGCATAACTGGCATTTGTTTACTTCATGCTATATGGTCATTAGGATTATTTATTTTACTTAAAATATTCATGAGTCTATACTTGTAATGCCCACACAGTAGACTATTTTACTATAATATTAATATAGCTTGTTTAGCCGTTTGTACCATCTGAACTGGTTTACTAGGTCTGACTTTAGACTAGAGTTGAAGCAAACATTATCTTTATCATAAGATTAGGACTTCACTACTATTAAATATAATGTATATGTATTTATCAAAATGTAAACTGTCTGAGGGCAGACAATTCCTTAAAACAGGCCAAGGAGGTTTAACACTGAGAAATCTGACACCATGTATATATTTATCATATCAAACCAGATTTCAATCCCTTCCTAGGCTAGAATACGAAGAGGAATTCCAGCTTGACATCATAACATCAGCCCAGTACAAAGCATTAAGTACCAGAGAGATGGCCAGACTGGCTAAGAACCTCGGACTCCATAAAATAAGCTCTTCGCAAAAAAAAAAAAAAAAAACCAACAAATACTGTGGCTATATTTAAGTATTCAATAATGTCATAAAACAAAAATCTGTAAATACATACATTAATAATTATAAAACAGAATAAATCAGACTAACAATTATTGTCAAATATAAGTGGGACTGGAACTTTGTTCTTTTTCTCATCCATTACTTATTTTATTGTGATGGTTGTAATCTAAGACAGCTATACGAGCCATTAATTATTGCTGTTTATTATTATCATGTATTATTATGTAACAGGGAAATCATAGGAATCACAGACCTCTAATCTATTAAACTAAATTAATAGGGCGATGTAGAAGCTGACTGCCTATGTAAAACGCCTGAGTGGTCGGAGTATTATCACCAATACTAATATTTTTTTTATTAAATAAAATTTTATCTCCACCTTAAACCATACATTACAGACTATACATAGCATTACTTATAATATAATATCATAAAGCATTACTAAAACAACAGAGATTTCTTTTTTTATGTTGATCATCAAAATGTGAAACAACGGAACAAAATATACCCATCCACTGTTTTGTCGTGTTGTCTGTCGACAATCATAATTACCTCATTACAATATGGTGGTACATTGTAAACTTGAAGAGTTTTCCCTTCTCTCCATTCAGTTGACTTTAAATTACTTGTATGTGGCTTGAGGTACAGAAAAACGCATTCTTTGCACTCTGCATGACCTTTTGCTTGAAGTACTGGAATGAAATTTGACAAAACCAACACACTATATGCCTCTTAGATTCACCTCTTTCTGTTGTTTTTAAAGAATTAAAACAGGTCATAAAAGATATGAGGTCATCACCAGGAAAATAATTAACTGGTATGCATATTCTGTATATTTCATATACTAACCTACTATCTACCGATTGATTTATTGTTAGTTAATTTTATGTTTTTATTAATGTTTTATTAACTTTACTTATTTCTACGTGCATTTCAAAACTTTCCATATTCTGGTTTTGTGTGACTTAGAATTGAGATTTTTAACTTTTCAACTTTTCCTTCGTCTGAAACTTGGCAAGATCGTGTTTTGTTTTGTTTTTGTTACTCCAATCCAATCCATGAAAATTTCCCCCTCTGCACCTCTCCAACTTGATCATTTGTTCATATCTTGAAATCTAGCAGCTTATCTGTCAGATTTAATGAGAATAGTTCCATCCTGTATTATTTACAGTTAGTTAAATATATTTTATAAAGTTCCAGGAATCTTTATCTCTCTCTCTCTCACTCTCGCCATTGCTCGACTCATATCTCAGTACTCCTGCAAATAATAGAAGTTACCATCAATAAACTACCTCTACTACTACAGTCACCACATCATCATTACTACTACTACCACAGCAACCTCCACATCATTATCAAAACTACAGCAACCACCACCATCTTTACATCATCATCCTCCTCCTCGTCATTATCGCTACCACTGTCACTACAACCAAACCACGACATCATCATCATTACTACCACTATCACAGCTATCACTTCATTATCAAAACTACAGCAACCGCCACCACTATTACATCATCATCACTACCACTATTACATCATCAACACCACCACTATATCAACACCACCATCACTACTCACTACACAACAACAGGCACACCGTCATCGTCAACGAAATGCAAAATAATAATAACAGTAATAATTTTATTAAAATAAATAAATAATAATAAATAAATTTTAAAATAATAATAATAATGTAGTATATTTATATTTTGCACCCAATCCTCTATACAATAAAGCTCTAGCCTCGAAGGCTACTCTACTACTACTACTACTACTGCAATAACTGAAATGAATGATATCTTTTGGTTGCAGTACGACTGCGAGTAACGAAAACGACCCCTGCCCCTAGGTATCTACTATTCGCAGAATAGAGGAAATCAGTATTCGCAGTACTGCTGTGAATAGAGGAAATCTGCGAATAGAGGTGGCCATTCTGGAATGTGGATAAATGTAAAGAGCGGAGTTTCAAAAGAGTGTCTGTATAGCCGTCCATTGTTATTGGCAGACAGTGTCTGCCAATAATCAATTTTCTTAATTCTCAGACTCAGACATATCTGAGTCTGAGAATAATCACAGCGCTCATCATCAGTCACTCACCACACTCACACTCCTGGGTACTATCGCAAACTTGGGGACCCAAATAATTTTGGGGTTTTGGGAGGAGGGAAACTTTTTTAAAAAATAATTTTGGGGTTTTTGGAGGGGGGGAAACTTTTTTTTTTTTAAAGTCTCTCCCCTCCCAAACCCCCTACTAGACTTTTTTTTTAAATCCCCCCCTCCCCCAAACCCCCAAAATTATTTGGGTCCCCGAGTTTGCGGTAGTACTAGTACCCACCCCTGACCTGAATCTGAGAATCATCAGAATCAGAATCACACTATTCACGATTCACACCCCAGTGAAAAATATATCAGAGTTTTGAAAATGCTCCTGATATTTACAATGCAACCTTATATTGAGCCTTTAATTAATACCTGTGAACCCCTTTATGAGAAGAGGAGATTCCGTGTTTGAGTCTGTGTTGGTAACCGAATCCATTTTCCTTGTCTTCTATTTCTAGTGTGCTCGCATTGTTTACTTCTCAGTTGTCCAAAATGAAAGTGTAAGCAAAACCGGAAACAATGAATTCGGCTAAAGAATTGTCGCGAGTGACGATTACAGTTACAGTTGTAGACAGATAATGTGGACGTTTCTGGTTACCCCTTTATCAACAAAACACGATGAATCGTCATCGTGTTTTGTTGATAAAGGGGAAACCCGGAACGTCCCAAGTGTCTGTCTTCGTTTAATAAATTGGAGCTTACATTTCAATACTACATCGATATTTTAAATGTTTAGAGTGTGATACGATGCCGATGAAGAATTTGAAGGATTTTAGAATAAATCATGAGCTAAATTAATTATTATGATGGGCTTCACTCGACCAGACATAAGATTAATCCGACGTACATATATTATGTATGTAAGTCTGACATCCGAACGCAATTATGGGCCTAATATTTTATTCAATTTTATTTTTTTTTTTTTTACACTACGATGTCCACAATCGTGCACTGTCATGGGCCACCTTCCAGTCTTGTCACCAAGCAGTGCAGCGCCATGGATGTTTGGACCCACCGGCCTTTCTGTGACTCAGCATCGTGAGCAAAGAGGGTGAGATGATCACGACCCCGTTTGAACACCATCTTCCCAAACAGAGTGCTTGATCTTTGACTACGAGGTTCAGTCCACTAGTTTGCGTACTGGGGGCTACTGAGTTGGTTAAAAGCATCATCATAGCTTGTCGCTCCAAACCTGAGCATAGTCGAGTCCTTAGAAAAAGCTCTTTACTCACATTATCCCACCGTACTCATGTGAAAAATGAGTACCAGACCGTTAATAGAGTTGTCTCTGTCGGGAAAAAATGGTAATATCACCTGAAAGGCTCACCCTACATGTTTAGTGTTGCTGTTGGCTAGATATATATTGTACAGCGCATTGAGCGCGTTTAGTGGATATTGCTCTACATAAAAGCTCAAGATTAGATAGAAGATTACTCGTATGGTTCGATTTCCCAAAGGCGACTTGTATTTCTATAATGATAATTATGAGAATATTTTTTTAAATGATTTTATCCATGCAGGTCATGCTCTCCGAATAAAAGTCTTTCATTTCCGTTTCATCGACCGTCATAAATGATGATCATGAGTTCCCATGAATATTACAGGTAAAAACCTGGAAAGGTGTAACTTGATGGAGCAAAGGTTGATTTTTTGGAGGGTTTTTTTTCCCTTGTATTTTTCTTTCTGCTATGCTCGGCACTATTTCATACACACCATTACATGTTTTTATCTTATGTCAATGCCTGTTCCTCAATTTGTCACGAATATTATAGGGTAGCCTACACGAGAAAATTGATTTACAATGCTAATACATACTAATGTGTACGTAAGTCGTGGGAACCCAGCATATTTCTTCATCGATCGTAGTCATGATTTCATTCTCTTGAGTTGGAGCTTTTATACAGAGACAATAATATCAACTTAATGTGCTCAAAGCGATGTATAAGAGGCCTAGGCCACCAACTATTCTGAACAATTATAATACACATAGGACGAGAAATGACGTCTGGTAGGGCGATATTTGATCCTCTTTTCCATATATATTTTACACATGAGTAAGGTGAGAGAATGTGAGTGAAGAGCCTTTCCTCACGGTCCACCATTGCGACATCCACAGCGATACTCGAACCAGGGACCTAAAGGTCTAACGGCGAGTTTTACATTGCGGAATCGCGTGAACACCTTCATCCAGTATTTCCAAATATGATACAATCAGGGCTGGATACAATGCAACCGAAGTGTACATAAATGCAGTTCTGACAACCGAACGCAGTTTGGGCGTCATTTTTTTTTTAGATTTCCATTGCAACAATGAGCCCATAATGAATCGGGTTATCAGACCTCTAAATAAGTGCACGTCGAATTCAACCCATTTATAACGACATCAGTTGTAACGATATACTCCTCATTTCGTCGTCCTGTCAAAGACATGTTTCCCCTACATTATATTATACTCGTATTAGTAATAAAAACATGCTATAATGACAAATAATCTTTAAAATACCACATTTAGCGACATGCCGACTTGAGACAGGTCTGAAAATTTTTATCAAAATGTAAACAGAAAGTCGTATTTGTCGATTAATGAAATCAAAACTGTCAAACTCGCCGAGGACATATCAATCAATACGATCGTCTCTGCCATGAGAAAAACGAACTCACTTCAGTCTGACGAGGATGACCATAATGACTATTTGGTTTCCAGCGTTGAAGCAAAAGAGGCCATGTAAAAATATAGACGCTTTTCGGGGCAGCACGCAAATGGAGAATCTTGCTTGACGTCACAGCACAAACACAAAAGAACGTGTGAGACATAATTATTAACAAGAAAAAACAGTCCACGATTAAGGATCCCTTCATATCATCAACCTAAGGCAATGAGGGAAGTTACAAGTCCCTGTCCCTAAAACGGCCCTTTTAAGGGCCACCAAAACCCCAACCTCTAAAACGGCATGTTTAATGGTCACTAAAAACGTAGAATTGATTGCCTCTCATTGCCTTGTACTATACCTTTACTTTTCCCTTATTTCATATATTTATCGGACATATGTTTATCGGGCACAGCAGGATATGGTTATAACAAGATAAAATGTCATTATAAGCGGGTTGCATTCCATGCAAGTAAATAATTATATGATTCAATCTCATTCACCGTTCATGTGTATTTTTATTCTAATTTTCGAAAATAGAAAAACCTGAAGATTTATAAGGCTAAAAAAGAATGAGTTAATTCCATTTTTGTATCCCAAATTACCTTCCAGCTTCCAGCTGACATTTGCTTAAACCAACACAAATTACAACGTTAAATCAAGCCCATAACTATTGCGTTCGGATCTCAGACTTGCTATCATATGCTTCTGATGTATCCACGTTGTGTCAAAAGAGTTATCAGAAAAGGAGAGAAAAAAAGAAGAAAAGAATTAAGTTAACTAAAACAAACAAACAAAACAAAACAAAACAAAAAAAAAAACAAACAAACTTATCGGCTTACCAGCGAATAGACGAATTGACCGTCGGTTCTTAGCCATGGGATCTTCTATTAACAGAAAAATGAATTGAAGAAGAAGAAGAAGAAGAAGAAGAAGAAGAAGAAGAAGAAGAAGAAGAAGAAGAAGAAGAAGAAGAAGAAGAAGAAAAGAAAGAAGAAGAAAGAAGAAGAAGAAGAAAAGAAGAGAAGAAGAAGAAGAAGAAGAAGAAGAAGAAGAAAAGAAGAAGAAGAAGAAGAAGAAGAAGAAGAAGAAGAAGAAGAAGAAGAAGAAGAAGAAGAAGAAGAAGAAGAAGAAGAAGAAGAAGAAGAAGAAGAAGAAGAAGAAGAAGAAGAGAAGAAAGAAGAAGAAGAAGAAGAAGAAGAAGAAGAAGAAGAAGAAGAAGAAGAAGAAGAAGAAAAGAAGAAGAAGAAGAAGAAGGAAGAAGAAGAAAGAAGAAAAGAAGAAGAAGAAGAAAAAGAAGAAGAAGAAGAAGAAGAAGAAGAGAAAGAAGAAGAAGAAGAAGAAGAAGAGAAGAAGAAGAAGAAGAAGAAGAAGAAGAAGAAGAAGAAGAGAAGAAGAAGAAGAAGAAAGAGAAGAAGAGAGAAGAAGAAGAAGAAGAAGAAGAAGAAGAAGAAGAAGAAGAAGAAGAAGAAAGAAGAAGAAGAAGAAGAAGAAGAAGAAGAAGAAGAAGAAGAAGAAGAAGAAGAAGAAGAAGAAGAAGAAGAAGAAGAGAAGAAGAAGAAGAAGAAGAAGAAGAAGAAGAAGAAGAAGAAGAAGAAGAAGAAGAAGAAGAGAGAAGAAGAAGAAGAAGAGAAGAAAAGAAGAAGAAGAGAAGAAGAGAAGAGAAGAAGAGATAGAGAGAGAAAGAAGAAGAGAAGAAGTATAGTAGTAGTATAGTAGATAGTAAGTAGATAGTATGTAGTAGTAGTAGTAGTAGTAGTAGTAGTAGTAGTATAGTAGTAGTAGTAGTAGTAGTAGTAGTAGTAGTAGTAGTAGTAGTAGTTAGTAGTAGTAGTATAGTAGTAGATAGTTCAGTAGTAGTCAGTATATAGTAGTAGTAGTAGTAGTAGTAGTAGTAGTATAGTAGTAAAGTATAGTATAGTATAGTATTAGTAGTGGAGAGAGGAGGAGAGAGGAGAGCGGGGTGGGGAGAGAGAGAGAGAAGAAGAAGAGAAAAGGAGAAAAGAAAAGAGAGAAGAAGAAGAAGAAGAGGGGGATTACGTTGAAGAGGAGTGAGTATGAAGAGAGGAGGAGGAAGAGGTGGGAGAGAAGATGAGGAGGAGGCGAAAGGGTGGATTAAATAAGATTTATTTGTAGGTATAACACACACACACACACACACTCTCTCTCTCTCTCTCTCTCTCTCTCTCTCTCTCTCTCCCTCTCTCTCTCTCTCTCTCTCTCTCTCTCTCTCTCTCTCTCTCTCTCTTTCTTTATTTATTTCTTTTTCCCTCTTCCTCATCCTCTCTCTCACTCACTCACTATGTGTGTTTATTTGTGTATGTAAGTGTGTGTGAGTGTGTGTGTGTGTGTGTGTGTGTGTGAGAGAGAGAGAGAGAGAGAGAGAGAGAGAGGGAGTGGTGGTGTGAGATCATTGTGTTTCAATCTTGCAACTGTAGTGGTGATGGTTTGACCTGTGCATAATCGATTGTCCTTTTAACTGTGTGTTGACTCAATCTACACAATACAGAACTGAATAGTTCACGATTTTCGAAATTGAAATAGTTCTATAACAGTACTCTGTACTTGTCCTCCGTGTGTTCAAAGGGAACTGATTGTTTAGGCTTTGGATGTCAAAATCACTACGTTAGATATATTTCTTTGTTTATTGGTAATCTTCTTTTGCCAAAACAAATATATTTTTTTAATAAACAAAAAGAATGAATGAATGAAATGGGGGAAAAAAGGATTTATGAGAACGTGTAAATGAATAGATATTGAACATTTCCGTGAATCGACAGAACTTCCCCACCGCAAACGAAAAAAACCCAAAGGACCTAGTTTGACATCTTTGATAGATTGCAAACATAGTGACATTATATTATGGTTTTATTCCAATATTATTTGTTGACATGGCTCATTTGATTACAAATTATCAGCGTATGATTATGGTTTAGTTTTTTTTAATAAAAAAAAAAAAGAAAGAAAACAAAAACAACTAAACAGGGTCCGATATCACGGAGCAGAAATGGATGATTTTGTCAAGTTTCTTTTGAAAGCATCTTTACTTATTGGAACATTTCAAACAATCAGAGGACGGGAAGGTAAATAAAAAATGCAGAAAATCACTGTTATCATTTCTCATTTCTCAACATGTTGAAAGAGGAAATAAAAAAGATCAAGTTGACTGTACAATGAGTTTGTAAAATATGTTTGTAAAAAAACATAAAATGCATAACATGTAAAAGTCAATCTGTATACACACCATCACCACCATCACCCCCACCACCACCACGACCATCATCATCATCATCATCATCATCATCATCATCATCATCATCATCACCCCCACCACCACCACCATCATCATCATCATCATCATCATCATCATCATGATCATCATCATCATCCATCACCCCCACCATTACCATCATCAACATCAGTATCCATCAGAGAGATTATATAGCTAACACTATAGCGTTAGCTATATCATAATCTCTCTGGTATCCATACATTAATACAATGTCGAACTACTTAAAAATACGCATGGAATCGATCATTCTGAAATCATTGTTGTTTTTTAAAACTATTTACAGTAAAACCAAACATCACTCGAGGACCATCCTACGAGCACCCACTTCGAACATCAAATTTGATGTGCTATGTGTGTTACAACGAGGCCAATTCTAAGCCTTCGGACAACTGCGTGACGATGGCCAACACATCTAAGATTAATGTGTTACGCTGCAAAGAGAAAGAGCCATTTTGCAAGGTAAAGAAGCTAACATCAAAGCTGGGCCTTCCACTTTTTTTTTCTAAATAATCCTGGACAAGTTAGCCTTATTTTTTAAATCCAATTGTGGACATAGACCTCCAATAAAACATTCACACACCCGCAGGTCTTTTGCAAGCCTTTCTGAACTTTTCCAGGTCTTGTCAGCTCTCCTGTGTTCCTTCGGCTGATTCCTCCTCCGGCTTGCTTGAGGCCAATCCTCTCTTTTCCTCGAGCGATTCCAAGTGCGTACGATCCATGATAAAGATGAAGGAGAGGGAGGGGGGGGGGGATAGATTTGTGTGTGTGTGTGTGTGTGTGTGTGTGTGTGTGTAAGTATGTGCGGATGGGGGTGGTGGAGGATGCACTTTTACAATGTAGAACTCTCGGTTTCAATGTAATGAAAAAAATACCTTCAGTGGTATAGAACCACGAAGCCCAAATTTCGACAGGAACAACTCTCGCTACCCTTTAGATAGGACACTAGTCAATCTCAATGTACTTTCTACCAGATCTATCAGGCCTAGCTACCCAATCATTGCCTGATAAAAGAAGGGGTCACACCCCCCCCCCCTCCCCCCCAAACAAAAACAAACAAAAAAAATTAATTTAAACAAATAATAAACTCGGCTGCATTCTTGACAGATATCCGTCCCTTTGTTTATGAGGCAAATACACAAACGAGTTAGCTATCGAGACACATCATCCAACTGAAAGATAAGATGTTTGTTTGTTTTTAAGGGTTTCCGGTGCTTGCAACACATTTAGGTTATATCAGCGCCAGTAAAAAGGAAGAAAATGGGATAGTAAAAAGTTCTAGAATTGTACAATTAAAGCATCCAAGAAAAAGTAAGACATAGGGGAACTGAGAACTATATAGGGATCAGATGTAGATTCCAAGAGCATACCACCAATGTACTTAGTTTGAGATCACCTATAAGTCTCATCCGGACACAAGCACAAAATCCAACAAAGAGGAATACACTCAAATGCTTACATTATACATTCAAAATAACAAATATAATAATACATAACAGAGAGATGATTTACAAGGAAAAAAATATCATCTCCCAAAACAATAATTATGCATTTGACTGTTTCCCTCCCAGCTAGGACTCCGGCCAGGGCCAGGACAAAACCAAGTAATCTCATTCCAAGACAAAGACAGAAAGCATGTTGGATAACAGATATAAGGGGATAGAAGACACAGTATGTAACCCCCCCCCCCCCCCGCCCACTATGGGAGGTCAGGAACCCCACCCAGTGAAATATATGATAATAACATCATTTGTGTATAAACTATTTACGCATTACTTACTCTGTGTGCTGTTTTTTTTTTTTTTTTGTTTTTTTTTCAAACAGGTCCGTCGATTTGAAACAAAAGGAGTGTTGACTACCTTTGACAGGAAATGTTCACATGACTGCACACCGGGATGTAGTCAGGGTATCATCAACGAGGAGTGTATTTCATGTTGCCGGTCATCTCTTTGTAACACGGACAACGGAGCAGGAGAGTATAAGCCTCACATTGTGAAAGTTATTTTACTATTCGGGATTGTGCTCATTTTATATTTTTGATAGGGTGATGAGTACATGGTGCACCCCCCCCCCCCCCCCCCCCCCCCCATTAAAAAAAAAAGTAAAATAAGAGAAAATTTAATTAACCTCTCTTTGAGCGCGCATTAAACAGAATATGCTCTCTAATCTAAAATCATGTTTAATAAGCATACAATTGAAACAGTCAATTAGATTGTAGCTATTATGTTTTAGCCAGTTAATTGGCTTACTCTGAAAAGAAATAAAAAACACAAGTATTTTGTCAGAAACCTCTTCCTTCAAATATCGATCGATTTAAATGATCATTATCTGGTCAAAGACTCTCAATATCAACCGATTTAAATAGATTGAGGGTCATCTAAATCGATCGATATTTGAAGAACGAGTTTTCTGACCAAATTTTGAAATACGTATCTTTCCACAGTATGGCAGTTTTCTGGTTAAGAAATATATTGCTGTATGATCTCATTGCTAAAAGTTGCATCGAACTTAGCAAAGCCACTCGGATTTTGTTGTTTTTGTTCTTTTTTATATCATAGACCATTGGGTTTTGTAGCCGTTTTTGTTTGTTTGATTGTTTTTTGTTTTTGTTTTTGTTTTTTTTTTTTTTTGGGGGGGGGGGGGGGGGAGTCTGGGCTATTTTTAGTTCTACGCGCATGATTCCGTCAATGATTCACCCAGGCTACAAGCTATCCTTAAATTATTGTTTCACTATTTTTTTTTCTAAATTTTTATAATTCTTGGCTACGCAGATAAATAATTTATGTTAAATAATGTTGCAGAAAATAGGGCACCTATATTCATTTACGTTTGTTGTTATATCGGGCATTTGGAACAATTAATACATCAAGTAATAAACATGAATATATAATTTTTTTTTTTTAATCATGAACAGGCCAATAATTGTGCCCACCACCTCAAAACACTATTATGTCGGGACCGAGGTGCCATAATATTATTAGCAAATAAGTAGACGCTGGTCGATACCGTTTAGAGTTTTAAAAAAATAATAATTTAAAGCCAATGAGACTTGCGCCGACCTTTTTATGTTATTAAGAAGAATGAATATCAATCATTTAAAAATTAAAAAGAAGAATGTCCAATCTCTGATCAATTTAATTTTAAATTAACCTATCGCGTCGTGTACATGTATGCAGGTCTGACATCCGAACCCACTTATGGGCCTAGTTTAACATTGTTGTAATGGACAATATTTAGCGTCATTTATTTTTTTTATTTTTTTGAGAATTTCATTACAACAATGAGCCCATAAGACCGGATTGAGGCGATAAGTCACAATTAGAGAGCATTTTCATTTTGAAATACGCCGTTTCATGTCGTATTTAGTGTGGTTGATAACCGACATACACGAATGATTTATGGTTTGAAAGGTATGAACATTTAATCGCAGAGCACTGAGATACTGCAGTTTCTTGTTATACCAAGCAACTTAGATATTATGTTATGACAGCAATAGTAAAAGTGCTCCTTAGTATGCATTTATGTGTGGTTGAATAGCGCGCTGAGATAAAAATCTCTCTGTATATAAATGGTTTTGTAAATAATAATATTTATATGTGTGTTTTAAATAGGGCCACGAAGAGACATTATATTAAATTTGGATGAATAGTTAGATACCCAAGATAGCAAGGGTTATTGTCAAGACTATGTTTAAAAAAATGAAGTCAAAGTTTTGGGTTTCTTATTCTTTTTTATATATATATAATTTTGCATTAGCGCACGTTTGAGTGTACATGTGTGCGCGGTGTGTGTGTGTGTGTGTGTGTGTGTGTGTGTGTGTGTGTGTGTGTGTGTTTTCCAATCAAAAATTATCTTGGGGATAAAAAAAACTAAACACAAAGTCTTTATGTGTAAATAGTATTTCAACAATTTTCTCCGAAAAAACACGGTTTCCCAGACTTAATTTTTAGCAATAATTAGTTCATGGAACGCCATGTAATGCATCTGTGTAAATTGTTACATTGAGAAATTGTCGGATTGGATAAATGTTGTCCTTTCTAAATGAAATATCAATGAATTAGACCCGTCTATGTCATTTTTTTCTCTTAATTTATAAATTAATGCAACTCTTTTCTTTATGTAATTGTAATGCACCTGAGCTTTTATCTTATAAAGAAATAGGCTCCATAAAGTTGTTATTATTATTATTATTATTATTATTATTATTATTATTATTGTTATCATTATCATTAATATTATTATTATTATTATTATTATTATTATTATTATTACTACTACTACTACTACTTTTTTATTATTATTATCATTATAATAATAATAAGAGTAATAATAATAATAATGATTTTCATTATTTTCATCATCATCATCGTCGTCGTCGTCGTCATCGTCATCATCATCATCATCATTATCATCGTCGTCGTCGTCGTCATCATCATCATCATCAATAATATAATATAATAATAATAATATAATAATAATAATAATAATATAATAATAATAATAATATCAATAATAATAATAATTATTATTATTATTATTATTATTATTATTATTATTATTATTATTATTATTATTATCATTTATTATCATTATTATTATTATTATTATTATTATTATTATTATTATTATTATTATTATATATTATTATTATTATTATTATTATTATTATTATTATTATTATTATTGGGCATAGACATCTTTAACAGGACTCATTATAATCATAATAGAAGAAATGTCCTTCTTCGAATGTGACGACAATCCTTTGTGAATTTATAAAGATCTTCATAGCATATTTTTTATTATTATTATTATTATTATTATTATTATTATTATTATTATTATTATTATTATTATTATTATTATTATTATTATTATTGGGCACAGACATCTTTAACAGGACTCATTATAATCATAATAGAAGAAATGTCCTTCTTCGAATGTGACGACAATCCTTTGTGAATTTATAAAGATCTTCTTAGCATATGTATTCCATTTGAGCATTTAATACAGGTTTTGTTATTGTTCAATTAAATTATTGCATCTTTTAAAATCAAGAAAAGGCAACACTCTGCTTTGTTTATTCGGGATAACAATTATCTTATTGAACATGCCGACAAATTGAACTGATGTTTTGAAAATTGTGAGCACATTTCATAATGCGGGCCATTTTGAACACTTTTCACAGTATGACAAAATGATATATGCAAATAAAAAATTCCCGTAGACTGATCATTACGCGATATTTAATCTGTTTTATTGAACTAAAAACTCATTGTAAAATGGACAAGCACTTAAAATAACTATTGGTATTATAAATGTTAAGTGAATACAATAAAAATATTATAACACAAGAAAGTTAATTCTGGATTACGAGAAGGCTTTCGACAGTATTGACAGAGCAACATTGTGGAAAATTCTGGCACATTATGGACTCCCTGAAAAGATAGTAAACCTCATTAAGGAAATGTATGAAGGATCAAGTTGCAGGGTTGTACATGAAGATCAGCTGACTGACAGCTTTGAAATTAAGACTGGTGTCAAGCAGGGATGCTTGCTCTCTCCATTCCTGTTCATCCTTGCCATTGATTGGCTAATGAAGGAAACCTCCAAAGGGAGAAGAAATGGGATACAGTGGACCCCCTGGACACAGTTGGATGATCTGGATTTTGCAGATGATCTGGCTCTTTTGTCCCACACCCAGGACCAGATGCAAACAAAAACCACAATTATAAACAGCCTCTCGGAATCAATTGGTCTAAGAATACACCCTGCAAAGTCAAAGGTCTTGAGGATAGGTACGCGTCAAAGGGAGCAGATCAAAGTAAAAGATCAGGAACTCGAAGATATAGACACTTTCTGCTATCTCGGAAGTATAATTGACAAGGATGGAGGCACGGAAGCAGAGGTGAAAGCACGAATAGGAAAGGCACAGGCTGCATTCACATCTTTGAACAGAGTTTGGAGAACTAAAGATATCTCCCTTCAACTAAAGCTAAGACTTTTCAACTCAAACGTGAAGTCTGTCCTACTGTATGGATGTGAAACTTGGAACGCATCACAGGCATGTATAAGGAGGGTACAGATTTTTGTAAACAGGTGCATGCGTAAGCTACTCAGAATAAAATGGATGGATAGAATAAAAAATGAAGAAGTATGGAAAAGAACACAGCAGAAACCAGTAGGAGAGGATATAGGAAGAAGACGATGGAGGTGGATTGGACACACGCTTAGAAAGAATGACTCAACTATAACAAAGAAAGTATTGGACTGGAACCCTCAGGGCAGAAGATCAAGGGGAAGGCCACGAGGAACTTGGAGAAGAATTAAAGAAGCTGATATACAGAGAAGTGGTAAGACCTGGAATGAGATAAAAAAGTTGGCTCAGGATAGAGAAGGATGGAAACTGTTTGTCTGTGGCCTATACCCTGACCCAGGGTGAAAAAGGCAATGATGATGATCAAGAAAGTTAAGATTATAGCAAATGATTACACCATTTTGTATACTTGTAAATATTTGATGCTGTTTGCCTGGTATTAATAATGAAGGAATGCGACTGATTCTCATTTCAGTCCCTTAATCCTAGAATTGATGATAGCCACTAATACCAAATTTTGACTAGTCATCAAGCGTGTCATTTTTTAAAAGAGCGATAAAATACTGAATTCTTCATCAAAGCGATTGGTGTGAATGTTGAAACTAAGAGACTAAATAGGGAGCAAACACATTCCTTCTTTATATGGAAGTGAATATTTGTCAGTTCCATAAGTTGTATGATAATGGGAGCGATCTATATTCATGTTTTCTTCCAACCTGGTCATCGATCACATGATATGTTGCTGTACAATGATTGGACATTTCTAAATGAATGTAAACACGCTGCTTTGTATAGATAGTATGCACTTGGCCAAGAAGTTCACAACATCCGGAAGTATAACGGACCAACACACAAAACTGTGTAACCTTGCACGTTTATAGTCTGGTTAATATGGTGAGAATCACTCACAAAGTCGGATGACAAAAAACAATAACAAAGGCCTGATTGACGTCATCTTCGTTCTATCTATATGAAAGTTGTAAACAAACCCATGAGTCATGCTGAGCAAGGTGACCAATTGTGACGTTGGATATTTATCAAATTGTGAACACTTTTCACTATATTAATATTATGAATGGGTTATTTTGAGCACACTTTGCAATGAGACCAATGACCTCGAGCACATGGAAAGGTAATATTATAGATCATCCCCATTGGATGAATGGGGTAACGAAAGAAAATATAAATCATGATACATGTATTACGATGGCAGTAACGGGGTTTTAAAAATTACAATAAATGAAAGCTGATGTCTATGAAAAGAAGGGATAAATATAGTAAAACGTACCAAAGAGTACATGCAAACAAACATTTCGTCTTTTACCCTTCATCGTAAACACCCCATAACGAAGACAATACATGATTAAAGTGTTGTTAATTGTGTGTTCCGTTTAATTTGTATACATCTGTAGGTTACTTAACTGAGGATTCCTTTTCTCTCTTAGTATTACCGAAATATAAAGACGGGAAACTTCAGCACATGATGCATATCGAAGTCAGGCCGTTTCAAGTCGGTAAACACCTTCTTGCCCACAATGTTTAGATTTTGTAATATATAACATTTGGTTCAGGTTTTTGCAGTTTTCTATCTTCAGTTGGGTGATTACTTCTCACTAACAAAACTATATACATTTACACATAGTTTTGTGTACACTATCGGGTGTGTATTTTACTTTATTACTTAACATCAATACTCAAATTATGCTATGTTTACCGATTTGACATTGAGAACCCAAATACGGAAGTAGTCACAAAGTTCCTTGTCTCGATATTATCCTTTTAGTCTCAGGTATGAATGTGATAACAAGTATTGCTTAATTGTCGCAGGAAGCAAGGGAAAAGGGAAATACACAAGATATGGACCTTCAAACAAAATGCTTCCTTGGTTTATTCCACTCTAGCTATTGACACAATAAGTTTGTCTTTAGAAATTTAGATGGGCTTTTACTTTCAGTAGTGTTCATTTGCCCCAACACCCGGGTGTTTGTTTTTGTTTTGAAGGTCATATTATCAGCGCGACTTCTTTTTGTTCTTAGGGGTTTTACGGCGCTTGCAACACATTAAGGTCATATCAGCGCCAGTAAAAAGGAAGAAAATGGATTAGTATAAAGTTCTAGAATTATTGTTATGTTTTTGTTTTTGAGGGTTTTACGGCGCTTGCAACACATTAAGGTCATATCAGCGCAAGTAAAAAGGAAGACAATGGGATAGTAAAAAGTTATAGAATTATAATTAAAGTACACAAAGGGGAATTTGTTCAAATAGGAAACTGATGTAGATTCCAAGAGCACACCATCAAAGTACTTAGTTTAAGATCACCTAAAAGTCTCATCCAGACAAAAGCACAGGTCCCAACCAAGAGAGATACACTCAAATGCTTACAAATCATTCATATATAATATGTAATCAAAACAATACAGTGAATAACGGAGAGATGATTTACAAGGGAAAAAAATATCATCTCCTAGAACTCTAACTAAACATTTGACTGTTTCCCTCCCAGATAGGGTATTCGGTCAGGACTAAGTAATCCCATTCCAAGAAAAAGCAACTCAGAAAACAGATATAGAGGGAAAGACCTTTGAGCACATTTCGTGAACATTGCTCTGTATATGTATATTTATATATTTAAAATCTCAAGTTTAAGCTTAAGATCTTAGGTTCAATCCCCAGTCTTAGCAGGCTAATATCAAGGGATGATTTTTTTTCTAGTATTTTATTTTTGCCTTGTCCAGCACTATTTCATCCACACTTTTCGGCTTTTTATTCGTCTACATGCTTCGTTGGCTTTAATTAATAGCGCATTCACAGAGATTTGACTCAAGCAAATGTTAGAGATGTAATAAAGTAGTCCTTCAGAGCCATTAGGCCCTTTGGTCTATTCCACCAAATCTAATAGACCTAGCTACCCAATCACTACTGGTTGGACAGGGAGAGGGTCATGAAAATAGCGATTCATCTTGATCCCTTTGCGTGAAAAGCGAGTGCTCTACCAACTGAACTATCAGGACCCCCAAAGATGTAACAAGGCCTATTAAAAAATCTCATTTTTCATTCTCGTGGGTAATTCTTCTTTTGGAATTATTTCAAGAAAGACATCTTGCTTAGATCACTCTGGTATCAGCTACAATACAAAGCAATATAGGGCTAAGTTTCTTGCTCAAAGAAAAAAGTAGGTCACCCAAGATGCTGACAGTCAGTAGGTAGGACTAAAACACTAGGTTTCAAGACGTAAGTGCAATGTCATCCATAAATCCCTTGAATTTCTGGTGAACCAATATTTACTGTCCTTCAGTGAGAAATTGACCTGAACCAGGTAAAACCCTCAAAAAGGGAGCTCAATCCACTCATAAAAATTCAAAATTCAAAATTGTCAAGAGAAAAAAAAACAAAAACCATTAATGAATTATTACTATTAAATTATTTTTAAAAACTATAAACAGAATATGAAATCAAATAACAAACAGAAAATAAGTCTTCATACGGTTGAATTTAGACACCATTTATTTTAATGAGGAATATGGGAGAACCTCCAATGTAGAAGTTTGATGACAATGCCAGGAGACAATTCATTCAAAATCAAAGCTTCATTAACTTAAGACTTAATAAAATCAGCTGTAGCGGTGTATAAAGTTCAAAATTATAAATGAAAATCAATATCATTTAATCAAATATTTGAAGTAATTGAAGAGAGAAATACCTAATTTTGATCATATAATATACAAAATGTTAGCTTTAAGATGCAAATGTTATCAAATAAATTTCTTAAATCTTAAAAATCCTCTTTGTTCGATTTAAAATATAAATTAGAATAGCTGATCAAAACATCAATGAGTGGATTTCTTCTAATTTCCCACATTGTCGTCTTACTTTCAAATTTTCAAAGGGCAAATAAAGTCTGGTTAAAATTAGACATCTCATTCCATAGAAGGATAGATATTCACATATAATGATGGCTAGTTACAAGAGTATAGAAGTTTTTTGTCATTTCCAACCATGAAGATTAAAAAAACAAAAACAAACAAAACTTGAGCTTTTATATCGTGCAATATCCACTAAATGTGCAGAAAGCGCATTACAAGGGTCCCAACCAACAGCACCATGTAACATGTCGAATGAGACATGACGCCTATTAGGTAATATTACAATTTTTTTTTTCAGACAGAGACAATGCTGTTTTTTTGTTTTTGTTTTTAAGGGTTTTACGGCACTTGCAACACATTTAGGTTATATCAACGCCAGTAAAAAGGAAGAAAATGGAATAGTAAAAAGTTCTAGAATTACAATTAAAGCACCCATGAGAAAGTAAGACAAAGGGGAACTGGGAACAAATAGGGATCAGATGTAGATTCCAAGAGCATACCACCAATGTACTTAGTTTGAGATCACCTATAAGTCTCATCCGGACACAAGCACAAAATCCAACAGAGAGGAATACACTCAAATGCTTACATTAAACACTAAAAATAATAAATATAATAATACACAACAGAGAGACGATTTACAAGGAAAAAAATATCATCTCCCAAAACAATAACTATGCATTTGACTGTTTCCCTCCCAGCCAAGACTCCAACCAGGGCCAGGACAAAACCAAGTAACCTCATTCCAAGACCAAGACAGAAAGCATGTTGGAAAACAGATATAAAGAGATAGAAGACACAGTATGGACCTCACTGTCCGCTATGGGAGGTCAGGATCCCCACCCAGAATGCTGTTAACAGCCAGGTACTCATTTTACACCTCAGTATGGTGAGAGAATGTGAATTAAGAGCCTTTTTCAAAAACTCAACAAGCCGAGCAAGGCCCGAACCTTGGACCTTTCAATCCGAAAGCGAGTGTCGTACCACAAGACCATATTGACACATCAGAGTATACTTCATACATAAATATTGAAATAATAGTACAGTGTAACATTTTTTTTACATAGCACTTTATTATGTCACCAACTTTGCTTACTTATATACAACTTAATGATGAGCATGACCTGCATCAAATGTAGATAAATTCTAGATCAATTCAAGGATGGATATTCACATATTATAAAAAATTAAATTACAGTAGAATGATTTTTTGGTAATTCCTAAGCATACAAAGGTTTTACTAGTTTTGAAATAACTACTGACTGAAATATTAAATTTCTTGTTAGAAATAAAAACCTATTCCTGCCATGATGTACACTTATGTTTGTTTTTGTTTTTAAGGGTTTTACGGCGCTTGCAACACATTAAGGTCATATCAGCGCCAGTAGAAAGGAAGAAAATGGGATAGTAAAAAGTTCTAGAATTACAATTAAAGCACCCAAGAAAAAGTAAGACATAGGGGAACTGGGAACAAATAGGGATCAGATGTAGATTCCAAGAGCATACCACCAATGTACTCAGTTTGAGATCACCTATAAGTCTCATCCAGACACAAGCACAAAATCCAACAAAGAGGAATACACTCAAATGCTTGCATGATACATTAAAAATAACAAATATAATAACACATTACAGAGAGATGATTTACAAGGAAAAAAATATCATCTCCCAAAACAATAACTATGCATTTGACTGTTTCCCTCCCAGTCAAGGACTCCGACCAGGGTCGGGACAAAACCGAGCAATCTCACACCAAGACAAAGACAGAAAGCAAGTTGGAAAACAGATATAAGGGGATAGAAGACACGGTAAGTACCTCCCTGCCCACTGTGGAGGTAGGGAACCCCACCCATGATGTACACTTAATGAATATTTCTATTTACAGAACAATCAATTTGTTATATTTACAAAAAATACAATGTAAATATAAGACATCATCAAAAATGTTCAGTTGACCTGTTTTTCGTGTTTCAATTGAAAAATCCCTTGTCTGTTGTCATATTTCACATATTAGTTTATCCGCATTTGTTACAATAATTAACTTCCTTGATGACAATTTAAATTATATCATCACCACCAAGAAAAACAAAAAAAAACTGACGGGGAACAGAAAGGAGCATAGCTCTAATCTGCCAACAGTGAAGGGAACACAGATCAAGAGATATTTTCTACCTTATGCGACATTGGATGTTTTTAAAATACCTCAGTGCTTTGTCATTATTAGCTGAAACTGAAGTTTTTTATATTGCAAGCACTATTTTGGTGAAGGACCCCAGCCAGAACCAAGGTAAAAAATACACAAAGTCTTGATCCAACACGTATAGCACCTGACATGGACAACAAAGGTAAGAAAAATGACAATAACAAAATCTAACTCAAGTTTGGCACCAAGCTGTCAATTAAAATTTATACAATGAAAATTGTTGTTTATGTAATTAGTCAATGCATTACAATGTGCGTTGAAAAAAAATAATTAATTAACCAATGCTATTTTAAATCTCTATAATAATTCAAATTTCAGACTGATTTGTTATGACAATGTTATTTATAGACAATTCTGAAATATTAATATATTGAAATAAACATTTCGTCATTGACAGCAAGTGTGAAACATTTCAAAACGTTTTTTTAAAAAATACTATGACATACATAAGGCATAACATCGGTTGGAGCACTGTTTGAAAAATGATTTGACCTACTTTGTTTAAACACTTAAAGCATGACAATTTAAATTAAGGCGATGACAAAATTAGCACCTCATAATGATGTAAGAAATATGATAATGTTGGTTTTGTGTCTTTTTTGGAGTTTTACGGCACTTGTTAGACTTTATGTCACATCAGCATAATAAAAAAAAAAGGGTAAGATAACTAAAAGATTATGGATCAAGAGTTCATCAGCACTTACAAGAGCCAAAGAAAAACCACCAAAACAATTAGATCCCAAAAGTAACTGTTTTTGTTTGTTTGTTTGTTGCTTTAGGTCTCTTCCAACACAATTGAGGTTATATGAGAGACTGCTGAAACAAAAAACAAGCAATCTAACAAAAATAGTACAAATGTAAATCAAAACATAACCTAAAGATATCATAAGCTAAATTATAAATAACCAAGAAAAACAGCAGAAGATTTACAGAAAAAAAAATCTCCCCTGTCAAAATACAATCACAAACCAAAAGAAGCAGGATAGGCTAGTAAGAGAAGAAGAAACGACATCACTATCGGATCATACACCATGCGAACATCATAGGTATATGATTCAAGGGTGATGCTCCCATCCAACCACCCGCGATCCCAAAAGTAACTTAACTGTATCAAGTTTGAGACTACTTAGAGAACCAACATGGACACATAGTTTGCTACAAAAAGCTGTGCAATCGAATGCTTACAATAAATCAAGAGAAATGATTTACACGAATATTTATTTTTCTCCACAAAAGAGTCATTCATCCAGGCCTTATCTGAACTTGTTTGTTGGCAGAGAGAGAGAGGAGGGAGGGACAGAGAGAGAGAGAGAGAGAGAGAGAGAGAGAGAGAGAGAGAGAGAGAGAGAGAGAGAGAGAGAGAGAGAGAGAGAGAAAGGGGGGGGGGGCAGAGAGAGAGAAAGAGACAAAGATATTTACCAGCAGAGGACTGCGGGTAGGGTCTGAGAAAATGAAAATAATTCTCATCCCCGGACAAGGATCAAGTTACATGGGAAGGGATAAAAGTTACAAGAGTAATATCTAAATGGTAAAAAAGAACTAGAATTGACCCCCCAAAAAGAAGCTGGGGTCAGTAACAAACACTCAATAATAAATCTTTTTTTTTAAATTAAAAAATTATAATAAATAAAAATAAAAATAATAATAATAAATGAAACCAACGTTTTGTGCACAATGGTATTGATATATATGACAAAACACAGGACATGGCAAATTATGATTATTTGTACAATTGACTGAAGCACCAATACCTAAATGAAAATGGGTTGTTTATGTTGAAGATGACGATCTTTGTGAGAATTCCCTTATCAACAATCAGGTACAGATGAATAATGTTTAAATTAGCACTGTTTTATTCCATTTCTCATTTCAGTTTTAATAGAAAAAAAAAAAAAACCCACAAAAAGAAAAAAAAAGACTAATTTATTAATGTTAGCATTTACGTTTCATGGCACTTGCATCAATGTAAAGTCATATCATCAAATGCAGGAAGTTATTCTAGGACATCAGCACTTCAGGAGAAATAAATCTAAGAAAACTAATTCAAGAAAAGAACAGGTACTGATTCCCTCCATTAATGTATCTGTGCGCCCAACCTGAGACCACACAAAATCTCAATCTCACACAGATCCCAGTATGAGACTCAGCAAAAATGAGAATCTCCGGTGTTTTCCAACATATACATAAATGCGCATTTATACTGATATAATTTACAAGAAAAATATCATTTCTACATAAATGAAACATGATCACATCCTGCTGGCTCCCTTATGACAACAGATCTGAACCAAGGTCTGGGGAAAACCCATTTTCTCAATCCAGGACAAGACAGAAAGTCACATAAAAAGACTAATATTCATAAGGTAGAAAAGAAAATTGATAGCAGGAGCCAAATAAGTTGCCCAGCCCAAATTAATAGGCTTGAAATGAAAGCCAGAGAATGAACTATAAAATCTGTCCTGCAAGTAAAGATAAAGAAAGCTTTCTTTACCATTCCCCCATACGAATAACCTAGCCTATTTATATCTAAATGGTAAACATGGATTATATAAAAATAATGTTGATATAATGCTAAAAATGCGTCATGGCATTTTAATAGTGTTATTTGGTCAAAACAGATGTAAATCTAACAAGAAAAATAAGATTGGAGCAAGCGTCCAAACAAGGCAATCAATAACCTGTCCCGACGTCTACATTTAATTAGGTGCAAAACAAAGGGTAGTTCATTTAAATATATTATTACAGTGATATTCATCCATGTGCCCAGTTGTTGGAAAAGAAGAAAATTTCGCAAAGAGGTGGAACAGGCATTCAGGGAAAATACTTCAAGATGCACCAAAAACCTTACTCTTGATTGACCATGACCTTAAAAAAAAACATATGGGATAGAACTGATTTTTTATACAAATCATAATCTGAGATAAGGTAACAGTATAAAAAAAATTTTAAAATCATATTTGTTTTCATTTTTTTAGTTTCACGGACAAACTGTTGACCCTTTAAATATCTTCATCTTACATGCCAGATCCACAAATCTCTTTCAGCTTTCAATTATACCTGGTGCCACCGGAAGCCTCTAAACGAATGACAGCATTGTTGATCATGCAATCAATGCCCTGTTATTACTCAGCCCTAAACAAAATTAATCGGCTTGATTCGATTGCGAGTTACATTGACAAGTTCAGCATGGATAAAAGTTGCTTTTGGTGACTTAAAAACACCAAAATATGAGATCATCAGGCTGGGTACTCAGTCATATTATCCCAACAAGACTAATTCTGTTTTGTGAAGAAAATGGATACGTAAAAGAAACGGGGCAACTGGCCAAGAGTCATTGTATTTCAGCTACAAATATTAAATGGTAAAACACATGCATCAATGACAGCAATTTTTGCAATTGATGTAATAAAGTATATCAGAGTGACTTTTAAAAATTAAAATGAATTTTTTAAAAGTAATTTCACAACCAATTTAACAGTGACTGTTAAAGCCCCCCAAAAATGACCCGTAAATTCATTTTTTTAATAAAATGATAACACTTGTAAAAATATTAAACCATCAATGGTGTATTTAAATCAATAAAACAAAAGATCACAGCAACAATTTCTTTGAATTTAAAAATAGCCAGAATCACGAGAGACAAAGAGTCAATGACAATTGTCAATTAAGAAAAAATTGCCAATAATGCTCAAATTTCCACACCCAAAACATTTTGTAGTTATTCAATCTTTGGTGATAATGCGGTTCAAAAATGGAATATATAGATATATTATGTTTAAAAATGATATGACAATATATACATACGATAAAATGTACATTTCTGATCAATTTAATGACATATGTTTTCATATTTAGCCCATTATTTTAATCAGGGAAATATTTTCTCGTTCACTTTTGAAATAACAATAAAGCACAGCAATGCCATTTTCAAGCTTGGTAACTGCTTCTAAAGTCCAAATCTGCCACGTCTTCTTCCATGTTTCCTTTATGCTCTTCAGGTGTTCTCTCCTCCAATGAAAACTCGGGCTGCTCCCGCAACAGCATTTCTCGCCTAATGACAAAAAATAAATTAAGAAAATTGGTTTGTCTAAAATAATTTGAAAAATTAGCCACCATCCCAAATTTTTGGCAAATTTTAGTTATGAAAAATACCTCAATATTATGGGATGAAAAAGATATGCCTAAAAGCAAGAGGAGCTGATTCAACTACCATAAATGAATAAAAATAAAACAAACAGTGGCTCAATAATGAACACAGTTTTACTAGGAAAAAAAACCCAACTAAGTCTCTGAAATGGAGAGGAAGATAAATCAAAATACAAAGGCAAAAAGTATTCTCATCTAAGAAAAAGAGCAAAAACACGTTGAATGAGGAGTAGTTTAGTTTCCAAGAAGAACTATGAAAACTTGTTGCACATACCTCCTTTGTGAAGTTTCCTGCTTTCTTTTGTAGATGTATACTCCAAACAGGGTGAGGATAATGATGGGTACAATGATACCCATACAAACTATTGACACAAATAGTGTCTCATCCTTGATCGGCATCTGATGGAAGAAGTCCTTTGCCCTCCAATTCTCTAATAATATATGACAATGAAAAATATATTGCAATATTATCAAACAAGCCAGTGGCACCCAAAAAAAAACCAAAAAAAATGAAAACAAAAAAAAACAAGGAAAATCAAACAAAACAAAACAATCTGTATTTACTATCCATTAAAAGTCACTTTTCTAGATGGTTGAATAAATGAGATAAAAAAAGGATATGAACAACAAGATATTTTGAAGAAAAGGATTTGTACTTATAAAGACATAATGCATAGCTGTCCAAATAGAGACATGTTAAGCAAACTGAGTGAAAAGAAAAATCAAATCAAATAAGTATAAAACAAATATTTTTTTTAAATAGCAAATTAATATTTTTCTATTAAACCAAATCTGAACTCATATACATAAGATGTCCATAAGGTCTTTCCCTGAATTCAAAGACTCATTATTCTAAAACCGTTATAGATTTATGCATCTGGTTTTTGGCATCTTCTAAAGAAAAGTCATACATTAATGCCCATTAGTCATCAACCCACATTCCATCACCAAATTTACCAAAATCAGACTTTTCTCCTATTTCATTCAGAATGGCAAAAGTGTGACACAAATCTATTTGTGTAATGTGATGGCATGAAACAAAAGCATGAATGGCATGAAACAAAAGCATGAATGGCATGAAACAAAATCGTCAAAGATAGCTCAACAACCTTTCCTAGCTCAGTTTGCAGACCATTAAAGGAAAACGACTTTAATCTAAAATTACTGCGACGCATAGTGAGAGATGATCACACTCTCATCAACTAAGCAATTTTTTTGTCACAGTGTTGCTATTCTGAAAAAAGGAGGAGAGAAAAATTAGATCTTTTAAGTTTATGTTGATTTTGGTAATCTGGTGGTGTAATGCGAGTCAATGGATAAAGGCATATGTATGGCTTTTCCCTAAAAGATGATGAAAACCAGATGTAAATATCTATAATGGTTTAGGAATAATAAATCTTTAAAATCAGGGAAAGACTTTATGTACACCCTGATTTTCTTTAGGTCGATCGGTAACAAATCTTATCTTACCTGTTGTATTTTTCATGATAACTTTCCCAAAGGCATCAAGTTCAATCTCCTGGTCTAGCTTGGATACCAAATTGTGTTGAAATGTTCCATTGGAATCATCAGGAATATTCAACTGATTAAAAGCAGAATTAACTGCTACAGCTACCTCATGTCGCACCTTTCATTGAAAAAAAAAATATATGAAAGCAAAAGGTATTGATTGATCATTACAACAAAGTTGGGACAGGATATTATGGAAACCTAATTGTATTATTATACTTCGTCCAATGTTTAAATAATTAAAATAAATGCTGCATTACAAAGTACTTAATTATCAAAGTCATCCATTAGGCCCATGGTGCCAGAGTTTATCCCATTTTCAGTAGCATAAAATGCACAGTAATAACTTAATGCTAGATAAGACTGTCCCAGCTACTCATCATTGTTGGGCGGATAGAGGGGTCAGGGGAAAAAGATCTCAATTCAACCTGGGATAGAAACAGGAACCATTGCTTGTGAAACATATACTCTACCAATTGAGCTATTGGGATCCCATAGTTTAAGCACTTTATGTGTCTAACAATATTCTTTTTCTCTTGATGGAGAAAATACAAGTGACATAAAGAACAGTAAATTAAGGCAAAGTTGCTTGACTTCTGAATTTTATGCCGCCTCTGTTAGTTCAGTTGATGGAGCACTTGCTTCAAATGAAAATAGAGAGGGAGTGATTTAAATGAAGTCAATCAGATTGGGTACGATACGATATACATCTACCCTTTCAAAGATTTGTAGTCACAGATCATCGGGTCCAGGAAAAAACTACTCTCACAATTGAGTAGTCGTTTTTGGCTAATCGCTCTATCATAAATAAATTATATTGAATACAGAAAAAATAAAAATTGAAATAAAACGACAATATTTCTGATGATGTTTCACTTCAGCAGAGCTGCCAACCCCAACTGAAAGAAAATGTGTAATTTTTACTGAAGAAAGGTGTCATTTTAAAAGAAAAGATGTAATTGTGCAAAACAAAGTCATTATTCTAAAACATAAATCACTCAGGCCTGTAAATCGTCTTTCCCAAAATTGTCTGAAATTTTATTTTAACCGTTGGTTACCTCAGCAGCCACTGATTCTACATGTCAAACATCCTGTTAGATGTAGCATTCTAATATGCTTTTTAAAAGTCAGCCCCTTTGTACTGTAATTAATTCTGGCTTTGCAGTATAAACCTTGATGACAACAAAAGGGCGTAATGTGTAAGAAAAAAGAATAAATGCATGATTTGATAGAATAAGTGTAATAATACGCTTTTTGGCGTATAGTTAGCAGCTCTGTTTTGGACACCTAAAACAGATCATCTGATATAACTGTTTGAACCTCACAAGAAAGGGACTCTCATTTATCTCTCTCTGATATATTTTTAATATATGGCAGGCACTGGCTGTGACCTTTTATCCTGGACAAGCATTATCTTA
>NC_088364.1:36202932-36207932 GCF_034508935.2 Berghia stephanieae | reverse complement strand
TTGTTTCTTCCCGTGAGTTTGTGACGTCACAAGGGGGTATAAAAACGGGGTTGCCTTCATTTAACAAGCTCTTTTTACTACGAAACGGATAATGGATATTTGATTGAAATTCAAGTGTTGACTCTGTTTCTCAACCGGACTAATCGCGTAACTACCCACTCATGTGGAGATACATGCCTTGTGCATATTATTTATTTATTTTATTTTTCATTGTGAATGACATGTAAAAATCTATTCACGACATAGTAGTAGTAGTAGTAGTAGTAGTAGTAGTAGTAGTAGTAGTAGTAGTAGTAGTAAACAACAGATCTTACAAAGCTAGTACTATCTAGTGTGAATCTACAGTCTACAGAAGTTCCCGAATTATCTGACTCCACTTCGAATGACTGACAAGTGACAATCATCAATTGGTGTGTGTGTGATGTCTACCCGATTTCAATTCATAAATCAACAGTGATAGAATAAGAATGGCCAATAACTTTCCATTTAAATTATCTCGGTGTCTCTCCTTCAATGATGCCTCCAGCACCAATTTACCCCACGATGCCATAGTTTGGAAGTCAGCAAGTGATGAAAAATGAAAAAAAAACAGCGCCGTAAATACGAAAACGAAAGTAGGAATTGTGCGAAATTGACTAAACATATGTTTCACAAAAAAAAATGAGCTACTATGTTTGCTTGTCTTTTGTCACCACAATAAGAATCCGAGCCAAGATTCGATACATCTGTTTCTAAAAATAGATTATAATTCGTATACAGTGCACTCTGGATACGTCGACGTTGCCTAAGTCGATTTTTACCCAAGTCGATTTTTTTTCTTGGTCCCTCCCCCTTCTTCCTATATAACATTAGTAAAAAAAACAAACTCCACATAAGTCGATGTCGCTTAAGTCGATGCTCTTTTCACTCATGACTACAAAAAAAAAATCACAAATAAACAAGTATTTACATTGGTTAAAAAAGCTACCAGTAAGAATTTTAAGTGGTTAAGAATAATATCCGCGAATGATTGGCGCACATCGATGTGATGTAGGTGCTTTGCCTGACGTCCGTGTTCAATGTACATGAGCAGTATTGAATAACTTTAATTTCTCCATCTCAAATTTTACATGTCGCAACTTCAAGTTCAAGATTTTTTTGGTTCTAATCCCAGGCCATCCTATGTAATGGCCCTCTTAATTAGTATCAATTTTATCAAGAGGAATTCAAGTCAAGTCTACAACTACAATGGCAAACCTATCGCGGAAAAGGAAGATTCGATGCACTTGGAAAGTTTGGCATGCGACAGAAAATCATCGCATAGGAAATTGGCATACCAGCTATTTCTGTCTCCACGATTTACAAGAAGCATGACCTTGACCTAGAGGCTCCTACCCTTCCACTTTTCGCGGAATAATTTCACTTAATTGGAATACATTCCACATTCAAGGCAAAAATTCCGCTTCTCACCTCTCTGTCGAGGAAAATAAAATTAAAAAATTCTAGCGAAAAAAAGTGAGCTATGGCTTATTTCGTCATCTCCTATGGTCAATCAACACACATTTTGTATGTCTGATTAGTCTCTTTAAAGTGTGTGCTGCTGATGTCGGATAATATTATATGTTTGGGAGGGGGGTTGACCGAAGTATTATTATTATTATTGTGACTCCAATTCGTGAGGTCAATGACCTTGGTAATATTATATGTTGGCTTCGATGGGTAATAATATTATTTGAGTACGGTCAGCTTCTTTCCCTATTTAATTTTAGCCCTGTGTCCGTGTGTGTGTGTGTGTGTACCGGCAGGCGCGTTTGCTTGATAAGTTGTGTGTGTGTGTATGGGGGGGGGGGGGGGGGGGGGGGCCTGACAAGGTTAAATCCATCCATTCAATGCTTTGCTCTCAGACGGCCAGGACCTGTGTGTTCTCTATTATTATTTGACCCAATTCTTAGTCTTTACACAATCTGTACATTTTTACACATTTTTTATTTTTAATAATTTGAGTACTTTTGGATTGTCTATTACATTTTCTGTTGCAAAGCATGTCATAGTTAATAACAGTAAGTTGATTCCGCTTTTTTATCTCAAATTCCGATTTTTATGTATTCTGATTCCTCTATGGGACTATTGGGGGTAGGAGCCTCTCATGACCACTACAGAGACCGCGCGATATGAAGGGACATACTTATTCTAGATTGGTTTGCTTTGTTCAAATGAGTTTTTGCTCATTTGGTTACACTCCGGTTAAGTTGATTTTCGGATAAGTCGATTTTTTTCTCGGTTCCCCTGGGCATCGTCTTATCCGGAGTCCACTGTATCTGGTTCATTCCACAGTTCATCAACTTTCACACAATTGTTTATTTTATTTTTATTACTATAAAAATCCATATAATAATGCTCTAGAATTTTAGAGAAAATTTCGGAAAGATATAGTGACTCACTATTGAAATAAATCGATGAAGACACTGGTACCCCTATTGTGCTTTTTTCAGGTGGTCACCTTATTGACCAACGTCAAAATGTAGGCATAACTCTTCTAACTGTGGTGTTTAACAAATATCTTCAATTCTATGATTTACAATTATTTATCCTTGACGGTTGGGTTGACAACCTTAAACTAAAATCAGAAAAGTGAATGTGATAGAGGTCAAATCAATAGGGGGACCAGATTTTTGTCTCCCTATTGGTAAAGTACTGTAAAATGAACTAATAGGGGTACCAAAAGTCTCCCTAACCGGTATTAATATATATATAGAATATATATATATATATATATATATATATTATATATATATATATATATATATATATATATATTTATATACACACACACACAATCTTAAAAATGCAACGTTAAATAACCCAAATGGGGACAGAACTCATTTTGTCCGTTCCAGAGCCAGTAGACACCATCTTATAAAAGCAAACCATCACATCTTTCTGCCCACTTGCTACATGATACATGCGTCTGGGGATAACCAATTTTCGTTATCCCCAGACACCTGTCTGGGGATAACAAAAATTGGTTATTCACAGACACCCGTCTGGGGATAACCAATTTTCATTATCCCCAGACAGGCGTCTGGGAATAATGACAGCCACAACAAAAAATCACCTTTTCTTTTGTTTCTCCCCCCTCTGCCTCTCTATCTCTCTTGGCTTGTTGACTTGTTGGTCTTCACTCTTGGTTCTCGCCTACTACAAATAAAAATAAGACAAACACATAATAGTTATAGAGGAAATAACAGAATTAAGGTTTATAGTCTCTTAAAACCAACAATTTGTGCTTTCTTTTCAGCTCATAACGAGAAAGAAATTCGAGGTCCAAAGCTGAGAAAGAAAAATAAACAAAAAACAAAGTTAGAGACTTCCTCTAAGGGTAGGTAACTCCACTTATGATCTTCTTAAAGATGAAAGTCTCCGGCGAAATAAGAGGGTTACGCGATATTTTGTTGAGATTTATCCTTTCTCAATGAGAACCCATCTATCAGGAAAATCAAATGTTGATTCCCAAAGAAAGCCATGAATTCTCAACAAAAAATTATTGGGCTAATTCTACGATCCACAGCCTCAGTATTCAGAGTAAATCAGGCGTTGGTATTTGAAGTCGGGGTTAGTAAGTTAGTGTTTAATAAATCAGGCCGTTAACAGCGTTGTTCTGTCCGCTTTGAGACTTTGAGTGGACATTGCGCGATATAAAAACTTTCATTTTCTCTCTTTAATTGGAACGATTTCAGACCGACAGCATGACATATACTTTTCCTTGTGAAATGAACAAAAATTAGTGGAATCATCCCGTATCTTCAAATGAACAGATAAGCTTGTTCTACAATGACATTTGGTCTATCACCATGCATTCCCTTTTTATATGATATTAATTATAGTCTACCCATTTGACCATCTGTCTTGGGGAAGAACAAACAATCCCCCCTCTGAAAGCGCAAGAAATGATGCAGTGGTTTATCTGCTTTTGACGAGAAATACCGCGTTGATTAAAATGTCTCGTGCGTACTTTAATATGGAACAGGATTCACGTGATTTTGATTCATTTGGCCTGGTTACGGATTAGTGGTATATATACATTCCTTATAATATATCTGTGGCCATAAGATCAGGTTACTCATTTTCTTTCATCTGCCATCTGTGACTACACACGTGGGCTTTTGGAGTTTGTTTTATTTTTTACGACGACAAAATGTTAGACCAAAATTTTTTAAAAATAATAATAATAAATAAATACAATTTTTAAAATAAATGAAAGAATGCTCTAAACGCTATTGTAATAAATATGTGTGTAGTCTTGATAGGTCATTCCGATTGTGGAGGCCACTCGCAGAGGAATCAGTTAATTGGAACGCCGAGTTATTGGAACAATTTTTATGTACCTAACGGTGCTTTTTCAATTGAGCGGCTTGCAATGTACTTGATTGTGAGCTTTAGTTTATCTGTTGTAACGATATATCCTCAATCCATACTCTTTCTCTCTCAATGTAACACCCACGAGGATACAAAATACTTTATCAATATTTTTGTTCACTTTCTCTTAGTATAATACAAGGCACATTCTTTATTTCAAGGCCTTCCCATTCCATTTGTATATCACCACTTTTTCATCCCAATCTCACCCCTTCTCCGCCTTTTGTTGCCTGCACAATCGGTAGAGCATGACAATGGAAACGTATAATATGTATATTATTAACACGACAGAAAATGGAAATGGTTCGGTTCCGTATTGGACTTTTTTTTAAAGATCCCAGCCCCTCTATGATTTGTTACCAGGGTCTGATTTAGGTAAAAGACTCAAAGAGTGGCGAGTAATTATTAGAGAAAAAAGGCGGTACTACACACAAAAGAAAACAACAACAAAAAACTTCCTGTTAGGAAATATTTTGCGTTGAAAGTATGAAGGCGAGTATCTTACCTGCTATCGTGTACTAGTGAGCGTGATGTTACCATCACGAAACAACTGAATCAGTCACCGTCCTTACAACGTCCACTTCTATGCAAGAGACTAGCTAGTC
>NC_088364.1:36182932-36197932 GCF_034508935.2 Berghia stephanieae | reverse complement strand
GGTAGTAGCATATTATTGTACGTAGTCAAATCAACGACAAAGTCATAGCAATAAACACATTGAAGGCATTGTACTTACATAAAGATATAGTGAAATATTGTTTTGTTTTTTAAATGCAATGTCACCAAAACTCTCTCTCTCTCTCTCTCTCTCTCTCTCTCTCTCTCTCTCTCTCTCTCTCTCTCTCTCTCTCTCTCTCTCTCTCTCTCTCTCTCTCTCTCTCTCTCTCTCTCTCTCTGAAACTGAAATCAAAGAGATTCTGTCTACAAATTTTGTAATTTCTCGCCTTGTCATTCTACTCCTATGGATTAAAAAAAATGATTTGTATAACAAGAGTTGCACTTTTAAAAACAGAGCAATCGCTACAAACTACTTTAATAAAAAAAAATATTATCTTAGTGAAATGACATGCATAGCAAATATGCACAGTACACACAAAATTTCATTCTGTTGACTACTGGAAGTGAAAGCCATTTTCCCCAATTAACTAAGTTACATAAACTACACAGGATCTATCATTGTAAGAAATAGATATTTGATTCCATTGGGTCAGCTACGGTAATAGAATATATCACATTAAGCACAGTACATTCAGAAGAATGCTCTAAATAAATGTTTATATTTCCCAAGTTTTATTGCTCAATTTTATTTATGAGTGACAGTTTTTGGTTTCGTTTGAGAAAGTTTTTTAAAATTATTATTTATACTATACGTTCTATTCCTCTTGTTAAAATATTACAGCCTCTTTTGCACAGTTAATTTTTACTATGACTGATAATATGTAAACATGCTTACAAAAATTTTACCAAACAAGTGATATATTCACAGATACTATTTATTTTCCAAATCTCGTTTATGCTTATAATCCTATAAAAAATCAATATCTCGCCCTCACAGCCACCCCACACATACACATAAACACACACACACACACACACAGCACATATATATATATATATATATATATATATTATATATATATATATATATATATATATATATATATATACACATACACAACACACATACACACACGCACCCATTCAACAGGCAACATACACACAAATAGAAACACACAATTAGATATGTATGATAATATAATATTACAAATGGCACCTAAGGTAAAAATCAAAGTTAAATAAATTGTACATCATCAAATAGTCGACATTTGCACATAACTCTAACTTTGCAAGGGACAACTGCAATTTTAAATGTATGTTCAGAGAGAAAAACTGACATGTCAATGTCATATGACGTTTTTGTGGATAAAATTGGAGAAAACTGTTTATTAGAAAAGGTGCGCATCTTTATTCCTTCATTCTGTCTTCAATTAAATTATGCAATAGGCTGCCACCTAATGCAGCAAAAGCAGGAATCCTCACATTATTCAGAAGACTCATTTATTTCTCTATATCACATTAGTTGTAGTAGTGCTTCAGAGCCATAAGGCCCAAAGAGCAGGAGTGTATCCTGGTTTCTATTGCGAGAAATGACACTAGTCTCTCGCACTGTCCATCAAATCTAAAAGACCCAGCTACCTAATCACTGATGGGGGTGGAAATAGGGGGGTGGGGGGGGATTAAAAATCTCGGCTTCACCCGAATTCCTTCTCGGTCCCTATATGTGACGATATTTATATATATATATATATATATATATATATATATATATATATATATATATATATATGTATATACATATACTGTGGACTCAAACAATGGGGGCAACCACTACGAAGAAACACCATAGCTAAAGTAATTCAAGACTTTGAGCTATGAGCTGGTAATAAATATGGAATTCTAGCCATCTTCTACAAGGGTTAGGCCAGGCTCAGGAATTATAAAATGACAGGACTCCTGAAAAGTGTAAAGTATTCTCCACGTTTTTCTACATCCAGCAGACACCTGCTTTCAAAGAGAAATGAATGAACGACACCATGATTTTATATGACTAATAGCATCAGTAAGAGGCGTTAGGAAATTACAATGGATTTCTCTATATGTGGGAAATACATTCAATAATACGGTACATTTTCATTGTGGTCATATTGGCTGACTGACGACCTAAAAATTTTAATGAAGTACAAAGTTACCCGGGACTAAGTTGGTATAGCAGTCACCTCACGAGCAAAGTAACTGTTTGGTCCCAAATGTAACCAAGTTTGTTTTTTTTTACCCCTCTGCTCAGCAGGCAGTGACTAGGTTCTATTAGATCTGACTGAAAGTACTTTATAATAGACTAGACTAGTCCTTGGAAAAGACCCTTTACTCACATTCTCTCACTGTACATAGGTGTAAAATGAGTACCTGGTCTTTAACAGCATTGTCTCCATCGGAAACAAAATGTGATATCGCCAAAGAGGCGTCATGTCTCCTACGTGTTGCTGTTGGCCAGGGACCCCTGTAAAGCGCTTTAAGTACGTTTAGTGGATATTGTTCTATAAAAAGCTCAATTTTTTAAATTAAATTTTTTTTTAATGAAGCAATATTTTCTATGATTGGCTATTTAGTTTATTTAAGATGTTTTTTTAAATTTCAGTGTAACAGATGCAATGAAGAACATGATTAAGCTTCTAAAACTCTTGCTTTGTGTTTGTTTTTAAGGGTTTTACAGTGCTTGCGACACATTTAGTTCATTTCAGTGCCAGTAAAAAGGAAGAAAATGGAATAGTCAACAAATTCTAGAGTTAAAATTAAGGCACCCAAGAAAAAGTAAGACAAAGGGGAATTGGTTCAAAAAGGGAACAGATATAGATTCGTCCTCCATCAGTGTACTTGGTTTGAGATCACCTAAAAATCTCATCAAGACACCAGTACAGGATTCCACTAAGAGGATTACACTCAAATATTTATGAGATATGTACAAAATAAGAAAAATAACTATAATTACATAACAGAGAGATGATTTACAAGGGAAAAAATTATCACCTTCCAAATATAATGCTATACAATTTACTGTTTCCCTCTCAGCCAAGGACTACAGCAGACCAGGCAGACCAGGACAAAAAAGAAGCAATCCAATTCCAAGAAAAAAACATAAAGCAACTCAGAAAACAGATATAAAAGGATAGAAGACAAAGCAAGTTACCTCCTGCCCACTATAGGAGGTCAAAGGACCACACCCAGTTCTAAAACTCTCCTTACTTTAAGATTTGATATGTTAACGTAATAATAAGATCAGGTCTGTGGTTGTTGTGCAGCCAAAGCAAAGCAAATCGATATTGATACATTTTTGAATATTTGTTTTCTAAAAAGCCAAAAGGCTGGATAATTTGTCAAATATCGATTCCTGAGCAAATTATGGTAAAAAAAATGTTTAATGATGTAACCACTCAGTTGTTCATGTAATTATAAAGTTTGCAGTGGCACCCTCAATGTGTCAGTGCATCAGTTTTTTATTATTTCTGCTGCTTGCTCTGATATTTTGAAGGTTTTATTTAAATAATTTTATTCTTAGTAATAATAATGTAAATCATTCATAAAACGCCAAATCATGTTGAAGCTGCTTTAGGTGCACAATCAAAACAAAAGTGATGTAAATACATAATTTACAAAATAAAATTGATCTCTAAAATGAATGGCAACAGAGAAAAATCAAAACATCACATGTTTTAAAAACCCTTAAAATATTACACAATGCACAATGATAAATAAAACCATTCTCATTAAAAAGTTTTGAACTCAGATAATAAAATTTTAATAACTGTGTTATACAATTATACTATTAGGTGACTATCACAATAATGCTTGTAAAATGATAGTTAGGTATCATTTTAATAACTTTATCACAGTTGCAACTCTTTTTACATTACTTTGTCAATAATCTAGCATTATCCCTGAGTGAGCAGAACAGTGGCAAACATTTAGAAGAGGCAATTGGAGACGTGTGTGTGTGTTTTTAATGTGCTCATTAACAAATGGCTATGTGGTCTAGTGGTATGACACTCGCTTTCGGATCGAAAGGTCCTGGGTTCAAGCCTCGCACTCGGCACATAGTTGAGTCCTTGGAAAAGGCTCTTTACTCACATTCTCTCACCATACTCAGGTGTAAAATGAGTACCTGGCCGTTAACAGCGTTGTCTTTGTCCGAAAAATTGTAATATCGCCTTACAGGCGTCATGTTCCGTCCTACATGTTGAATGTTGCTGTTGACCAGGGACCCCTTTGTAAAGCGCTTTGAGCACATTTAGTGGATATTGCACTATATAAAGCTCAATTTTTAATTTATTTTTTTAAAAATAAGAGCCTGTCAGTCAAGCGTAATGAGTATGAATGAGATGATGATCTATCCTTTTATTGTCTACAGACTTTTAATGTGTTCCTTCATTAACCGAGGAATAGGAAGCAAGTCCACATTTTGCACATTGTTCAAACTGCTCCTTATTTTGGAAAAGCACTGTTCTTGCAGAGATGAGTAACGACATGCTCTCACACCCAACCCAAGCTCTGTCTCTGTAGCAGTAGAGCTGACGATAGGGTAAATTGGCTCTCGTGAGGTAGGAAGATCAGTAAAAGCGTTACCTAAGCATTCATTGTTTTTGTAAAACTGAAGGGTTCCTTCATACATATTTAACAATACTCCAATTTTGGTGAAACTGTCAAAGAAAGGTTCACAATACTGCTTGCGTACACCGTTATGCCAGATGGTCCCTTTATAAGACAGACCCCAGCTTTCTTTGTCTTGACCTGATGAAAGAAAAATGTTCAGAAAAATAGAATAATTTAGATAATTAAGATGTAAGGGAATGCTGCTGATGATGGCGACTGCTACCACTTTTTTAGTACTGGTTACCATGTAACAAGCAAATTATTCTTATTGTAATTGATTGATAACAGCAGATTTGACCCATATCAGTAGCTTAAATGTAGGCTTAAAATCTTTAGTGTGAACAACAAAAACGACACTTACGTCAAACAAAGTCTAGTCATCATTAAGTACAAATGAACGAAATGAAGAAGTATAAGGAGCAGACGGGACAGAAAAAAAAAGATTAATCATTGAATTTAAGCGAAGAAAACAAAAGGCAGCTTAAACTGAAAACAAAAATAAGAGTGCATTAGCCATCAGTAAATTCAGTTCATCTATGTTGCTTTTGACATGTAGGTATAGTGCAACTCAGATGTTATGAATTTCGCCCATCAATGGCCTATATCATTTTCTTTTTTTTTATGTGTGTGTGTGTATACCTTATACATATTTCTAAAATTGTTTTCGTTTTAATTTCTATTTCTAATCATGATGAAAGATGTCTTTCTGCATTCAAAAATAATATGGTAAAAATTTTGCCAGAAAAGATATTCCCTTTCGTCTGTTAGTAATGATAAGAAATAAAAAATCAAATAGATTAGACAAATAGAAATCCCCAGTAGCATAGGTTTCATAGTTGTTATGTCACAACTTGATATCACTACAATACTTTCAACTTACCAATCAAGTTTACATACTGGTAGATCTTAGACCTAAGAACTGCATTAGCCGTTCCTACTCCTACCATAACAGAAGAACCAGCAGGAGGTTGCAGGAAGATGATTTCCCAGTAGTGTTCTCCATCTATGAAACCTTTGGTGCCTCTCACACCTGTGAAATTGAAATTTCTTACAATTAATTTGTAAACTTATGGAAGGTGTCCACTATATTAATAATTTACAGGAGAGATTTCGTGTAACCTGGGTGGAGATCTATCCTATATAAACAATTTCATCAAGACAGCAGTATCTGGCTATATTGAAGCTTGAGTCACATCAATGATAATGCTATATTAGAGAAAATGTTTGGTTTTATATCAAAATATAAATGTGCACATATTTGCAGGTCTGATTAACGGACGAAATTATGGGCCTAATTTAATATTGTTGCAATGGGCAAAATTTTGGGTTGGTTTGAGAGTATTTCTATTATAATAATGAGCCCTGAAAATATTTGGGTTATCAAACCTGCAAAATGTACACGTCTGTCTATATCCATAACCAGTTCAAAAATGGGGTAAACTATGGTTAAAATTTATACTGAGTTCTGCGCTACAATCTCCATACTGATAATTTATTTATATATATATATATAGATGATTTATTTTATTTTTTTCTTGAGGGGGTGGAGAGAGGGGGGAGAGGAGTATTATTTGTTTTTCTTTTGACAAACTAATCAACAGAAATTTTCTCACTTCAACAACATCTGTAAGTCCTTTTGGTTTTTTAGCCAATATTCCTTTAAAATATTATGATTTATAAACTTGCCTATGAATACGTGAAAAAGTTATTACTATTTATGACTTTAAAATATCGGTGTATTAAAGATCAAACATGTTTTTATTAAACTACCTTTATAATTTTGAGCAATCCATGAATTTTGTTTGTGCCAGTTTTAATGTGTTACTCGAAATAGTAATAATAATAATAATAATAATAATAATAATAATAATAATAATAATAATAATAATAATAATAATAATAATAATAATAATAATAATAATAATAACAGAAATTATTTGAAATTTGAAACTAATTGAAAGGTATTCAAAACACCGCCCCTTACGTTCGGCCAGTGATTCCACCAAACTAGTTGTCCCTTGAATACGGAAAAATGCTGGGATGAGATCCTTTTCTCATTCCGGACGCTCTGTTTGGAACGCCTTACCAAATAGCATTCGTGAAAAAGAATCTTTGTCTGATTTTAATCGTTCGCTTAAAACATATGTTTCGATTTTAGTAGATGGTATGAGAAGCAAGATAGGTCTGGTTTGTGTTGTGTGTGTGTGTGTGTGTGTGTGTGTGTGTGTGTGTGTGTGTATATATATATATATGTGTGTGTGTGTGTGTGTGTGCTTGTGTGTGTGTGAATGATTATGTTTCAGCCAGTAATTTGTAATTTAAGCGCTTAGAGTCTGGTGTCTCATAGTGATAGCGTTATATAAGTTTTCAGCATCATTTCAGCATTATTTATAATAATAATAATAATACTAATAATAATAATAATAATAATAATAATAATAATAATAATAATAATAATAATAATAATAATAATAATAATAATGAATAATAATAATAATAATAATAATAATAATAATAATAATAATAATAATAATAATAATAATAATAATAAGAAGAAGAAGAAGAAGAAGAAGAAGAAGAAGAAGAAGAAGAAGAGAAATGATAATAATAATAATAATAATAACAACAACAACAACAACAACAACAACAATAATAATAATAATAATAATAATAACACCAATCATTGTTATTATTATTATTATCATCATCATCATCATCATCATCATCATCATCGTTATCATCATCATCATTATTATAATTATTATTGTTATTATTATTATTATTATTATTATTATTATTATTTATTATTATTATTATTATTATTATTATTATTATTTTATTATTTATTATATTATTATATTATTATTATTATTTATAAAACAAATCGACAGTGCTCCCGCGGCAGGTTAATGCTATTATCATCATTGTTAGCAAAAACTGATTTAAGCAATTGTACCTGTTTACGTCAGAATTCAAAAAGAATAAAATTAACATAGAAATAAAATAATAAATGTTGCTTATTCATAGAGATTTCAAGACAGTCGTCTCTATAAATATTGAGAATAAGCAAAACGTAGTTTTAAAGAAAAAATAAAAAAATATATAAAAACAAAAATGCAACCCCACTCCCTTCCCCTCTTTAAAAAAAAACAAGCACAATAAGCCACAAAAAAAGACGATAACAATTAAAAGAGCCCCCCCCCCCCCCCCATAAAAAAAACAAAAACAAAAACAAAAACAAAACAATACAAACAAAAAAATTCCACGAAAGATAAAAAAATAAATAAAATAAAATAAAAATCAAGCAAAAATAAAAAATAATACAAAAAACAAAACAAAAGAAAAACAACAACGAAATCAAACAAAAAAGAAAAACAAACTAACAAATAAAAACAAAACAAAAACAAAAACGAGACTTACCAACTGTTCCAGTACTTTGAATCACTGGGTCGATATAAAAATAGGCATCCTCTTGATTTGTGGACAACTCTACCTCCGGAGGTTTGGTATTCCCATCCCACACCCAATTATCATTGAAATATTCCTTGAAGACATCCCCTAACATGAGGCTCGGTGCTGTAGAAAGGGGGACAAGAGATTATACAGTAAAATGCATTTCATACATAAACACATTACGGGACACAAACACACACACACATACAAACACATACACAACAAGCTCTCTCTCTCTCTCTCTCTCTCTCTCTCTCTCTCTCTCTCTCTCTCTCTCTCTCTCTCTCTCTTTCTCAACACCCTCCTCACTTGTACAAACAAACAAACACACACGCATACACACCTCTAAGCACACATAACACACTCTTTTTTAAACGCACGCAAATGATTCCACAGAGATTACTCACGAGAAAAGGATAAAATTGAAATGATATGATAGATCTAAAACCAGATTAGAAAGGTGGTGAGGCTAGAAAAATAGGGAGAATAACTAGATTGATGTGTAGATCATGCATGAGTACATACATAGACATACATACATGCATACATACATACATAATACATACATACATACATACATACATCATACATACATAGACATACATACATGCATACATACATACATACATACATACATACATACATACATACATACATACATACATACATTCATACATACATACATACATACATACATACATACATACATACATACATACATACATACATGCATGCATGCATGCATGCATACATACATACATACATACATACATGCATACATACATACATACATACATACATACATACATACATACATACATACATACATACATACTGTGACGAGCGATTTTCTTTCACTGCGTGATTTCTTTATCATTCGTCATCGTCTCGTTCAAAACCACTTCAAACCTAGTGGACGAGACATATATTTGATCAACACCTCCATTAAAAATACTCAAACACGGACAGCCTTTCTCCAATAAAGCCCCAAATCTTTCTAACGGAAATTCTGGTCGTTAGGTGGTAAACATTTCCATTGTATAACGGAACATTCACTTTCAGCTTAAGGCTTATTTACCTGTTCAAGTTGTCTGCCCATTGTATTCATGCCACCTGCTAATTACCTTTTCCAAACAAGTCGCCATCGTGCATATGCCCTGAGGTCCTTGTGTCTCGTTCAAGAGTCGCTTAATTGCAATTGCTGTTCTTGTCTCTCCGGTAATTATCCGTTATTCTTTCTTACCAACGCATCTGGATATCATTGGCTATCTTAACCGGAAATTCTTCTGATTGGCTATTCCCATAACCCAGACGCTCTTTTCCATTTCATAAAACCAAATTCATCTATGAATCTTATCACACACACGCTAAGAAGCCCAAAAGAAAAGAGCTATCTCTCCAATTTCAAACTTGTAAAAGTTTGTCTATCTCGGCTGGAGGTAAAATGAATTATTGGTTAACATTCAAAGTGGAACGAGATATTACTGTGAATTCAATTTAATCTATCTATTATTAATATTATAGTTTGTGTATATATTTTAATTGTGCTATTCCATGGATGTTCGTAAGTTGGAATACCTGTACAAAACTATATCTATATGTATCTTATTCTATAGTTAACAGTTGTTTATGATCAATGTTATTATTTCATTTATATTCAATATGCATATTGCTTGAATGTCTGTACCCCACCGCCAATCGCCGGCCACACATCATAACCTCAATTATAATTAATAAAAATAAATAAAGAAATACCAGGGACACAACCCTGTTAAATTCTCATCATGTAAGATAGCTCGACTGTCAGTTGATGATTAAAACATATACTAACTCCCATTATCATGAAGTTACTGCTTCTCCTTGCCTTTGTCGGCAAATAAAGGCTATTATGATGTGTCGCTCAAGGACGATTCGGTGGCGAAAGACAAACTCGATTGGCTCTAAGACCTTGTTGTTTTAACTCTTAACTTGAAGGTCCTTGTCCTGATCCTGAGTCCTGGCCATTTTCCTGGTCCTTTTCCTTGTCCTTGGAGCACCCAGTCGTGCCGAATCCCTGCATCCCAGTCCTTGAACAGCGGTAAACCCTGATGTCAGCCTAACTACAACACACTGTTGGGATGTCCAGAAAACTCTGCAAAGCAGGCGCCAACCCTGGAACTAGCTGATACATTTGCCTCAGTCAAGCAAGCCGACGGGATAAAGATAAGCCAAACGGGCTTATACCATTTTCAAATGTATTTTCCACAGACACATATGATTATATCAAAGCAAACAGATAAATATATAATAGATTAGATCCACTCAATTAGAGCTATTCTTCCTGATATTAAATAATACTTATTCTTTCTATCTTTTCCTGTAACAATCTAATTAAACTTTATGTATAGAATTGTTATTATTGCATTTGGGCGTTACTATTGTCTTGACTCACTTGTTATTAATACAATTAAGTTATAAGGGACCCTAAGGCAATTCTTAATCACCCTAGATTAAACCTGAGCCGTTTGTGATATAGGTTGAGTGGTGCAGCTGGTAACGAGAGCCATAGCGCGCATACTAGTTCGAATCCAGACCATTGAGCTATCGGTTGGACTCGATCCCACAAAGTAACACTCAACCCGCCACAAAATGGGGGCTCGTCCGGGATTATGAATCTTTAATATAATATAATATGTGAGTCATTAATCTAGATATAGTATTTAAACACCCATTCTTTACTTCTGCTACTATCTCAATTTAACAATAGCATTCTATTACATTGGGGGCTCGTAAAATATATCTACCTTAAATCAAACCAATCAATAAATCATTTGATTAATTAATTACAAATATCATAGGGAAGAAATCTTATTTATTATTGAAAAGTCACTGTGGTTACATTTGAAATTGGAACATGCCCATTTTTCTATATTTTCACTAATCTATAATTAGTTTACTAACACTGATTTATGATTATGATTATGACAACCATGTTATTTTAATTATGCATAATTAGGCAACGTAATTTTAAAGCAGTTTACAAAACATAAATTGTTATTTCATTGCCACTTTTTTATGCCATTGTTGCCATAAATTCTGGACCTTCAGCCGAGAATACCCCCCCCCCCCTGCCGAGAATACCCCCCCCCCCCCTTTCCGAGAGTAACACCCCCCCCCCCCCCTTCAAAAATTAAGTTAAACAAATCTTAATTAAAAATTACAGTCACTCTAACTTCAAGTTAGGCCATCTTGCAAGTTGTTGTTTACACGTGTAACGGTAAATAGTATTATCTCTCTATTGACACGAGCACGCCAAATTTAGCCCCAGGCAATAACTACTCTTTCTAAGTATTGTGTCACTGTGTGTGTCATATATTGAAATTTGGCTTAGCGAAACCTAGCACTTTTCAACAGTGTGTTGTGACTTACTTCACTGTCGTCTTCATTCATATTTAACCCTTACTGGCAAAGTTCTATTTGTTTACTTTCTGCTCTACTCCTCCTTCCACCTATCGCATCATTCTCATTCACCTTCTGCAGTTGTTCAATCTGTAATTAATCAGCCATGGCTACTGGTGTTACAATTAGACGCGAGTTTATCCAGTTAGGAAAAGAATTAGGCCTATCAGGTGAACAGTTATCCGCCTATGTAACGGAGAATGCGGAGAAAGAGATTGCCAGACTGGAAGAGGAGGAAAAGAGGAAACATGAGTATGAAAAGGTTATGAAAGATAAAGAGATCCAACTCAGAAACAAGGAGCTTGAAATGGATTTGGAGACAGAGAGAGAGCGTACCCGCCAAAAGGAAATGGAAGTTTCTTTAACAAGGGAAGTTGCAGAAAACCGGCTCTCTACCCATAGCCCCATTCCATCCAGTCAGGGCAATGGAAGCATTGATAAAGTCATGTCGTTCCCGGTAGAGACTTTCAACCCACACATTGAAGGGATTGATCAATGGTTAACGCGATTCCAGGAGTTAGCGATCTCATATGATCTTCCGGAGGACAAATGGGCACTCAAAGCGTCTCAGCATCTCAAGGGCAAAGCCTATGATGTGTATACTCGCCTGACACAGGACAACAAAAATAACTTTGAGGAGTTAAAGTCATCCCTACTGAGACATTTTGATGTCAGCGCAGAATCCTACCGTAGAAGATTCCGAACATTAAGGAAGGACAGGCATGAAACATACCACCAATTGGCAGATCATCTACAACTCAGCCTCCAACAATGGTTGAAACTATCTGGCAACCCAGACCTATGAGGGATTAAACCAGCTTATCATGGTGGAACAGCTGAGAGATGCAATGCCCCTGGATGTCCGTCGTTTTGTCGATGAGCAAGGCGCTCATAAACTGGACGATATAGTAACATGTGCTGACCGTTTTGCCACAGCGCAAGAAAATCACCTCACAGAAAGGAGACAACACCGGATTCAAAACCCATCCACCTCACATGAAGATAGAGCTACATCTCCACCACCATATGAAAAGAAGAATAACCAATACGAAAGAAGTAACACAACACAACACAAACAACACGTATACTGCAAGAACTGTAATATGAAGGGACATGTGACAGAGGAATGCCGTCGGGACAACAAACGTAACGGTCCTCAAAAGGGAAAACCTGTCAGTGTAAACGTAGGCCGCATAGTTGGGAACCACCCACTTCATAAAACAAAAGAATCTTCGAATCACCCTCCAGTCATTGACACAGTCAAAGTAAATGGACAGAATGTGACCGTTCTCTACGACACGGGATTAGACTATCACGCGGTCGTAGCACGCGACTTGGTTCGGCCGGACCAATTCACAGGCGAGATGATCGAGATTCAATGCGCCACTACAGACAGCCCATCTCTGCCACTTCCGATAGCTAATATCGAAATAACCTCTCCATACGTAGTAGGAACTATACCTGCAGGAGTACTAGATTCACCTACTCACCCTCTCATCCTTGGATGCAAATACGTATTTCTCGGAACGCCCAAACACCCATTTCACGCCTGTCACATAAGGACAAGAGCACAGGATCAACGGAATATGCCGCCGTTATCACAAAATCCTAGAACAAAGGAAATGAGAAAGGCACAGACCGAGGACACGACTCTCTCACGCTACTTCGCCAAAGTGACGGAAGCTAGTGACAAAAATAAAAAGGGAGAATTCATAATACAACAAGAGTTGTTATACAGAGTCTCTGGCAAAAAACGCCATCAGCTCGTCGTCCCCTCTACGCATCGCCGACAGATTCTAGACATGGGACACAACATACCTTTCAAAGGACATGTGGGAATCGCTGCCACAACGGAGCGCATCTCAGCCCACTATTTCTGGCCTGGTATTTCGGATGACATCAAGAGCCATATAAAGTCATGTCAAAAATGCCAATGGAAACCAGATCAAATAAACACAGCTCCAGTAACCTTAGGTTCGATTAGGACTGTAAACACTCCCGTTCAATACACGGGCGCAAACATCATGAGACATTATTCACGCACAAAGAGACGGAATAAAAATGATCTCAAGCGATGGACTCAAAACGTTACATGTAAATGGACTCACAAGGTTTCACGAAATTGGAGTCAGAATGGTACCAGGAAACGCAGCAAAAATGTTTCACACAGTCTGGATCAAAATGAGGCCAAGAAACGGAATCCAAATGTATCAGAGATATGGAATCAACATGATACCAAGAAAAGAAATCAAAATGATGCCAAGATAAGGAATCATAATGTTGCCAAGCAACGAAATCAGAGAGGAGCAATAACTCCTGAACTTAAAACTGTTGGTCAAACCAGGAACGCTTCACACTGCGAGGACAATTTCTGCGCTATAAAAGGGACTCTGACGTCACAACCCGTGCTGCGCTTACCTGACCCCAACACACCTTACATTACGAGGACTGCCGCAAGCAAAATAGGAATAACCTCTACTTTGCTATAACCTGACCTCAATGACCCGACAATCGTTCATCTCTTATTCGATGACGTAACAACAACATAACTGTACCTGCAGTACTATCTTATTGTCCACAATTCTCAGATGATTTTAAACTAGACTTAATTTTAATCTCACAAGGAGATTTTTCAAGAGGGGGAGAATGTGACGAGCGATTTTCTTTCACTGCGTGATTTCTTTATCATTCGTCATCGTCTCGTTCAAAACCACTTCAAACCTAGTGGACGAGACATATATTTGATCAACACCTCCATTAAAAATACTCAAACACGGACAGCCTTTCTCCAATAAAGCCCCAAATCTTTCTAACGGAAATTCTGGTCGTTAGGTGGTAAACATTTCCATTGTATAACGGAACATTCACTTTCAGCTTAAGGCTTATTTACCTGTTCAAGTTGTCTGCCCATTGTATTCATGCCACCTGCTAATTACCTTTTCCAAACAAGTCGCCATCGTGCATATGCCCTGAGGTCCTTGTGTCTCGTTCAAGAGTCGCTTAATTGCAATTGCTGTTCTTGTCTCTCCGGTAATTATCCGTTATTCTTTCTTACCAACGCATCTGGATATCATTGGCTATCTTAACCGGAAATTCTTCTGATTGGCTATTCCCATAACCCAGACGCTCTTTTCCATTTCATAAAACCAAATTCATCTATGAATCTTATCACACACACGCTAAGAAGCCCAAAAGAAAAGAGCTATCTCTCCAATTTCAAACTTGTAAAAGTTTGTCTATCTCGGCTGGAGGTAAAATGAATTATTGGTTAACATTCAAAGTGGAACGAGATATTACTGTGAATTCAATTTAATCTATCTATTATTAATATTATAGTTTGTGTATATATTTTAATTGTGCTATTCCATGGATGTTCGTAAGTTGGAATACCTGTACAAAACTATATCTATATGTATCTTATTCTATAGTTAACAGTTGTTTATGATCAATGTTATTATTTCATTTATATTCAATATGCATATTGCTTGAATGTCTGTACCCCACCGCCAATCGCCGGCCACACATCATAACCTCAATTATAATTAATAAAAATAAATAAAGA
>NC_088364.1:36105432-36175432 GCF_034508935.2 Berghia stephanieae | reverse complement strand
AAAGGTCAATGTAATATTTCATTTCATTTCCTGTGTGAAATGTTCTGCATTGAATCATTGAATAGTCTTGATTGCTCCCTATGCTTTCATTGAAACTGACACATCTAATCAAGAAATCTTAATTTCATAATGTTTGATTATGAAATAGAGGAAGACAAACTGTAAGCACATTGTTATTGTATCATCTTCATAGTTCGCCTTCGACAACAGACATCAGGGATCTGTTTTATTTTATAATTAATTAATTGGAAGACGAATAATTGAAGGCCGTTTTTTTTGGTAGATATTTGAATTTGATTGGATTGGTTTCTTGACTTGTATAGATATATGTTATTGTTGAAATTTCAATGAAATGTCACTGGCACTGACCTCCGTTTTCATACCCGTGAAATGCCCGACAATTGTCAGATTTCCGACAATACTAGATACACAATATTTTTACTATTTTTCATCATCATTTTGCACTTTTTATGTAAACATTGACTCTACGTAAACTTGATATCTAGGAGAGTAGGCGCCGTATATTAAATTTAATATATATATATGATTATGCTATATATGGGTACGGCTATTCTGACTCGAATCTGAATAGCCTCCCCAGGTAGTAAATTAAAACAATTAGATATTTTAGTTAGGCTAGCACTATTCAGTATCTGATACTGAATAGTGGTTTTGCACTATTCAGTATCTGATACTGAATAGTGCTTTTGTACTATTCAGTATCTGATACTGAATAGTGGTTTTGCACTATTCAGTATCTGACACTGAATAGTGGTTTTTGTACTATTCAGTATCTGATACTGAATAGTGCTTTTGTACTATTCAGTATCTGACACTGAATAGTGGTTTTGCACTATAATACGGTGGGTTTTTTTTTCCGAAACCTGACAAAGTTATGGGAAGAGGACAGCTGTGGGAGTGAATCTGGGACTCAGAAAAGTGTACACCAGTGGGGAGTGAACCTGGGAATTGGTTTCGGCGGGTTTCGTAATAAAAAGCAATTACCTTTTACGAAACGCGACGACACCCGGCAATATCCGACAAAGTTATGGGAGGTAGGCAGCAGCGTGTGTGTGTGTGTGTGTGTGTGTAGGGGGGGGGGGGGAGGGGATGAACCTGAGATTCAGGGAAGTGTACACCAGTGGGGAGTGAACCTGGGACTCTGGGTTTTGTAAAAAAGCAATAAAAAATGTGGGGGGGGGGGGGGGATTACTTTTTTACGATACCCGGCAATATGCGGCAAAGCGTGGGGAGTGAACCTGAGACTCAGTGAAGTATACACTAGTGGGGAGTGAATCTGAGACTATGGTTTTCGGCTGGCTTCAGCTAGTTTCATATAAAAGCAATTACTTTTTTACGAAACCCGATTAATCCTGGCAATATCCGAGAAAATTATGGGTAGTAGGCAACCGTGGGGAGTGAACCTGAGATTCGTGGAAGTAAACACCAGTGAGGAGTGAACCTGGGACTGGGTTTCGGCGGGTTTTGTAAAAAAAAAAGCAATTACTTTTTGTTTACAAAATGCGCCAAATCCCAACAAAATGGGACAAAGTTATGGAAAGTAGGCAAATAATGGGGAGTGAACCTGAGACTAAGGGAAGTGTACACCAGTGGGGAGTGAACCTGAGACTCTGGTTTTCAGCGGGTTTCAGCGAGTTTCATATAAAAGCAATTACTTTTTTACGAAACCCGACGAAACCTGGCAATATCCGAGAGAGTTATGGGAAGTAGGCAACAGTGGGGAGTGAACCTGAGATTCATGGAAGTGTACTCCAGTGGGGAGTGAACCCGAGAATCTGGTTTTCGGAGGGTTTCAGCGAGTTTCACATAAAAGCAATTACTTATTTACGAAACCCGGCAATATCCGACAGTTATTGAAAGTAGGCAAACAGTGGGGGGTGAACCTGAGACTCAGGGAAGTGTACACCAGTGGGGAGTGAACCTGAGACTATGGTTTTTGGCGGGTTTCGGCGAGTTTCACATAAAAGCAATTACTTTTTTACGAAGCCCGGCAATATTCGACAGTTATGGGAAGTAGGCAACAGTGGGGAGTTAACTTGAGATTCAAGGAAGTGTACACCAGTAGGGAGTGAACCTGAGACTTTGGTTTTCGGCGGGTTTCAGCGAGTTTCATATAAAAGCAATTACTTTTTTACGAAACCCGACAAAATATGGCAATATCCGACAAACTTATTGAAGCAGGCAACAGTGGGGGGTGATCCTGAGATTCAGGGAAGTGTACACTTGTGGGGAGTGAACCTGGGACTCTGGATTTTGTAAAAAAGCAATACCAAGGGGGAGGGGGAATTACTTATTTACGAAACCCGCCAAAACCCGACAAAGTTATGGGAAGCAGGCAGCAGTGGGGAGTGAATCTGGGATTTGGACACTGATGAGGATTGAACCTGGGACTGCGAGAGGCTGATTCCAGTGGACAGTGAGCTCAGAATGTACTTTTATTTCGAAACCTACCGAAATTTTCAAAAGTTATGGGAGGTGGGCACCATTGGGCAATGAACCGGGACTCAGGGAAGTGCACACCGGTTGGGAGTGAACCTGGGACTGTGAGAAGAGGATATCAGTGGAAATGAACCTGGAACTAGGGGAGATGGATACCAGTGGGAAATGAAACCGGACTATGGGAGATGGGTACCAGACGAGAATGAAGCAATTACTTTTTTACGAAATCCGCCAAAACCCGCCAAAAAACCATAAACTTAGGTTTACTCCCCAATAGTGTACACTTCCCTGAATCTCCTGTCCACTCCCCCACTGTTGCCTACTTTCTTTCCATAACTTTGTCGGATATTGTCGGGTTTCGTAAAAAGTAATTGCTTTTTTTTTTAACGAAACCCAGCCCCAGGTTCACTCCCCAACGGTGTACACTTCCCTGAGTCCCAGGTTCACTCCCCACTGCTGCCTATTTCCCATAACTTTGTCGGGTATCGGCGTGTTTTTGGCAGGTTTCGTAAAAAAAGAAACACCCCTAACAATACCACGTGTATTCAGTAAATAGATGTCAATTGTAGTCTAATATTCAGTATCTATTTAAATTATTATTATTATTATTATTATTATTATTATTATTATTATTATTATTATTATTATTATTATTATTATTATCACGTAAATTTTAATAATTTTAAAAATAGTACGGCAATTAATTCACGGAAGTACATCGCTCAATTAAAAAATGCAGAAAGTCTGCCCACATATTTATAATGAATCGGGTTTGCCTTAGATGACAAAACAAACAACAGCAAGAACAACAACAACAACAACAACAAATGAGACAAACAGAAAAAAGCAAGATTTTAAAAAATAATGAACAATAGAAGAGCACAATGATGAAAAACAACAACGAGATGATAACACATAAAAGATATTCGTAATAAATCGATAACTGATTAAATCACTCCAACTACTTGATTTAAAAAAATAATCATCATAATCATAATAGTGATGATGACGATTACAACAACAATAATAATAATAGTAAGTAAGCAGAAATAATAATAATAATAATAATAATAATAATAATAATAATAATAATAATAATAATAATAATAATAATAAAAGTACAATAGTATAATATCAACATTAAAGTATATTACAAGCAAATAAAATTATAAAAACAAAAGTTTAGAAAATACCAATAGACAGAAGGAATTAAAAAAATAATGGGGAAAAAAAAACAAGTTACCCCTACCGGGATTTGAACTCTCGAACCTTAAACTCAGAGTCAAACAGCTTATATCCACCAAGCCATGGTGTCACTGAACTCTTAGTGACATTTAATCATGTCTATTTAGACATTTAAAAATGGATTTGAATGCCACTCTTATTTTGATATTTTGAACTATGTTAATTGCATAAAAGCAGAAATTTAAAAAAAATTACGATCAAAATATTTTTACAGCTTTGATTCGGCCTGTCAGTTAGTGCATGTGTTCAATCTGGAAGTAGGTCAACAGTTTATTTCCATTCAACCGAGATTGTCGCACTTTTCACTCTCTCTATGAAAAAGAGTTCCTTATGGATACTGAATAGTGGCAAAGCACTATTCAGTATCTGATACTGAATAACCACTTCCTTTTAGTTATTGAAGTTTAAGTTATATTGACTTTTATCTATCTAGATCTGAATACAATTGATGATGATGCATATGATGTTGTTAACAATAATGTTATATTAACTATCAACCAGCAGTCTAAACTTGCTTTTTTATTTTGACGAGAAAGACAAAATCATTGATCAATTGGAAGTCCAGATTGAAATTAGTAACTGGGGTCTAAATGAAAAGCTTTTCTTACAACTTTACACGATATCCAAATAAAATCAGGACAAAAGAAAGAAAAAGAACACAGCAGACTTAGGACAAGAAGCAATTACTTTTCTGTTAGAACAATTAATACTTGGAATTACTTGCCAGAGAGAGTTGTGAATGCTGAAAGTGTAAACGCTGTCGTGAACGGATTTCCCAATCTCGTTCACGATGTACAAAATAAGGAAAAAGTTCAGAAAAAGTCTCCACCGAAGTGGGCGTTCTCCATATATGTAGAGGACATATATGGGCGGTTAAAAAATGCTCTAGAGCACCTCGGGAATCGTCCCGGTCTAGCCTGATTCTTAAAACATACCAAAAGTATGGCGGATCGGATCTTCGAAGATACGACGATAGGCAAAAATAGTATGTTGTCTGCTGAGAATAAGGCTGTGGTCAAGAGAAAGAATGAAAGGTGTCGCGAGCTTTTAAAGGGTAGAAATGATGACGTCACGTTTACGCGGGAGACAGTGAACGAACACAACATGAAGATTACTCACAACAGCTCGATCGAGACACTGACAGTCATGTCATGACAAACACTTACAACTACAACAACAACAACAACCTATCACAATAATCTTCCCCACAACGCCTTCAAAGCTGAGTTGGACAGATTCTGGAAAGATTTGCCAACAATCTATGTGCTACCACACAGACTAAACCCTTGAAAGATGAATTTGCAAAACTGAATTACTTTGCCTGAACCATCTACATTAATTCAATTCAAATTCAATTCAAAATAATAATATTCAGATAGTGTAAGACAAGCAACAATCCGTCAACAGTACGAAGTAAGGGTGTCAGTCAGCTGTGTCAGTCTGATATTAGGTACTTTGGTAAAAAATTCAAATTGGGTTGAGCTGAATGAAACCTTTATCATTATAAACTGCTTTTCAACACGATTCTAATGATACCAAAATTTTGATGAGCAGAAGTAAAGTTATTTTATTTTAGCTTAACCCTCTCCTTACCAGCCATTTTCAGGATTTCCCCCAAAACTTCACACACAACTAACACAAAATAGATTTTTCATCATTCATACATAATACAGAAAAGTTCTTGCGATACATAATTTCTTTAGCAAAACATGCTCTACAGCACACTGTCCATTTTCTTCAAATTTGATGATGTACAAAAGAAATTTGAATAAGAAAAATGTTGGTTGTAGCGTAATGAATATGATTTTCCTATAGTTGGTAAGGAGAGGGTTAAAGGTTGAAAAATGTCCTTCTATTTGTCTTTGTTATTTACTGACAGACTTTGTGACCTGAAACTGTTGCATTTCCGGTAGTAACCACCACTTGGATTTCAAAAGTGGCCTAAAATGGCCGCTAGGATTTGAGTAAGGATTTTGCTGAAACTAATTTCAGGAATGCGGCATACAACTTTGCCCTGAATTTAATTTAATTAAAAAGTTAGGATGTTAAATCACTTGCCTTCATTGGAATTTTGATTTACAAATTTCTAATTTTTAGATTATCTAAAGCTAAATTATACTCTATTTTATCCACGATCAAAAGATATACTAAATTGGCATTGATTTAAACATAAACAACACCAATGACATAAATCATTAAAATTCATCCATAAACAAAAAATCTATGGAACTTTTTCTGAGACCTATCACTCAGAAGTCAAAAAAATCGGGTCACAGCCACTAGGCCATTTATCATCTCACTGCTGGAGTGCCAAATGGACGTTTACCAAAGTACCTGCTGAAAACAGATTTTCTTATGAACTCTTCTTCCACTTTCTTTCAGTTCCACAGTTCCACCCTTTGCCTACTGCCCGTACTGTCTCCCTCCTGTGTTTGCACATGCACATTCATTTTCAAGATACTTTTGCCCAAGCACATTGGAGTTTTGAGTCCGAATATCCACGGGAGATTATTCAGACTTGAGTCCAAATTGCCACTTCATTATGATATATATTCAATGCTGGGTGGGGATCCTGACCTCCCATAGTGGGCAGGGAGGTACATGCTGTGTCTTCTATCCCCCCAACCCGTTTTCCAATTGTTTCCTGTCGTCTTGGAATGAGATAACTTGGTTTTGTCCTGGCCCTGGCCAGAGTTCCTTGGCTGGGAGGGAAACAGTCGAATGTATAGTTATAGTTTTGGAAGATGATATTTTTCCCCTTGTAAATCATCTCTCTGTTATGCATTGTATTATGTTTAATTTACATTATATTATATGATTTGTAAACATTTTAGTGTATTCCTCTTGGTTGGGACCTGTGCTTGTGTCTGGATGAGACTTTTAGGTGATCTCAAACTTAGTACTTTGACGGTGTGCTCTTGGAGTCTACATCTGTTCCCTATTTGAACCAATTCCCCTTTGTCTCGCCTTTTCTTTTGTGCTTTAATTGTAATTCTAGAACTTTTTACGATCCCATTTTCTTCCTTTTTACTGGCGCTGATATGACCTTAATGTGTTGCAAGCACCGAAAACCCTTAAAAACGTAAAAACAAACATATATTCAGTGATCAAAGTTCCGTGAAAAATCTTCAGACAATTTTGTCGGCTGCCACTTCACTTACAGTTACAGGTCTGTGGTTAAAAAAAAGATAATTTTTTTACTGTCTATTACAAAGTATGCATTTTTGCTGAGACCAAACAGTAGGTACAAATAATGGACATTTTGGATGCAAACCCTTTGTATAATAAATAATATATTAACAGAGGAATGGGGAAAACTAGTGAGCAGACTTACTTGTCTAATTGCAACATATTTTTGACCTCAAAAGTGGCAAATTCAAGAAATCGACAAACAAAAGCTCATGATTAATTTTCATCATCTGTAAAATCATGATACTTGAAGAATAGAGAGTAGGTGGGGTGTAATGCTACATCCTATTAAAGAGAAAAGAGGGCGGGACTGTGCAGTATGGGTTTGTGAGGTCATCTGTGACCATTAGATTGGAGGCGAGGGGGCCTGGGCATAGTCTAGACAACAGTAGACAATGACAGTTGTAAAGAGAGACTAAGCAATATCCTTTGTTATGGGATTGACAACTGTGCATTGTGACCTATAGGTTTGATGATAGCTTATTGTCTCTCATCATGCTAATCTCTTTAATTCTTACAAATATTGAAAACAAAAGAGTGAAAGTTAATCCAAACTGATTAAGATGTCGGTTTGCTTCAAAACAGATTTTGCCAAAATCTTTACAGGGCTGCCATATGATTTTTGTTTCAATCAACTAATCAACTTGCTCAGTCTGTGGTGGACTAAGAACAATGTTTACAACAACCGGTTTGATTTTACCATATATGTGTTAAATGTTGCAATAGTGGACAGGAAACTTAACTTCGGTTAAGCACTACATTTTCGTGATCCCAAGGTGCTGCGATTATCTGGAGTGGACTGTACTAGCAAGGTCTGCATAGGTGGTAATGTGTTGTGATTATCACAATCTAATTTTGCAAAAGCCATGTTGAACATTGGTTGGAAGTATGTCCTTAACATTGTATGATATGCTGTAAGAGCTTGCAGAACACAGGCGTCAAGAACACTTTTGGTGACTTTCAGCTTTGTCTCTATCTCCTTTTTAAAATATTTGGGTTATATTTGCAGTTTCCAGTCTTTTTAAATTTTTAGTTGGTCTAACGATGCTCCGAAGAGGAAAATGTAAATAGAGGCTAATTCTTTTGCAAAGGTCTTAATACATTTTACACAGATCTCGTCCAATTCCGAGGCTTTATACTCACTGAGATCCTGCATCAGCTTTAGAACCCCTTTCCTTTCTCAGGGATCATAATTTTATCTATTTGTTTAGATGTCTCTTATGCGTCGTGTGCCTCTTTAATAGTGTCAGATGTATCTGAACACGCAGAGGAAAATTGTTGGTTTAGAATGTGGGCTTTTTTTTTCTCTGAGCCCTGAGTGGATAAACCATTTCATATTTAGGAGGGGGGGGGGGGGGTCGGGACCAGCACCCGTATTCTCTGTGTTTCTGCTCCTGGTGTAAGACCATAATCATTTATTGTTATTAGCATCATTGATCGTATTACTAAGGCATGTTGAAATGGCATGCCTGCATTATTTTTGTCATAAAGAAGCAACAGAAGTTGGGGAATTTTTGTGATTTTTCTTAACCTTCTTAGTGCTGCATGATAAATATAATGCACCTTAATCTTGGCTTGAAGTCCAAATATCTTTATGCATTTAACAGCAGTGTCCAATACATAATCACCAATAGTGGGCAAAGCCAATGTAATGCTAAGAGCTAAAATTCAAAATCACTCTTGACGGCAATTGATTGTAGCCAAGGTTTATTTGATATTTATTACGAAACAAATTCCAACTACTAGTTGTAAAGGGATTTTCCAGAGGAAAAACTCTGCTCTGTAATGATTATGATATGTGGAGTAAAATTGTATTGTATTCTTTAAATGAATTACTATTCAGCAGCTGTATGCTAAATGTTCATTTTACAAGCAGCTTTGGAAGCACAAATCAGCAATTTTTTTTCACAAGTCCCTCTAAAGCCATAAAAATTATGAATTCCATCTGTCATGTTTTCAGTTTGAAAAGTTTTGTAGACGGAAAACTATAAGTATAAAATAGATGAAACTTTATATTCACTGATTTAATGTGTCTACGTGGTAAAACAAAATTCAGCTTCATAACATGTGTGTCTATGGATGACAGATAAAACAAGATGGATGGAAAATGAGGTTACAATTATCTTGGCGTTAGTAATGGATTTAGTTTAACGAACCTTAGATTAGATTAATGTAATGAAATACAAAATAAAGGAAATGTTGCTGCTTAAATCTCGAAGGAAAAAACCTCGATAACTATTGAAAAGTAAGCTCCAATTTATTAAACAAAGACAGATGCTGTGGACATTTCGGGTTTCCCCTTTATCAACAAAACACGATGAATGAAACACTAAGGATGACGAAGATGATGTTGATAATAATAGTAGTAATGTAATAATGATGATGGTTGTTGTTGTTGTTGTTGTTGTTGTTGTTATTAGGTTTCACAATCTATGAATCTCTAGCAGCTGGCACCCTTGTATGTGATTTTGAATTTTGTGACCAATCCTGGAAAAAGAAAAACAATGGATTTTCGTTTTTTTATTTTAAAAAATTAGTATTCTTTTTATTATGCCATGATAAATGGTCATGTTAATTTTTTGGTTTTCCAATCAGTTTGGACTCCACTCACGTTTTATATTTGAAGTACTTGGTGATTAAACAGGGAATTTACGTGTTGTTGTTGGTTTTTAAAAATATTTTGGTTAAAAAAACAAATGATTGCAAAAAAGTTCACTGGATTTCAAAGTTTTGAGTTGAGAGCCCTGGTTTTATTTCTCCCGGTTTAATTTCCCCATATTCCAAATAAGCATTGTTTACAGTACAGTCTACAGCTTTAGTTAGCTATGTATTAACTTATTATATTTGTACTGTGAAATGGCCAATTTTTATAAACTTTTATTATATTATTTCAATTGTTGGTGTGATAATTGAAAAGCAAGTGGGTTATCTCACTTAAATGTTTACATTCCTTTTTCATGCACATATTACTTATCAGGATGCATTCTTGGATATCCAACTGTTTAAAGTCTGGATCTGAAGACATTTAGACATTTAATTTAACTTCTACTTCATAAAGTTCAAAATATGTCGACAATACCTATTCAGAATTAAATAAAAAAAATTACCTGGTCTGGATCATGGTGTATCCAAAAATAAAATCCCCACTGAAGCCATTAGCGTGATGTTCAATTCCTACATTTAATTATGACAAAGTCAAAAGCTGACCATCATTCAAGCAACATTTGTTGAGCAATGGTAGACCCCAAATATAAGTTTAAAATGTCTGTTGTATGCTCGAATGCAAGTGAGTAATAAGATACCAAGCTGTGGACTCATGTGACAATAATGTACAACAATGCTGATTAAATAAATTATAATTTAATGAGATTTGCATAGCTGCCAACTCATGGTTTTTAGTTTTAAAAAATATTTATTTATTATATATATATTATTATTATTATTATTATTATTATTTATTATTATATATTTATTATTATTATTATTATTATTATTTATTATTATTATTATTATATATTATTATTATTATTATTATTATTATTATTATTATTATTTATGTTATTGTTATTATTATTATTATTCAGTGATGACAATCTTCATAGGAATTCCTGGATTTTGTTTTTTTTCTTATAAATTTCCCGCTGATTTTGCCGTGTCTAATATTTTCCCTGGGTGGGGATCCTGACCGCCCATAGTGGGCAGGGGGTACATACTGTGTCTTCTATCCCCTTATATCTGTTTTCCAACATGCTTTCTGTCTTTGTCTTGGAATGAGATTACTTGGTTTTGTCCTGGCCCGGGTCCTGGCTGGGAGGGAAACAGTCAAATGCATAGTTATTGTTTTGAGAGATGATATTTTTTTCCTTGTAAATCATCTCTCTGTTATGTATTATTATATTTATGTTTAATGTATGATGTAAGCATCTGAGTGTATTCCTCCTTGTTGGATTTTGTGCTTGTGTCCGGATGAGACATAGGTGATCTCAAGCTAAGTACATTGATGGTATGCTCTTGGAATCTACATCTGATCCCTATTTGTTCCCAATTCCCCTTTGTCTTACTCTCTCTTGGGTGCTTTAATTGTAATTCTAGAACTTTCGACTATCCCATTTTTTTCCCTTTTTACTGGCGCTGATATAACCTAAATGTGTTGCAAGCGCCGTAAAACCCTTAAAAACAAAAACAAAAAACATAATATTTTCCTCTGATAAAAGCTCAGGTCAAATGATGGATCCGTGAAAAAATCGCCATCATGTCTTGTGTCATATTTGACACCCGTGCTCAGTTACATGAATTTTTGTGACACTCCCATTTTTATGGCGTCAGTCTCTCTCTCTCTCTCTCTCTCTCTCTCTCTCTCTCTCTCTCTCTCTCTCTCTCTCTCTCTCTCTCTCCTCTCTCCCTCTCTATCTCTATCTCTATCTCTCCCCCCCCCCTCCTCTCGGTCCCTTACTTTTATATATCCCACTCCCTTCGGTGGATGCCTGTGTCACACACACACACACACACACACACACACACACACACAGAGTCTGCTTGTGTGCTTCATCTTAATGGTTGGGGGTGGGGGGGGGGGGGGGGCTTTCTTCCTTCGCCTGAACTGTGTCTAAACCCCCCTCAATATTTACTATTGACCTTTGTTTGCATTTATTATATACTCTAAATATACCAATTACTGACTTTATCCATGCTTAGAAAATGTGGGCATTATTATGCCTGTGCTATGGGATCGTTTAAGCCATTTAGTAGCGTGTAACCAGCTGTTGCACTGTTGTTATCATACGACAGCACACCAGTCATGTAGTTGACGGAGTATGCTATGATAATAATATTAACTACTCATACCCATACTACTACATCTGTCACACACGCACATCCCTTAAATGACTTTCATGACACGAATATTAATGAATATATGGAGTTATATCAAACTCGTTATGGCTTTATGTAGGATTGGATGATAGTGATAGAGAAGACAAGACTGACTACTTTAGTTGTCGGAGTTTTATGACAAGTTGTATAGTTGATTTCTGTGATTCGGAAATTGTGGTTGTATGATAATGTGTTTTAAGTTTAAGAAAATATTGAATTCTTACTGACTGATATTTCTGCTGGTTTTATTATAGCTATTATTATTATTATTATTATTATTATTATTATTGTTATTATTATTATTATTATTATTATTATAATTATTATTATTATTATTATTATTATTATTATTATTATTTATATATTATATTATTATTATTATTATTATTGTTTTATTATTAATTATTATTATTATTATTATTATTATTATTATTTTATTATTTATTATTATTATTATTATTATTATTTATTATTATTATTATTATTATTATTATTATTATTATTATTGTTGTTGTTATTACTGTGCAAGCGTGTGTTAACCTTATTTTTTCCTTTTTATATTTTAGGAAAGAGATAATTTTTAAAAAATATGTTCCATCGCTCATGTGTTATTAAGTATGGATATTTCATTGGAATTTCACTTTAAAGAATTTGTTTTGTTTTCTTTTCTTTTTTAAAAATTTTGATTAATAGAGAAAGAGTCTGTGTCATTTTATGGGAGATAAGCTAGTGGATGGGATTTTATCAACACTATCATTCCGAAGCCTTACCTTCATTATTAGAGTCATTTAAAGAATCCTGTTGTTTCAATAGAGCTCATTTGAATGTATCCCACTCGTTATTTTAAACGTATTTTTTACAAATAAAACTGTGGGAAGTGAAATCCAAATTTTCACCACTTTCACAATAAACAGACAATAATTTTAAAATTACCGAAAATAATAAGAGTGAAAACGAAAAACACATGCTTTGTCAAGATATGTATGCTCACTTAGTGGCTTTAAATTACCTATACAGATGTTAGTACTCATGGTTAAATCAATAATCATAACCATGATATACCAGGGAACGTCCTTTAATTCTCAGCTTTTGTCATATCAAATTTTGTAATTTGCATAATCTTTACATTAATTGCTGCTGTTTTAGCCTTGATTCAATGTGTAACATCTGGTTTTACCCAGTAGGGAGTTGTTAGGCAAGAGCTAGTGTTAGTATAAGCGTTGATATCTATCTAGTCTGACTGTTAATGTGTACTGATGAGCTCTAGCAGTAGTGAGTATACTCTCATATCATCAATGGATTTGGATGAGTTATATTCGGATCACAACAAACATATACCCTTGCCATGGGAGGACAATATGTGAGTTATTTTTTTTTCTCGTAGGAGAATCATGAATAATCCAATAGGATGTGTAGACAGATTAGATACATACAATATGGTTAATAAGATGAGGTCAAGGTGTAGAGAAAGCAACTGGAAATCAAAAGTGAAATAATTTTTAATTTAAGTGAATGGAAAGTTCTAAACGTTTCCTTATTTCTTCTCTCTTATTATTTGTATGTTGTTGTATTTTTGAAAAAAAGTAGTGTGAATATGCAATTGCAATATCATTATATGGAAGTAACAGGCATCAAAGATGGATGGTTAGATTCATGAGGCGGTGTCTTAAAAAAAATTTGAAGTTGTTTTGTATTTGTACTATTAGGTAATTCATTCGTCAATTATGTAGAGATGATTATGTATTGTGGAAATCATGATAATTTTTTTCAAGGAGTTAATGGAGAGAAGTTTTGCTTATGTTGACATTCACCACTTACCATATTTTTATGACATTGTAAAATCCTAAGGTGGTTTTGGGGCTAGATTTGTTGGCTACATTTTTCTTTTCATTATACATGGTTCAAGGTTTTATTTATGGGTGGGGTTCCTGGCCTCCCATAGTGGGTAGGGTGGCACTTACTTTGTCTTCTGTCCCCATATATCTGTTTTCCAATTTGCTTTGTCTTTGTATTGGAATGAGATTACTAAGTTTTGCCTTGGCCCTAGCTGTAGTGCTTGGCTGGGAGGGAAACAGTCAAATGCATAGTTATTATTTTGGGAGATGATAATTTTTTTCCTTGTAAATCATCTCTTTGTTATATTTGTTATTTTGAATTTATAATGTAAGCATTTGAGTGTATTCCTCTTAGTGGGGACTTGTGCTGGTGTCTAGGTGAGACTTTTAAGTGATCTCAAACTAAGTACATTGATGTTGTACTCTTGGAATCTACAGCTGTTCCCTATTTGAACCAATTCCCCTTTGTCTTACCTTTTCCTCAAGTCCTTTTAATTGTAATTCTAGAATCTTTTTACTATCCAATTTTCTTCCTTTTTACTGGTGCTGATATGACCTAAATGTGTTGCAAGCGCCGTAAAACCCTTAAAAACAAACAAAAACAAAAACAAGTTTTATTTGAAGTAATTATTTCTGTCCATGCATATGTATGTAAGAGTAAGAGCACTTGATATCGTCCTTTAAATCAACGATTCTTTTGAATGTTATTTATTTTGTACAAACCTTACTCTTATTCCATGGAGTTACAAAAAGAAAAAAAAATGCCTGGGGTTTTGGAAAAGAAATTGGTTGTGTAAGCGATTTTTTAAATGGAACACTGCAGCATTTGTTTGGTGGTTTTGTGGGTTTTAATTTATTTTTTTTGGACAAATCTTTCTGTTCTGTCTAGGACACTGAATATGTTTTGCATTGGCATATTTGTAGATAACTCTTGTTAAATTAATTCTGGTTGTTTTGCATCAAACAACTTGTTAGGTTTTTGCCCTCTTGTTTTGGATTGTCAAAGCAACAACTCACATGTTACACATCTGCTCATTGGCTGAGAAGGTCCACTCATGCTCTTTCTTAATTTCCCTGTCTTGTATGTCCCAATTCACATATATTTCTGTCCTTGTCTTTAAACAAATGGAATGTTTTGCCAAGATGAAAATAGTCAAATGTTTGTGTCTGATGGATATTTTGTGTTACTGTACATTATCTGTTATGTGCATTTGTTACACGCACGCACACACACACACACACACACTCACACACACACACACACACACACACACACACACATCCACATGCATGTAAACTTTAGATCTACAGTTTTATCCTTTGACTATTTTGTCATCTTACTATAATAATCTACAATGAAGCGTAACATGGGCTTAAAACTTCTAAAATCAAATGATGTCATTCATTGCAATAGCTAGTATATTGGAGCTGAAATATTTAGCACTTATGGTTAAACAGTACATTTATCTCATTTCAGGGGCATGACTGTGACATCGGGTCACGTGGTCCTAAAGAAAGATACACAGAATTTGATTGGGATCAGTATAGGTGGAGGGGCCCCTCTCTGCCCTTGTTTGTATGTTGTCCAGGTCTTTGACAATACACCAGCAGCAAAAGATGGACAGTTGGCAGCTGGTGATGAAATTGTTGGGGTCAATGGTCAGTCAGTTAAAGGTCGAACAAAAGTGGAGGTTGCCAGAACCATTCAGTCCATCAAGGTAACGTTTGATGTCCACCTTGTCTATTTATATTTCTTTTTTTTTTTAACACTATGATTTTATTATTTTATTTCAATATGTACAGGGTGGTTCAGTGCATATTAAAGATTCATAAATGATAGAACATATGAATAGATTGCACTTTCAATATTAATCACAAACTTTTTTATTTACAAAATGGCCCCTTAATTAACCATTGCTGTCCATCAGAACTATAATGATTATAGAGCTGAAGCCTAATCTGATTTCTGCAACAATCGCTTGCTACTCTTTGGATAGGATGCTAGCTTAACCACGGCTGTGTGGACAGCGGGGTTGGAGAAAAACCTTTACTCAGCACGGCATTGTAAAAAGTCCCTTGATTGTTGTGAGGCAGGTGTTCTTCCAATTGAAATTTTGGGAACCCCTAGAGTTCTCAAAACATTCCATCCAACCAAAAAAAAAAAAAACAACACAAAAACAAATAAATAAAACAAATAAAAACAAACTGCTTTTGTTTGTTAACCAATTTTAAAAAAAAAAGAGAAACAGAAAATAGAATATTGTCAATGATTTGAGATTTTTAGCATTTTTGACAGGTTTGGTTCAGTAGCAATCAGGAACTGGGATCAAAGTCCACTGGGTTGCTTGTCAAATTACACTCATTGGGAAAGATAAAAATATTTTAAAAATTAAAAAATTTGTTGCTCCCTACTTGAAAACAAAACAAAAATAAACAAAATTATTTGATATCTTTTCTAGCCAGCAGGTATTCATTTATTAACCTTTTGTGTCATTTTTCATAGGGATTAGTTAACATTCAAATGCTGCTGCATGAAACTTGAAAGCTTAAAAAATATATCTTGATTTTGAATTTGAGCCTCGATTTGTTTTGCAAAAGATACAGATGTTTTGTTGGGGTTTTTTTTCTGTATCGCAATGTGGAAGATAAATACAGTTATCTTGCTTAACATCTTCTTTGATAAGTATCGGTGAATGAAGTTTATGATATTATTGTTAACTCAATATATTTTCAGTCTGAAGTTACCATCAATTTTAACAAACTTCATGCTGATCCCAAACAAGGAAAGACACTTGACATTGGTAAGACATTGATAGTGTGTATTACAACTTCATTGATAGGATGTGAAACAAACCTCAAATAAAGTGTTGCCATGAGATACTTTTGTGCTATATTTTATTTCATGATATTGAAGTAAATTATTAAAGTAATAATGATATGAAAATAATAATAAGAATAATAATAATGATAATAATAATAATAATAATAATAATAATAATAATCATATAATAAAGGAAAAAGCAATCAAGCATGTCAGCTACTAAATACTGTTTTTCCTGCAAATCCTAAAAATCTGAAAATTTGCATGAAAATACAATTTTGACTGCTGGTGTACATACACCATTTAAAAAGCGATTAAAATTGTTTTAATATTTAAGACTTCTTAATTCATAATTTTAATGCTGCTGTAGTTTTTTTTAACATGTTTAAAACTTTTAGAAAGTTAAATTTGTTAATCACAACAACAAAGTAAAAAAAAAAAAAACAACAATAAAAATGATTTAGATATTGAACCATTACATTACAACAGTGAAGAAACGCAACAAAGTGACATGCTATTGGGGTCCAGCTCAGTACTAGTGGTAATGAATAGTAGTAGTTGTATTAAAAGTAATAGTAGAAGTAGTAGTTTAGTAGTAGTGGTAGTAGTATTAGAAATAGTACTAATAGCAGCAGCAGCAGCAACAGTACTACTACTAGTAGTTTTAGTAGTAGTAGTTTTAGTAATGGCAGTAGTTTTTGTTTGAGTTGTTTTCCAGTTTTTATCATCCATGTAATGGTTCTTTGTAGCGCTTCACAAAACCAAGCCAGATACATGCTCAGCATTAAGAAAGTAAAAAAAAAAATAAACCCAACTGATAATCAATCAAGTACTTATCGTAAAATCAGAACTCTTTTAAGAGAGAATATTGGGTGTTCACAAAAGGTATTTTTGAAACATTTTTATAACATTACAAAATTGATATTGATTAAAGTAACTAAATTGATTTCTATATGATATATTTATAACATTTCATCATCTTTTTGACCTTTTTTACAGTACTGAAAAAAGTGAAACATCGTGTGGTAGAAAATATGAACTCAAATACAGCAGATGCTCTTGGACTGAGCAGAGCCATTTTGTGCAATGGTATGTTTTTGTGTTTTTTTACACTTTCTCGTGTTTTATGACTTGTCTTATAGAATTATCTGAATTTCACATAGCATTGAATTTTTATCAGTTTTCCAAAGAATCAATATCACATATTAGTAAATGACGAGCCTAGATGCATTTTAGTGATGGTTCTTGGATGCGAGTTAGTCTATTGCAAAGTACTTTAATCTAAGTCTAAAAACCTGGCTATTCAATCTTCAGACATTAGGATGCGATGGAAACTACCCCCTATTGCTTGTAAGGTGAGTGCTCAAATGGTTGAGTCCCCAGGACCCCCTTTTACAGTGGAGGAAGAATAAATAGATTTCCATTAATTTCTTGGTCCTTCTTTGGCGTGCTACATATATAGCGTTAATAAATATTTTTATATAAAGCTTCAATGGATGTCTCGTTGGATGGAGAGCTCTCAAAGAAAATACAAGCGAAGGAAAGAAAAGGCATATCAAAATTATTTTTTTTAATTTCTTAATTTCTTGGACATACCAGTTATTTGTTTTGGATGTTTCTGATGATAAGTAGAATTGTGTTAAAGAAAAAAAAATCTCTAATTTTGTTTCTATTTATTCAAAACGATTTGCCTCTTTACAAATGCAAAGAATCCAAATATCAATTGTTTCATCCTATTTATTACTAAAGCTTACATCCCATTCCATTAGACAGTTTTATATCCATTGTTTATTTTTTTTTTTCTCAAATCGGTGTTTTGAATATCATGTTATGCAGAACAAGTAATGTTCAAAATTGAACTTCAAAACTTCAAGACTCTGAAACTAGTATAGATAATTAGCTCCAAGTACAATAAAAAAAAATTGCTAATTGTTATTTCAGATGGATTGTTAAAAAAATTGGAAGAGATGGAGAGGACAGCAACAATGTATGGTGGTCTCATTGTTCAAACTCGGAAGCTTCTCAAATCTGTCTTTGATCTGTCCCAATCGCATAAAAGTATGTATTAAAATATCTCAATTTTCAAATGTTTGTATTTCTATTGGAGAAGCTGGAGATGTATTTTATTACATGATAACAACATTTTAAAGGGTTGAGCTAGAATTGAACTGTCAATTAAATAATTTACCATAATTAAATTGTATCAGGAAATGAAGAAAGTAGAGAATTTTGAAACCACTTTTTTGTGTGGTGGATGGCATCAATTGTAGAGTGTCCCTCTCACAGCCAACAGAGGATGGTGTACCAGTCCATCCCATGCTCGATTCTTATCACTTCAAAGTTTTTGTCCTCACTTTTCATTTTTAGTTATTATTAACTTAAGTGCATGCTCCACTCAGTGAATTCGTAATTAGATTGTGAAACTTAAAAAAAAACCATAGCAACTTTGCAAAATGATATTCTTGTTTTGTTTTTTTTTAAACATTGGACATGGAATTATGACACATTTTTGTCAGAAATTTTGAGACGAATATTGTATAAGTATAACTTTAATTTTCACTTTAAACTCTGTCTTCAATAGGACTCTGTTGGAAAAAAGCCTTATAAACAAACAAAAAATCCCAGGGTCACCCAATTATTCGATTGCAAATTTCTGTTTCAAAGGCATGTAACTTACCACTGCGCCAATAGAATGCCCTTTTCAAAATATTGAAAAAATATTCTTGTTAATATTTATTACTCAGACTTTGGTGAGGTATTTGTCGGTATTGGAGTGAGAGAACCTCAGCCAGCTGCCAGTGAAGCTTTCTCTTTGTTTGGAGAGGCACATCGTCACATGGAGAAAGTTGCCATCAAAATGCTAAAGACAGTAAAGCCCATGATTTCTGATCTGAACACATTCCTACATAAAGCAGTACCCGATACCAGATTGACCGTGAAGAAGTACTTAGATGCAAAGTTTGAATATTTGGTAAATCAATTAATCATCACATTACCTTTATTTGCAAGTTTATAGATTGCTTTATTCACAGAGCTATCCCAGAATTTTAAAAGATCGTGATTTATCAGATGATTTTAGTGACAAGCAAAAAAGAAAACAAAAGAACCTATGAAAATCCTGTTTTATGTTCTTGTTTTGCACCCCAGAGTGTGTATAGAAATGGACTATATTTTATATTACAGGACGATAATAAATATAAACTGTAAGAGGCACTGGAAACAAAAACAGTTACATATGGCTTTTTGATTTATTTTAAAATCTTAATATCATTTTGGTAGCTGCATTTAAAATTGATAATGAAGAATTATTGTTTATATTGAACTTATCTCCTCATAGTCTTACTGCCTTAAAGTCAAAGAGTTAGATGATGAGGAATACAGTTATGCTGCACTTCAGGAACCACTTTACAGAGTTGAGACTGGCAATTACGAATACAGGTAAGATTTGCTAAAGCAACAGGTTTCTCAAAGAATTAGAAAAGAGCCGAATGTTTGGAAAATGTATATATAGCCTTGTTGCCCTGCATGTTTGTAAATTGGAGCAGATCAATAATTCAAGAAATTCTTTTTCTTCATCATCACAATCAAAACAACACAACCAGCATCAAAATTGTTATAATTACTACCATTAGAAACAATCAATGGCTTCATCTCTGCTAAAACCATCGTCATAACCCTCATTGTTGTTGTCATCATCCTCATCATCATCATCATCGCGTCCACCAGCATTACTGCCACATTCAACACTATCCTCACTGACCACCATCATTATCTTTTGATTAGTTCTCTATCTTCCATTGTACTAAAAAAGTGAAAAGCCTTTTAAAAAATTAAGTATATATTAATTAAGTATCTGCTATATCTTTTTTAAAGTTAAGAACGAAATGGAGATAATTCGAGGGGGTATGAAAGACATGTGGCTAACAGTAAATTATATTTGATTATTCTTGCTATTATATTCAAAGTCTATTCCGTAAATAAATGTCCCTCTGTTATAGAATTTCAATTAGCAATCCTCAAATGTCATCCTTGTATTATACAGCAGTATCTCGCACAAGTTATGACCAAATCAATAGTGGATTTTAAAAAATCAATTAGTCTTTTTGTCCCTCTTTATGAAATATTAAGCTAAATAGAAATTAATTTTTTGTAGCAAATTTTTATCCAATTATAACTTAATAGCAAAAAGTTCATCTCCTTAGGGTTAAAAAGCACTGAGACTTTGAGGCTGATTTTAAGGAGATCTTTCTCTCGTAGAAAAAATAGTAAGTGAGAGGCGATCTAAGAAAGAGCCACAACCTATAGTGTAGGTGTGCTACTTCATGTGCTGGTGCAATATTGACTTTTTCAAGTTAGCAATGGATGAAGATGGAAGGAAAGGATATGAGGAGATACTTAACAAAAATGTATGTCATCAACTTTGATTATAAAATTCTGATAAATTTGAATTAAAGGAAAAAAAAAAGGCTCTGTGCAATTCAGACCTTATTTGCTGAGAGCAGATAAAAATAAATACTGAACTCTGTGTGTTCAATTTTTCTTTTTTGTCTTTGCTGCAAATATAATAACATTATCAAAATAAGTAAATTCATGATTCTAGTTCAGAATTTTTAAGTTTCCTCGAACAAATGGATTTCTTGATCTCATTTGAATGTCCCGAATTTTTTCCTTATTCTTTGTTATCATTCCATTCCTTTCTTGAACTGAATTTTATCTCAAACTAATTTCAGCCAGTTAAATTAATCAAAGGGTTTCTTTTTTGTAAATTGCGGCAGGTGATTTCGACCACTGATTACTTACTGTGATATTGACAGTAACTTATTTGTGTATTGTGTGTATCTTTCTATACTACATGTGTGTGTGTGTGTGCACGCGCAGTATAATACACACTCATTCATCCACATACTCCATCGCCGTTTTGCATAAAAGACACCTCTCTGCTTATTCTTATCACTTTGCCATTAGTTCCAATTTCAGTGCCACACGCCATACTGTGCTCATGGTTGGCTACGGCGGTAAATTAATGTTGTGATACAGCAATTCTCTCCCCCCCCCCCCCTCACACACACACACACTCATACACCCTTGAAACATATTGATAAAGTAAATAATAATAAAGATCCATTTGTTCATCATCATGTGGAAATTTGTCTTAGGATTTATTCAAAGGGAAGACTGGAATAACCCAGGTGTCAGTTGCTGCTCAGCACTGTAAATTAAGCTAGGAAGAGGTGGTTTGCTGATGGCCACATAACACAGTGGATATTCAAACTTTGTATCTTTTGGGTAAAAAGCAAAGACCATACCGCTGAGCCCCTTCCCCCCCCCCCCCCCCATCAGACGTCTTGGCAATGTACGGTTTCCTCAAATGTTTTTGCATGTCCTGAAGAGATAGAGGGAAACCATGCTGGAGTTTATTGATATTATGGATGTTAACATTTCCACCTCAATATCTTTGTCATTTGCAGATTGGTGCTGCGTTGTCGCCAAGAGGCAAGAACTAGATTTGCTAAAATGAGATCAGATGTACTTGTCAAGATGGAACTATTAGACCAGAAACATGGTAAGCATCATTCATTATTTCGCACATGCAACATTTTATCACTTTTTTTGGGTTTATTTGGAGGTGATTTATTGCAAATTAAATTAGTTCTTCGTTAATTTTACCAGTTCTTTTTCTTTATCATCTAACTCACGATTTTCCTTTTATATGTCCCCTGGTAGCTCAGTGATGTTTTATATGAATTGTTTTGCTATAAATGATGAACCACTCCTACAAATTCTTAATTCCTTGATGCCCTGATATTTAGTGTAGGAAAGATACGCAATCAGGTTTACAATTTTATTGTTAAATATGCAATCTCTCCTCAAAATAGTATTATCTCTCAAATGTTCCATGATACTTCAAGGGTCATGCAAAAAAGTGGAAGGGTTCTGGCTTTTCAGATGCTTCTGAACAACACAACTAAGGACAATCATATCATATTATATACCAATTTACTCAGTGTAAATTTGTCTTTTATTTATATCAATGCATTGAATCAATTCTAATGGTGGTAGCCCAGAAATAATATATGCACATAATATAAATATTTTTATTCCCACAGTCCAAGACATTGTATTCCAACTTCAAAAGTTTATCACAGCCATGGCTAAATACCATTCAGAATGTCATGAAGCCATGAAAAAAGCTGTAGTCTTTCCCATTGAAGTCGACCTCAGCAGAGGCACATTTACGTACGACACAGCTAACGATTTTAATGATTGTGATGACGGCGATGAAGAGGACGACGATGATGAATTGATTGGCACAGCTGGGGATGAAGGTGGTGTTTTGACAGGAGACTTGTTAGGTGACTGAACTGGTTGTTTATTTGTAAATACCAAACTACCTGAGGCTGTGGACTTTTAAAAGTATTGATCAATAATGAATATAACAGCTTATAACAAGAAAAAAAAAAGAACAAAAACCGGATCAATGTTTCGGACAAAAACCTGTCTTTGGCACCAAGTAAAGTACAGATAGAAAGGAGTAAAATTCTGAAATTCAAACAAAATGAATGATATCCTCTGAAATATTCCTTGTCAAATATTATGTTCTTTTTAGTAACTGTTATATTCCTTATTATCAAATACTTTTATTTATGTGAAAGGAAACTAAGATTATAGATGGTTGGAATAGCACAATGAGAAATCTTAAATATTGAGTAATCATTTGACAATTCTTGGCAGATCTTGTCCATATCAGTTGAAGATTTATAGAGCAGTTATTATGCCATTTTTCTGTCAGCAAATAGATACCTATTTTCAGTCTAATAACAAGAAATTTAGAAACTTATACAAATTTTTGATAAAATCCAGACCTTTTCATGCACATTTGCAGATAAGTAATAGATCTGTCAATACTTAAATCTGTGAGGCAAAATAAATGGATGCATGGTATATGAGAAACGCTAAACCAAAATTTCAGTAATTGTCTTAACATTATTTAACATTACGTGAAATGTTATTACTTTAGTAAAGAAGATCTGATGTGTCTAACCCATTCTCTCATATTCTCCATTTTGCTTACTTGAAACAGTTCACTGGAAATCACTCACAAATTTTTGAACTGAGCTAACATGTATGTTTCATTATTTTAGTCATTTTTACAATTATTTACAACTATAGTAAATTTGAATTTTATCCCAGAACTGGCATTTACATTCCTTAATAATAATTTCTTTTACAGTGAAATCCGTTTGTTTCATTATTTTTAAGTATATAATGTAAACGTCTAATTTTATTTCAATGTCATTTTTTTGCTTTTATGATCTGTGATACATTGTTTTGAGTTTAGAAAATGGATCAGACCACCTTGAACATTTTAAGGAAAAACGTACTGTCCAATGCATCATTGATAGTAGATTTTTATAATGGAATTTGCATTTTTATGACTTTACTTCTATTACTCTGCAACATTGAAATATGCTTTTATTTTATTGTAGTTATATTTGCAAGTATAATAATGCTCAAAATGTATTCCCTCCTTGGTTTTGTGTGATAAGCCAATAAGTTGGTCAGCCCAAATCATATTGCCATTCAAGAGCTTCTCAAGAATTATTATATTATGAAAATTAATTTTGTTGAGTCTGTGCTTAAAACCGGACCCCAGAAGCATGTCACCTATTTATCATTGATAACTGCTATTATTTTTCATTTATCTTTAAATCTGATTCAGTTTATAGCAATGATTTTATCACTTGTGATAGTTATCGACACTATACATAAACTTGAATTCACAAAAAATGACAACACTTATCTTCTCAGATCTGATCATAACTCATTTCATTGTTAAACATGCAAATAATTTATCTTAAATTTCAGACAAAATAAATATTAATTCTTTTTTATATTTGTTAGATATGAGACTTTCCTTTGATGCTTTACCTTAAACATCCCTTGAATTAGAAAATCTTTGTTTGCAATGGTAGAAAGAATAAAGTTTCAATATGGTGCAGTTTGAGAATCGAAAATACAATATTCTCCGAGACCATATTTAAAAAAAAAAAGGTTACTGATGCAGTCTCATTTAACTTTTTAAAGATCTCTCCTATAAGAAATGACAGTAGATACTTTCTGTGTGAAATTGGCATTTGAACGCTAAAGAAATGTGAATGAATGGAATTTTACAGTTTAATCCATGTACATGGAATTACTTATATGGATGACTGGATAGTTTTTTTTGTCTTTGCGTTTCATTGTTTGTAAAATAACATACTACTTAAATTATCTTTAATATGAGCAGCTCATGTAAAATTAGAATTTTCCCTGGGAACAAAATTGGGTAAATAATTGATTTTAATTGTGTCTCTGCATTTAAATCACAATGTTCTTTCCATTTGTCCCATGATAATAATTAAACTTTTATGTCAGTGATGTTTTATATGAATCGTATTGCTTGAAATGATGAACCAAGCCTACAAATTCCTCATTACTTTATGCCCTGATATTTAGTGTAGGAAAGATATGCTATCATTATTGTTACTTTTTTGTGTGCTGGATCAAAAAGTGTTTTGTCAAGGCATGCTTACTACGCAGGGGTCCCATCAAGATTTTTTCTGCCTCCCCCCCCCCCCCCCCCCCCCATAAATTATTATTTATATTTGGTCTCATATTTTTTAAGTGTCATTCCAATCTTTATTTGTAAAGTGCAATAGTGACAAGAATAAACATTTAAAATATGATTGTCCTTTCTGTCCTTTTTAAAAAAGAGAATTTTACGAGAAGGTAGCTGGTGCCAACTCTAAAACCTGTCCTTAACACGTTTCATGAAATTCAGATATATGCATGGCTAAATCATTAGGGTTCCTACCTAATGTTGGTCCTGCTGGGTGGGGTTCCCGACCTCCCCTAATGGGCAGTGAGGTACTTGCTGTGTCTTCTATCCCTCTGCATCTGTTTTTCAATTGCTTTCTGTCTTTGTCTTGGAATGAGATTACTTGGTTTTGTCCCGACCCAGGCTGGGAGGGAAAATCGAATGTATAGCTATAGTTTTGGGAGATGATATTTTTTTCCTTGTAAATCATCTATCTCTCTTTATATTTTTAACATATGATTTGTAACCATTTGAGTGTATTCCTCTTAGTGGGATCTTGTGCTGGTGTCTGGGTGAAACTTTTAGGTGATCTCAAACGTACTTTGATAGTGTGTGTGCTCTTGGAATCTACATGTTTCCTATTTGAACCAATTCCCCCTTGTCTTACCTTTTCTTTTGTGCTTTAATTGTAATTCTAGAACTTTTTACTATCCCATTTTCTTCCTTTTTACTGGCGCTGATATGACCTTAATGTGCTGCAAGCGCTGTAAAACCCTTAAAAACAAAAGCAAACAAATGTTGGTCCTGGGTCCCAATTTTCTGGATGCTCTTTTTTTTCACCTTCTGTTTGAGGATTTGATGTTCTTGCACTGGAGAACTTCGTTGGTCTTGAATATATGATGGCTAGGGTCTTTTGCCTGAATGATGAATGGTAACAGTCAAACTTAAGGGCCAGGACAAAAGAAAGTCTCATTTAATTATGTGTACGTTTTTACAGCCCTTGAAACACTTTTTGGGCATTTCAGCATTTGTATAAAGAAAGATGTTGAGAAAGTCGATTGTCAATCTGCACTTTCAAGCAGACAAATAGGGGACTTCGGAGAAGTAGATTTCTAGTGTAATCTATTCAGACAACAGTAAAGAAATTCAATATCAATAAGACGGCTACATTAAATAGTTGCAAAATACATATTAATGACCCATTGTAAAAACAAATTACAAGGAAAAAATATCCTCTATCTCTCATAAAGATCTTATTGTCTCTCTCCCAATAAAAGATCCCAAGCAGGGTCCAAACAAAACCAAATTCTTTCATTCTAGAACAGGAAATAATTTACACGGAAAGGACAATGGAAAAAATGGAATAGCAGGAATAATAAGAGGAAGTAAGTGATCATAGCCAACAAAGGAACTCAAGGGACCCCAAATACCTATAGTGAGGACATGGGATAAAGAGGACTGAAGCCATATAGAAGGGGATAACTGATACAGGGCATGTGGTCTCCACTTAGTTTACACGGTACTTCACATATATACAGGGCAGTAGATGAGACAGCGAGATTTGACCTCCATTGGTCCATAAGACAAGTCTTCAATTCCAATCTTGATCACCCGGATTTTATAGAAAGTATTGAATTTAATTTAGGTTTAGTTGGCATTAGAAGTAATGGTGTTTGCGACATGGCATTTTAGTGCCCGAAAAAAAGGGAAGATTGTACATTACACAAAAGAACATATAGAGTTCAGTGCCCATACGATTCTTGCTTCACAGGTGCCAATAAAAAAGAAGTATAGAACACCCTCTCAATAGCCCCCACCAACTGCCAACAGATATAGATTTCAATTCATTTTGACATGCAATTTTCTTACCACTCTCCATAAGACTCTCAAAGAAATCAACCCAACACCAGATTAATGATATAAACAAAATAATAAAAATAACTTATTTATTGAAGACAATTTTCATTTTAAATGAAAGAAATTGATTTAAAAAATTCATAAATCCAAATTTTATATTAAGCAGATTAGTGTAATGTCCCAATTATATGCATGAATATGAAAAGAAAGTGTGCGTTAAGATTTTCATTTTGTAAAGATAATTTATTTGTTAATAAGGACACAACAATAAAACGGTTACAAACATCAAAATAATAGCAACCTACAATATGATCGGTTGACTTTAAAATATTCTCTTTATTCCATATCAAATAAGATTTAAATTCTGAACTAAGCTGCTTGATATGTTTTGAAAATCAAATTAATGATGACAATAATTTTAAAATCGTTGGATTGCTCTGCCTTATAAAACAGATTCAGGTAAAATCACTTTCAAAGTTCATTAAATTAGAAGAAAATAAACAAAACAATCCAGAAGCAAGCTGCAGAAATTACAATGAAAGTAGATGCGAGGATCATGTGAGATGTCAACTAAAGGACTGTAGCACACGGGGAAACGTAAAAATTTTTTTTTTTTTTTTATAAAGGCATAGACAGATTTTAAACATGAAAAAATGTGTTTGAAACAGTGCCAGACAAAGCAGAGAGAAAAATACAAGAAGAAAAAAAAAAAAATGACCCCCCAAAAAATCAACCTGACTTGACTGGGGACTGAAAGTCAGACCTAATTATCTGTCAGATGTGCTACCATTACACCACAGATTACCTGATAGGATAGTTTAATGCTCACATTCTTCACGAGGGTAGGCGTTTCCACTGCGAACCCTCGTTGCATCACAAAACATGAACATTGAATACGAGAGGATGAGGATTAAGATAATTGAGTTAGTTCCATTTTTATTTTGAAAATATCAACAACAAAAAAGGAGCAGACAGTGGTATAAAAAAAGATCTGGAAAGGTGTGTATGAAACAGTGCTAGACAAAGCATAGAGAAAAATACAAGATTAAAAAAAAGACATCCCAAAAAATCAACATTTTACGTAAAAAAGTCATAGTAAGGACAAAGGACAATTGATAAGGGGGAGGGGAGGGGTAGCAATATAGTTGTGGATCAGTGAAGAATTCTATTGTCCCGCCCTAAGGGGAAATACCCCCACCAATATATATATATATATATATATATATATATATATATATATATATATATATATATATATATATATATATAATCCCATAATCTCATTGTAAAATATAAAGGCAGTGACTGTTGCATAGACTTAGCATATAGGTGTGAGATGATGAAATTTTTATCAATTTAACTATGAAATATACATCAGTATGGAAAACATTACAACAAAGTCAAACTTGTATAGGACGGACACCTTTCATTTCTGATAAAATTACTGCTGTTTACAAGTTAGCCAAAATTTTGTGAGAAATATTTCTTTCTTCTGGATTCCAATTTTTTCGAAAAGCAAAAGCTTTATTGTTTTGCACAAGCAATTTTTTTTCATGTTTGGTTTCAGGGGCTTTACAGCAATTGTGACACAGATAATTTCAGCACCAGTTAAAAATGATAGAGGAAAAGTTGTAGATCTGAAGTTAAAAAGACTAATGAAAAGACAAGACAAAGGGGACTGGTTTAAATAGGGAACAGAAAATTCTAAGAGAAATCCATCGATGTACCTATTTTGACATTAACTAAAAGTCCTATTTAGGCACAAGCAAAGGATCCAGTTATTAAAGATACACTCAGATATTTAAATAATCAAGACTAATAACTATAAAAGTACATAACAGAGAAATTATTTCCATGGAAAACAATATCATCTCCCAAAAAAATGTATACATTTGACTGTCTCCCTCCCAGCTAAGGATTGCTGCCAGGACCAGGTAAAAACTCAATCCAGAACAAAGATGGAGAGCAACATGTAAAAGGAAAACATATGGGGGAAAGAAGACACTGCAAGTGACCTCTCTGCACACCATGGGAGGTCAGCCCAGAAATTTCTTTTTATATTTCAATTCAATTCAACGGTTTATTTTTAGGCAATTGCAAATTATAATAGACTTGTTTGTGCCTATCTGTGCACATTACAAATCGTGTACACACACACACATGCACGGAAAGAGAAAGATAGAGAAATGTACATAAAGAGAGAGGGATAGCGAGACTGTAGTGTCTATAACATAAAATCCAATAAAGGTCAAATAAGAATGGTACCATTCCAAGGTACATTGAAAATTGATAAAAGACAAAGATCAATTAACTTCTTATGTCACAGCAATAAAGAAGAAATCAGATGAAAGCAGGGAAAAGTCCTTTTCCAAAAATACCAAAATTTAACAATAAGCACCGGGATAAACAAGTCTCGAGAAAGAAAGAAATCCTAACATCATGATACATTGACCACTATTTGTTTGTTTTGAAGGGTTTTACAGCACTTGTGAAACATTTCGGTCATTTCATTCAGTGCCAGGAAAAAGAAAGAAAAAGAGATAGTAAAAGAACATAGATTTACAATTGAAAGCACACAAGAAGAAGTAAGACAACGGGGAATGGTTTAAATAGGGAACAGGTGTAGATTCCATGAGCACACTTTCAGTGTACTTAGTCCGAGACCACCTAAAAGTCTCATCCTGGTACAAGCACAGGCCCCCACTAAGAGGAATACACTCAAATGTTTACAAATCAATATCAATATATATATATATATATGGAATGAGAAATCTCATTCCAAGATAAGGACAGAAAGCATGGTGGAAAACATTATATAGGGGGAATAGGAGACACAGTAAGTGCCTCCCTGCCCACTATGTTATACATTGATCAACCATGCCAGGTCATGACTATGCAAGTATATTAATATTATTGTCATTTTAATATAATAATTAATAATAATATTGAAAATAACAATCATGATAATAATAATAATAATCATGATAATAATAATAAAATAATAATAATAATAATAATAATAATAAAAAAAATAATAATAATAATAATAATAATAATAATAAAATAATAATAATAATAATAATAATAATAATAATAAGTACGGTACTTGTTTTGAGAATAAGTATTTATTCCCCGTACGCAAATGTACTAAATTGATATTGATTGATGATAGGGGGGGGGGGGGACGTGAGGGGGCAAAAGAATGTACAAATCCAAGACTTTCAAGGCAACCATTAGACCAATCAAGAAAAAAGACAAATATGCAAGACAATTTCAAAAATGTTATCACACAGTGTACAAAGTACCAGTTGAAATATAACTTGTTCACAGGTTGAAGATAAAATGTTTTAATTCTCATAATTTCAAAATATGTACAACTACACACTCTCATGTTTAAAAAAGAAATATTTGATCAGAGGACAATCCTATATAAGTAGTATGTGGGGTGAAATGATTATTAGTCTCGATTGGGATACAAAATAAGATTAGGCTAGAGTAGGTATATTAATTATCAAAGCATTGAACGGCCAGATTTCTGAGGTTCCTATGCGCACTTGGCATTGACTGGACATTTGGGATTTATTCTCATCTGATTGAAGGTAAAAACCATAATGCCATGCAGAGGTTACAAAGCCAAAGTGACTATATTTTTTTTGCTACAAAAGCCAAGATGACTTCAATTCATGGCTTTGAAGACCGAGAAGTAATAAACAAGCAGGAGAAATAAAGGCAGTTCTAAATTATCAGATGATTTGAATATAGATAAAGATCAACATAATGAATCAATTTACAACCACATAAACATTAAAAACAAAAGAGTCAATAGTTGATACAGTGGTCACTGCTTAATAATCTGACAACATCACCGGCTATTAACCAGAGTTGTTAGAGCTGAGGGAGACACTTTGGGGAGGGGGGGGGGGGGGGGGGGTATTCAAACTGAGAAATTGAAGTTGCAGTATAAGTTTTGCAGAATCATTTTCTAAAAAGATTTCCTAGCTACATTATTTTGAACTGCATACGATATCATTCTGATTTTATTTTGATCCTCATTGGTAATTTATATTTTTCCAATTACCAAACACGAGAATCAGTTGATTTAGGCTACGCTCCCCATCACATCAACAGCTTTGATGGCCGAGCCTATGTAATGCTGTAATTATGAAATGTTTAACTTTAGGGGTATCAATGATTTTAATGTTACCTTATGTTATGCAATGAATTCTGAGACAGTGCAAACACAACTCTTGTAGTTCATTGACAATTAATCAAATATGTGAATAGGTATATGTGTGAATTACACTTGCAAGACACGTGATTTTCTTGCTAAAATTGAGATACATCTATTTGGATCAAAATTTGAATCAGAAAGCCTCTATTGCATGACACATTGATGCTCCATTATGCATACAGTAAAAAAAAAATAGCGAGTTACAACATTAAATAAAGCAGGATATCAGAGGGATGTCTTTGATGATGAGCACTATTACACGAGCTATAACGAGGTAGGTTAATAAGTTTTGTTTGTTTGTTTGTTGCTTTAGGTCTCTTCCAACACAATTGAGGTTATATGAGAGACCGCTGAAACAAAAAAACAAGCAATCTAACAAAAATAGTACAAATGTAAATCAAAATCATAACCTAAAGATATCATAAGCTAAATTATAAATAACCAAGAACAAACAGACAGAAGATTTACAGAAAAAAAATATCCCCTGTCAAAAATACAATCACAAACCAAAGAAGCAGGATAGGCTAGTAAAGAGAAGAAGAAACGACATCACTGTCGGATCGTACACCCATGCGAACATCATAGGTATATGATTCAAGGGTGATGCTCCCATCCAACCACCCGCTAGGTTAATAAGTGGTAATACCCAAATCTACAGATGCCTAAATGAGTCAATAAAATATATAGTAAAATAAAGGGAGTAAAAATGACTCTTATAAAAGATACAGCAAAAGTAAAATAAAGGGAGTAAAAATGACTCTGACAAAAAGATACAAAGAGCTATCTTTTATAAGAGTCATTTTTACTCCCTTTATTTTACTATACATTTTAATAAATAGTGGCCACTGTATCTGAATTAAATGCTTCAAAAGCAGCAAAGATAAAATGGCAGACACATTCTTCTTTTTCAATATAACATTACAACTGAAAATGTAAAAACTATTGAATGTTCCTCTGAATCAAAAATATAATTGGAAGTCATAAACAGACCTACAGTCTACAAACATACAATCTGAATTTTCTGTGGAAAAAAACTTAATTTGAATGGAGGAGGGAATCTTATCAAGGGGATAATAAAATTTCAATTTGTTTTTTTTTTGTTTTTTAGATAAATCACTACTTTAAAATGATTTGGAATAGAAGCAGTTACCAAAATATATTTTTAAAATGCTGAAGGTACACCAGTGTTATCAAAGGAAGTGTTTCAAATGAAAGAAAGAAAAAGACATACTAAGACAATGCATGGAGCCCTGACAGCTCGGTAAAAGCATTTCAAATGATGATTGATTTTCGCTATTTTTAATATGGTTATAACTGCAGACCTGTCTCCACCAAGAGAGAATTAACAGTGTTTAGGATCAGACGTTGAAGCCAGAGCTATATCACAGTTATTGTTCTCTTGATGGAAACAGGATGTGATGCCAGTTATAACAGTTGTGGCAGTTGACAAAATTGAAAATTTTCAAGGAACTAAGGGCACTTATGTTTTAAGTCATTATGCTTACATAAAGTGCAAAATTATGGTGAAAACTAAAAAGATTAAGGTAAAGTAAAATCAAACCCCATGTGTAGAGGATTGATCACTATGCCCATGGCTTTACCGTCATTTACATCCATTACTTCTAGTAATCATCATATTACAATAGAGAAAATATCCAGTTTCTAAGACACAGCAAAACAATGAACTCAACTTGTTGCTTGTTTGGATAAATAGGCAATGGGGTGTGACTATGACAATGCATTTCACCCTTATGAGCAATGCTCACCCAGTGTTAATATTTCTTTAGCAATTCCCATTTAGGTGCATGAAAATGTACAGATTCTCACCATCAGTTTAGGATCTCTAAGCATTATTGCCCTTTCCGCCCACATATTCTTTTTTTTTGTTTGTTCTCGCATAGCATTACATTCAGCATTAAATTTATTTGCGGACTCTTTTCCAAACCAACTCCCCCCCCCCCCCCAGTTGTCACAAATATCTACAAATTTATCAAATTGCTGACTACCAATATTCCTGTGACTTCTCACCTACAGAGGAAATGAATAAGACAAAATCACCATTCCGCTCTCTCTCCCCAAATGGGTCTGCCTCGTCATGGCAGGGCAGCTTGTGTGCTTGCAACGATCCCAGGAGCTATGTCAGCGGGGACTTTGTGCACCCTGGCAGGTCTAACCAAAGCGAACATTTGTGTGAGGGAGGAGCCAGACCAGGGGATTCACAGGATCGGTGGAGCTCATTAATCTTGTCTGAGACAATTCACCTAGGAGAGGGAAAACTCATTTCAAACCTGGGTAGGTGGAGCCCATTAGTCCCGTCTGAGACAATTCACCTAGGAGAAGGAAAACTCAAGCCTGGGTAGATGGAGCTCATTAGTCATAGAAGAAAATCGACTAAGGGAAGGAAACCTCAACAGAAAACCATGGGTAGGAAGAGTAACCAGCCTAGAAGTGAATCTCCAAAATTGATCCTGGTCCTCGAAGTCTGGAGAATATGCGATGGGCCAACTACCCATCCATTTGAATATAGCAAGTTACAGAAACCTACAACAGCAATATAACCAAAAATTCAGTTCTTGGGAGACCAGGGGCTCCAATCGGGAGAATGATGATGCGCTATGACCAAACCCACCAGGGAGCTGCAGACCCCTCTTAGCCCAATAACACCCTTGATAAAGCCTCCAAGATTGTTATCAAAGACTTGAAGACCTTGAATTTGCAGATGACCTAGGCCTCCTCTCACACCGGCTAAAGAACATGCTCATGCAGAACAAAGTCACGGCCCTGGAAGAAAAAGCTCAGTGAGTTGGTCTCAAGATTGGTGAAGAGAAGACAAAACTACTGCGTATAACTGCCAAATAAGAATCCCAAATCACCATCTCTGGTACAGCAATAGAAGATGTCTGAGAATTTACATACCTTGGCAGCAAAATCAGTCAGTCAGATGGAACTGATGAAGACATTACTGCTAGAACCAAGAAAGCACGCCAGGCCTTTGCAATATTGAAATCAATATGAAAAGCTTCCAGCATATCCACAAACACCAAGCTTAAAATATTTAACACTAATGCTAAATCAGTCCTGCTCTATGGGTCAGAGACTTGGCGGACAACCTTGACCACATCAGCCAAGATACAAATTTTTGTCAAAGTGGTGATGTGTTGGCCATACCATGCAGAAGGAGCCCTGTAATATAACCAAGCAGGCTCTCGAATGGAACCCGAAGAGCAAGAGGAAACAGAGTCGTCCAAAACAGACTTGGAGGAGAAGCCTTCACCAAGATTTGTGCATCTCCAATCTTACCTGGAATGAGGCAAAGGTCTGTGCCAAGGACAGAAGACGATGGAAGAGTGCTGTTGAGGGCCCATGCGCCAGGAGCAAAGAGGCATAAGTCAAGTAAGACCATTCCACTTTACCAGTATTCCACCTTTGTGAGGCCATAAAGAGCAATCCTCATATATATCGTCGACTGTATGAGATTTGATAATGCTGTAATTTTTTATTTTTTTTAACTTGACTGAGAGATTTGCTTAATGAACCTAATGAATCCTCAATAACCCAAAATCGTAATGCTTTCAAATCGTACAAAGCCATGAGTAGCTGATTTTGATTCTACAGAAAAATGGCACTTTATAGGTGTTCAAAAAATAAAAATAAAATACAAATATCATTTCAAATAAAAAATTAATAACTATTTCATCTTAATTTTTGATATTTTGGAGAAAACTGAAGTTTAAAAATTCTTTTTTGAATTTCTATTGTCATCAATTACTTCTATGGCACATTGTCTTGGAAACCATCCTCTCAATCGATTGGCACCTGAAGAAAAAGATAAATCATTACTATAATTAAGATAATAACAACATCAAACGTAAGTTTTTGTCAAACTATTTGTAGTAGTATCCTCAGTAGAATTCTACAAGATGGTATAAACAAGAAAATATCAGAATTTCAGCCCTAATACACATTTTTGATAACTTTCATACTGTGACATTATCCAATTGCATTTTGATGCAATTCACAATGTTACTTACAAATAGAATAAGCCTACTTTCCCCCACAAACCCTTTTTAACCTTTTTTCTGCTATTCCATTTTGTTATCCCTTATAGGAATATGAATGCACCATTCATCTCCAACTGAATAGTTATTTTTAAAAAAACAACAAGACAACAAAAATTACCTTGATCTCTATCATTTTCATTCTCAAGCAGCTTGGTCCCATACAGCCATCTCCTGTTTAAAAAAAAATAAATAAAGCAAGCACAATCCAATGATAAGTGTTAAAGTTAAATACCGTAATATAATCATGCTAATATCATTAGCTTCATTTGACAGAAAAATAATTTTTCTATCTTTTTTTTTCTCCTAACTTTAGAAAAAACAAAACAACATAAAACTAATACAACAAAACTATGTCAGATAAAATCAAGCAACTCATTACAAAACTGGACAAGAATATATTTTTTAAATTGATAAAGCACATGGTTTGTAAGCAAACAACCTGGTTCATATCAAAGTGGTCGGTTTTGTTGCTCTTACACTGTCTACTGTTGATAAAAGTTACCTAGATCTTTTGTAATAACATCTGGCAGCAGTATATGATGGTTGAAAGATAATTTCATGGTTATCACTCAGTGCATTGACAGCTGCTCCACATTGTAGCAAGAATCAAATATACCCGCCCCCCAAACAACACCACATCGCAATGTAACACCAGATTCTTTTTTCTACAGGTCTTTGCCTTTCCCCTTAGTATGGGAAAGTGGACAAATCTGCTGGACTGTAGAACAGTGATCTCAAAGTGACATATTTATACTATTCTATTTGTTGTCATCTGGTATTTTCTGTTGCTATCTATCCTAGATGCTTGGATGCCTCCGACCCAGAAGCAGCTTAAAACCAATAGAGGTGTGTAGCCTGAGGAAGGCCAAAGCCTCTTTTATACAAGTCACAATCACTGACTGTACTTTTCTCTCCAGACTGAAGATTAAAATTGTGTTGCCACTCTGTCACTATGTGAACGCTTGCTTTTTTTGGTGAGAAGGTTGAGCCCTCTCAAGGGCGGACTGAGAGAGACCTAAACCCTAAAAGTTGACTTGGAACATGCCATCTCCAAATATGAAATATGGATGCCTTTTTTCTTACTATTATCTTAAAGTTTTAGTCCCAAGTTTTTCAATCAATATACAGTGCATACACCTTTTAAAAATTATGTCAGTTATCGTATACTTTATAAAAACTAGTCAAATAAATATATCAGTAGTTCTATTTTTGAGGTAAAAATTCAAAAATAGTATTTCCTTTACCTCTGTTATCAACCGATAACTGTGGACTGATGACCCATGGCAATCTTAAGCACGTGCCTATCATATGAAGCAATCAGTCCCACAGATCCTGAGCACTGCCTTGTAACTCTCATATTACCAGCTAATTTGAATACCGAGGAAGGGATACCCTCATATTCAAATTAACTGAACACCTGATCTCTTTTAAATAAAGCAAAAGCTGTCTAATGTTAAAAGGAGGACACTTACTTTTTCCATCTGGTGACTAAAACACGGTCACCAATATCTAATTTTATTCTGGCCTCATCTGTGAATGGAATGCAACAACCAACCCGAAGACCCTTTGAAATTGGAAAGAAACGACCCGAATAATTCTCCTTTATAAGGAACTCCACAGTTCGTTCCCTCTTTTCCCTTTTTTGTAGAATTTGCTCCACCTGCAGAAATAAAGTCAATTATTTTTTAATGACCAGTCCGATTAAATCAATGAAGTTTTTCTTTCATTTATACTTTTCTAATTGACTTGATAACTAGGATTGAATCCACAATGTCTCATTTAAAATCTCCCATTACCAAGCATTGAAAGGGCAAACACCATAGTAGATGAAATTTAATGAAATTACAAAGAAAGTGAACTAAATCCGAATTATTAAAGAAAAATATTTCTTTGCCTTATTGAATCTTGAATAATGAAAATGAAATGATAAAACAAAGGAAAATAAACACAATCTTACATAAAACCTTTTTATTTATGAGTTAAGATTAGTCTTATTGTCTTATTCATGAAATTATCAATATTGAAGAATCAGCCGTGAAAGTGGACATATATCAATTTCCCTGAACACCCTGTGGTAAGGTTAAAATCCTCAATGCACTTTTCATCGACCCCCTTGCCACCAAAAGAAAAGATATATTGTATGGTGACAAAGCAATTGACTTATATTATATAAAAAAATAATTTTTTTGAAGAGAATCATTTAAAGAAATGATTAGTGCTTCAGTATCAATATTTGGATTTGTGAAAATAAAAACTCATTTTAGGGCTATCCTAAATATCCTGATGGACATCAGAGGCAAAACCACTGAAGGGGGAAAAAAAATCTCATCTATCAGAGTAAAAAGCTTAATTGCATCAAAATTAACCATATGCACAGTGTCCCCTGATATTTTTTAGGAGATGTGAATTTTCATTTTGGATCCCATTTTCGAGACCTGACTTCATATCTCTTTCTTTCAAAACAGATTCACAGCCTCTTTCAGTTTTTCACCATGACACAATTCACCTCTGTTGAACCTAGCAAATCTATGAACCACTAATCAAAATATTGGACGAGAATGTTTAGAATTTCATTTTCTGCCTTGTTGGTCAGCAAGTTCGTAATACAGAATTATAGATGAGAGATTTTGAGAACAAGTGAATGGAACTTTAGGTAGCAATCTAGTGTTGTGTGCAAATCTGTATCATCTTTCATTCGTTACAAACGTGAAAGCAGACATCTACACATCTTGTCATGACAAAATTGTAGATGACTTTATTCCAGATTGTTCTCAATTTTTGCACTCTTTTTCTCAGTAGTATTCTCTGATCAACTAAAATCAAGAATGTTACATTGAAATCTCATTTTAAATTAATCGTGATTGACATTTCAAAATCGTCTCTCTCTCTCTCTCTCTCTCTCTCTCTCTCTCTCTCTCTCTCTCTCTCTCTCTCTCTCTCTCTCTCTCTCTCTCTCTCTCTCTCTCTCTCTCTCTCTCCTTCACCAGGGGAAGGCTAAAGTGGGGTTTTCTTCTATAAACTGGAGATAGAGATGTGATGATGATAATGATGATGATAATAACAATGATGACGACATAATTTGACACAGAAAAATAGACAAAATATTTTATTACACATTACACACTTAACTGACAAAGCTAGTGCCAGGTGACCACTGTGATACAGCGAAGCTACACAAGACAAGAAACTTATCATTTTCAGGTTTTATTATTGCCATTGTCCACGAGTCCATGATGATGGCTTGTAAACAAAGGAATGAGCATTTGTCAGATAGATAAGAATTTCAAACTTCTTTGACCTGCACCTGCACACACATACACACACACACACACACATACATGCTGGCAGAAGCTTGGTGCTCAGATCAGCTGTGCCAATGCTGCATATCGTTTTAGACCCTACACAGTGTGTTTTCCATCTTGTATGGGGACAGAGCCTCCTGGTGGTTCATCGATCAATGAGCCACATTATCTGTCTAATAATGGGTTATTTTGCTAATTTCTTCAAGTTGAGAAAAAAAAAAAATCTCGGAGCTAGTTAAGCAAAATTACATCAAGATTCCTGGAATACCCAGTCTAATTTCACCCTTGAGAAGAATATCATTGGATTCTCATTGAAATGAACTGTCGGGAAAAAGAGAAATGTCATTAATTGGATGGCAAGGACAGGAAAGAATGGAGCCTGCAGACAGAGATCCTTCCTATGTGTCACAACACAAAGTGGATAGGTAACCTTGAGTCTGTATATAGAGCAAAGTCCACTAAATATGCTCAAACCATTTTACCAGACTCCAAGCCCACAGCAAAACTTAGCATGTAGGTCGATACATGTTACAAGAAAAGCGTTATTACTTTTATTTTTCTACAGATACAACATTGTTACAAGTCATACACTAATTTCATACAGTGTAGTGTGGTGAGAGAATGTGAGTAAAGAGATTCTACCAAAGACTCGGACTTTGTGCCACCTATTGGAGGACTCGAACTAGGGACCTACTTATTAGAAGATGAGTGTCGTATCACAAGACCACAAAAACTGCACCATAGGGCACCATCAAAGTATTGGATACTAATTTAGGAATTTATCAAATTAATCAACAGCTATAAACAAAAGTAATAGTAATTTTGAACAATGAAATAAGACAAAACATTGTAAAATTTGACATACAGTGAGAGTGTATTGGTGACAGCCTTCCACAACATCCCAAGTTATGCCATCAGACTTTGGACGTCCTGAGCGAGTAAAAACCTGCTTTAAGTTTTCCTTCCAGCCAAGGTTGTAGGGATAGACAAAATCCCCTTCTTCTTCCTCTCTATCTAAGGCCTTTAAAAATAAAGAAAAATTATTTATGCATTTATAACAATCTCTGTACTGTGCAAACAACAAGAACAAAAAACCCCCAACAAACTTTAAACCTCCCAGCCCCAACTTTATTAATTACATGAAAAAGGCTAGGCGTACTTAATGACAGTTAGATTGCAAGGCTAGCCATACTTATGGACGGCTAGACTGGCAGGTTAGTTGTACTTCAGAATGGCTAAATAGCCAGGTTAGTCATACTTTTAAGGGGATGGGCGGGTCCTCGATTGTCAAAAATCAAGTAAAAAATCGATTTTGAGATTTTTTTATTTTTGAAAAGTTTGAAACCTTTGCTACATGAAAATATGTTTTTTTGAGTCTCAGGTGGGTCAGTTTAGGTACAAACTGACCTCTTGAAGTCCAAGGGGTCAGTAAATATAACGCAGGGATGCCACCAGGCAAATTTTTAAAAGCCTGAAAACTTAAGCAGATGAGATAAAAATCAACGTCAAGGGCTTTGTAGGGATTTGAAAAATATCAAATTTGGAATATTGTTTCAGTACTTATTATTGCAATTGAGAGCAAATAACACACAAAAGAAATTAGAGTTAACAGTTTTCAAATTGATAAAATAAGGTGCTGAAAACAAAATATAGACAAATTAATATCAATAGCTATCAGGGGTGAGAATGACTGGTCACATAAAAGGAGAAAATTTTTCATTGTGAAGATCATGACCCACCCATGCAACCATAACCTATAAATTTGAACTTTACTCAAATTCACTGAGATGCGATCCAAAATTTGTCTCGCAGCTATTTCTGACACAACTCGGAGAATTTCAAAAGTTGAAAGTGTAATTACATTTGGTGGTTGTAGTAGGGACGATGATGTGGTGGTGGTGATTGTAGTAGTAGTAGTAGAAGTAGTGGTCTTAGAGATGATGATGTGATGGTGGTTGTAGTAGTAGTGGTGGTAGGGATGATGATGTGGTGGTGGTTGTAGTAGTGGTGGTGGTAGGGATGATGTGGTAGTGATTATAGTAGTACTGGTCGTATGGATGATTGTGTGGTGGTGGTTGTAGTAGCTGAGGTAGGAATGATGATGTAGTGGTAGTTGTAGTAATAGTGGTGGTAGGGATGATGTGGTGTTATTTGTAGTAGTAGTGGTGGTAAGGATGATGTGGGTTTTGTAGTAGTGGTGCTAGGGATGATGGTGTGGTGGTGGTTGTAGTAGGAGTGGTGGTAGGGATGATGTCGTAGTGGTGGTAGGGATGATGACGTGGTGGTGATTGTAGTAGTAGATGTAGGGGTCTTAGAGATGATGATGTGATGGTGGTTGTAGTAGTAGTGGTGGTAGGGATGATGATGTGGTGGTGGTTGTAATAGTAGTGGTGGTAGAGATGATGTAGTGGTTTTGGTGAGTGTTTTTTATTCAGCGATAATAATAGCAATTTGTCAAAAAGGAGGAAAATGTCTCCGTCTATCGGTCAAACGCAAGCAAAGTGTAAAAATAACAGGAACATAGCTTTGTATTGGTATTATGTAATATATTACTATTACTAGTATAAATCCATTCTTATCATTAAACATAAATTTACTTTTTGTAAACATTTAATGAATTGTCCTTTCCACATGTTAAAGGCCTACAATGTTATTCAAATAAAAGGCCAGAAAGTGTTGTTCTGTTTTGATTTTTACTTTATAAAGCAGGCTACAATATCTTTTATTTTTTTACCGAAACCCAGTGGTTATTCATCTTATAAATACAACCCAAGAATCTCACAAATTTAAAGCCATAGTCAAAAGGTAAAAAGAAAGAAGAATAAACTAAGCCAATCACCATTGCTTTATTCTAGGCTAATGTATTATCTCTGTATAACCAGATGATTTAATGGATGGTTGAGAAAAGAGAGAGAGAGAGAGAGAGAGAGAGAGAGAGAGAGAGAGAGAGAAGAGAGAGAGAGAGAGAGAGAGGAGAGAGAGAGAGAGGAGAGAGAGGAGACTTCCACCAGAATAATTTAGAATTAATTTAGTCTATATCAAAATAAAAAAAGAAAAAAAATGGAAAGAAGGAAAGAGAAAAAGAGAGAGAGAGAGAGAGAAGAGAAAGGAGAGAGAGAGAGAGAGAGAGAGAGAGAGAGAGAGAGAGAGAGAGAGAGAGAGAGAGAGAGAGTATTCGTAAGTTTGTTATGTAATGCTATTGACAAGGAGATGATGATACCAGGTGATGTCATTAAAAGTACTTCATGGCATCCTATTAAAAACGGATTTCCGGCTAAAACCAGAAAAGTGGCATCCCTGATAACATTACAGCCTGGTTTGACAGCGAAAAAGCCACATAAACATTAGGCCGGTATGAGCATAAAACATCGATAATAATAGGCAAGTTTGATATCAATATTTTCGTCTATTTTTATTCTATACATAATGCCCACTGTCAAGGTCTTTGGTCTATCTATATTGAGTCAAGAGCTTTTCCAAAAACCCCGTCACTGAGCCTTTGCGAGGGGTTTACTCGATTGTAGTAAAATCGTGAGTGAGTGCTGTGACTTTTGCCTCGCTAGCGCTGTTCCCATTGGCTGATCAAAATAGTCGATTATACGAGCCTAGATTTTCATTTCAAATGAGCAAGAAACATTTACTCACCTTGTCAATTATCCATGATTCTATACCAGTTTCATTTTTCCACACACTTTTCAACTGGACATGAAAAAAAAAAAGATTAAATTCATCAGTGAGTAACAGAGAGATTCACACCTGTCTTTGAACTTTATCTTTTTCTTTAAAGCACATCTTCATTTCATGATACCTGGAATGTTCAACTTAATTTTACTTACACAATAAAACGGGTAAATCAAAAGGCATTCTGACCAAAAAATTCATGACCCTCAGCCAAGTATAGTCTTCAATAAATATGTTATAAATGAAAGCAAGATTTGTATAGAGTATCAATTTTCATGTCGCTTACTTTGCTAAAGCTGTTTTCTTCTTTTAAACTATATAAGAAGTCTTGAAAAACCACAAGAACTGTGAAGATAAGTGTGAATGAGCTTTACCAATTTTTTGCCTACTCTTTGAGAAGAACATTAAGACATATATCAAAATACTTTTGGCAAGGTTTACTTTGATCTTGAATCAATTTCTGCCGGATGGGCAGAGTGTCCAGAAATTAATTTAAGACAAAACGCAGATTCAAACCACATGCATTAATGGTAAATCAAGTACTTCACCAAATGAGACTGCAAATATAATACTCAAAGAAAATTCCAGTGTATGTTTGTGAACTTGTAGGTGTATTTATGAGTGGCAATGCATATACACACTAAGTGTTGCTTTTGGCTTGGGACCCCTTATAAAGCGCTTTGAGCACATTTAATGAATAGTGCATTAAATAAATCTAGAAAACTTTTTTTTTCACAACTATTTGTTTATTTGTTTCTCAAAACACCTCAATTAAACTTTTTAGAATGATTCAACATAAATGTCCTGTTGATGGAAAAAAAAAAGAGTTTAGTTTCTGTTTTTTTGTTGTTTTTTTTTTTAGATAAAAGGAAATGTGTGTTTTTTCAGGTCTCTTTTAACCAAATCCTATCAACTGTTATAGAAGAGAAAGTTATTAACAAATGTCCATACATCAAATAACTTTCTAACTCACCTGTATGTAAAACAACACCCCAACAGCTATAATCACTCCAAAAGAAAGTCCAACTGCAAACATCGTTACAACAAATCCCCACACACCCAAGTAAACAAGTGGCTCATGTGGTCGGTGATAATAATAATATTGCTGTGTTTAGAAAAAGGAAAAAATAACATTTGGAATGAAGAGTTAATATCCATTTGTAAAGGTTTGATATCAATGTAATCTGGATGACCTATGATACTTCACAACAATATTGACTGTCAGCAAGGATCATAATGAAAACATAATAATGAATAAATATTTATAATTCTCCATTATTACTATGATAATAATAACAACAAAAACAACAACAATCAAAACAGCATCTCATACTCATAATATCACCACTGACAATTATCTTTAAAATTCTTTTCACAAAAAAATTTCCAAACAAGTGTACTACAACTTATCTATATCTATATAGCTGCTGTAAAACTAACCCAAAGAATAGAGAGCAGAAATCATTTAATCGCCTCCTAAATTTTGCCATTTAATGACAAATAGCACAAACTGAACACCAGAGTTAAAAACAACAGTGACTCAGTGGATCAATTTGTAGAGCACTCCACCCTTATGCAAACAAACCCAGTTCAATCCCAAATTACAACATAAATCTATGTACCACCACAAAATTTTAGATTTACCGAGAAAATCTTTGTAATTTACTCATATTCTGTCTAATGGATGACGAGCAATTTCAAAGTTTGCTCTATGCCTGAGAAACCAGAAAAAAACTGGGTCCATGGCTCTGATTACCCTTGTTATAGAGTTTAATGTTTTAATACTCACAAAATTCAAAGCTCTATAGACGGATGGAATGAGGATGGTAAGAGCATGAATGCATCCAATTGGAGCGAAAAAGAGAAACCATATAAAGTTAGCATGGTTGAAATGGCCACAGCATGTGTTGATCCATGGACAGTGATGATCCATCTTCATGACACACCTATAGGATTGATAAACGTGCAGAAATGTAATTTAAAAAATTACAAGTAAATCTTCCTCTGTTCTTGCCATATTTCATCTTTGGTATAGATTGATGTATATGGTTAAAATAAAATATTCAAACTTTTATGATTGATTCCATTGATGCTATTCTGCATTTCTGAGGATGTGATTTGTTTCATTGAAAACAATATTCATAAGTCACATTGTGGTTTTATAGACATGCTGTAACATTCAATATAATGGGAAACTACTTAATTTACATTCAATCCCAAATCATCTATTTATCAACTGTCCAATTATGAAATGGTTGATTAAGCTAAAGACCAGCGTATTTGCCAGTGAGTTGCAAACAATTGTAGCAGTCATGACTCATTATCCCATTAGTACATTCTATTCACCAGCTGAGTTTCCAAACTGGCCATTCCAACCCGATGTCACCGTCCGATAGAGATATGATGTATTATTAATACTTTATTTTAGATTACTTCCTGGTCAAGACATTAAATAAAGTGAAAAAAGCTTTTTACCTGATGAAAATATGTCAAACAATTTTATAGCTATATTTTTTTTTTTAATTTTAGAAAAAAAATTTACACTAGAAAAGCAATTATGGCATTTGATTATCTCAATTCCTTGTGGAATGACAACCTTTTAGTTGATGATTATGATGAAAATGTTGATAACGATGATAAGCCGGACATTGATATTGCCACAAATTTCTTTAACTTTAACCAACTTATTACTTTTAATTTTAAAACTCACAAGACGGTAAAAATAAAATTTTTCAAAGTTCATTGTTATTTTTCTATTTACACACAAATAAAACAGAACACCATTATGTTAAATATCAAAATAAAGGTAAACCTTTCTTCTCTTTTAATATCACTTTGAAATTCATGTCTCATGGATAGTAAGCTCAAAATTAATCTTTATTTGGAAGTAGGTAGCATTTTCCCCAGACTTACTCCCCTCGGCTTAGGATGATAGGGGTATGTGATCTCATTTTGGCTTAGGATGGAGGAGCATGTTAACCTCATTTTTAGCTTAGGATGGATTAAAAGGGATTAACTACTTATGACTTATGACACCAGATTAATTAGTTGAAATGAAATCACGGTAAAATATTTTTCTTTAAAATGTTAGTTACCTGCCACACTTTCTACAGTGATGAGATCTTGGGGCTTTGAAACCACGACATATTTCACAATACTGAAGATATTTGGAATCCCCTTGCCTCAACTGGTAAGATTAGAGAGAGAATAAAAAACTCAGACACTATTCTATTCATACTTGTATGTATACTTGAATATAGTAGCATTTTAATTTTAAAGATGGTATTTTCTTTCATTTGACACTTGGTTTTCTACCTGTAATACAATCATAATAGATCATATATTTAAATTTAGATTATTTAAAATGCTCACTGCCAACCCCAACTGAAAAAAGGTGTAATTTTGAAGGAAAAGGTGTAATTGTGCAAAACAAAGGCATTATTCTTAAATATATATCACTCAGGCCTGTAAATCGTCTTTCCCAAAATTGTCTGAAATTTTCTTTTAACGATTGGTTACCACAGCAGCCATTGACTATTACATGTCAAACATCATGATAGATGTAGCACTCTAATATGCTTTTAAAAACTCAGCCCCTTTATACTGTAATTAATTCTGGCTTTGCAGTTTAGACCTTAATGATGACAAAAAGGCGTAATATGAAAAAAAAAAAGCATAAAATGCATGATTTGATAAGAAAAGCGTAATAATACACCTTTTTGTCATATAGTTCGCAGCTCTGTATAACAATGATATTTAAATATGTATAAATGATACAAAAAGATGTTTGGTCTTTTATAGCCAATTTCCATGGTTTTAAAACACTAACTGCTGTATGAATGTATTCCCCAGGCAGACAAAATGAACCAATGTTTACATACAATATAGTGTGTGACGCCCTAAAAGGATTCTCTTATGGAAAAGCTATCACAGCCTATGACCATGTTCTGTTTCATTCCTGAATTGAGTGAGTACCTTAATCGAAGCAGAGGAAACAATATCATGCCAGAGTCACTTACCTTAGGGTATTGACTCGCTCATTAATGACACAGGGATATGAATAATGTAAATAAATAAGATACACTTACAGGGTTCCATTGTAGTGGAACAACTCCAGGCCCTTTCAAGCAGGCACTGAAATAGTTGAAGAGAGTCAGTACAACCCAGGACAAGAATATGACGAAGTTAACAAAAGCGCCGAGGGTTTGTTCAGGAGGCCACCACATAACATGGCACCGGACAGTCACCCATGTAATGGTTGAAATGACTCCCAGTGCTAAAATTGGACCCCAGTGTAGGAATTGTTTCCATGTCCCTACGTTGTCATAACCCATTGTTAATATTAAATATCCTCCTTTCACTTGTTCAAATATTACATTGTAACATTATTTGGTCCTCAAAGATATCTGGGGATTAAATAAAAACAGATGAAACTTCATTAATTATCATTATATTGATCATATTTGTAACACAATAAGTGAGATTGTGGGGGTGGGAATGAAAGAAATCATGGTCATAAATTACCGTGCATAAAAGCTGTATCGGGAATTGGTTTCGGAGGGTCTTGCAAATACCAAGTCTTTCATGGAAAAGTCTTTCGAACTCCAAGACGCTCAGTTTGTTTTGCTTTCTTGGCACAAACGAAAACCGAGATGTCTTGATTTGTGACCTAGTTGTCTCATTTTGTGACCTGGATGTAATACATCATGTATCATTTTGTGACCTAGATGTATCCTTTTGTATGTGCAAGCCATGCGGGTAAGTACAGCGGTAGCTTGCCAGTTAGAAAAAAAAAAGAAACAGCGTAGCCGCATTTGAACAAAAACAACTTAACCTTTCAAAGGCGAATTTCAATCTTACTTGGACCTAAAATTAAAATCTTACCGTTTTCATCAAAAGACAAACAACAGTAATACAATTTAAAAGAGCAAACCCAGTAGCAACCTTTTAGAGGCGAAATTCGATCTTTGACCTAACACCAAATCTTCCTGTTTTCATCAAAAGACAAGTAACGGCAAATCGATTATAGATAATTGAAGTCCGAGTTGCGTACTCTGACTGCTCTCTTGGTGGAAACGCTGTATTCTCCGTTAACAATAATAAAGATAAAAGGAGATTATTATCTGAAAGCAAAAAATTAGCTTCGTTGTTAAGGGTTAAGAACACCTGCGAGCATCATTGACATGCTCTACGTCACCAAGGTCACCAAGTGACACGTCTCCCTGCAAACCCTCCCCCCCCCCCATCCCTTATCCCTCCAATCTCACAGTGGTGGTGGCAACAGCGGTAGTGGGGGTGGCAGTCTAATTATTTGTAGCAGACGACAAATTTCTCAACGGGTCAGACTGGGCAGGTATTTTGTAACGAACTAAAGTTCTGAAAAATCCTTTGAAAGTTGAAAGATACTAGTTTTTTAAACAGAGGTAGGTTTGAAAAAAAAAATATTTCTCTTTAATGTGAAGGCATGCTCAAAGCAAATTGGGCTTTTCAAGGACTTGGTACGCAGAAGACGCACCTCTCTAGTTGAAAATGGTATCATTGGAAAGGAAAATGGTTGAATTTTTATGATTTTTAAAAATGTTTCCATGGAATTTTTCCCGAATGACAATATGACAATATACGGCTTCATTTTCTTGCCCACTAACATTAAGCTATCTTTGCTTTCCATTTCAATATCTTCTAGCTAACTAAATGAATTATAGGGAATTGTAGCAATTGTGATAGAGTGGTGATTCAATGCCCTTTATTTTCGTCCTTAATTTAATTTATCAAATTCTGTAAATAATCACCAGTTATCTCAATTTAACCAAGCCATTGTTTTAAGCCAGCAGCTCACAAATGAAAACTATCTAGTTGTGAAAGGGAGAACTAGGCACTTTGATAAAATTTTCAAACTCAAAATATATTTATTTGACCCAGTCAGGGGGATGGGACTTGAAATAACATAAAATTTGATACCTTATTTGTTTCTCTACGACTTACGGTTCCAGAGTTATTTATATTTTTCTGTTTAAATTTTTTGTCAATGTTACAGAGAGAATCTGTCATCTCACTGCTGCCTCAAAATCAGCATCTCGCGGCTATCGGGAAATTTTGAGTTTTGCAGTCAACATGGCCCACTTATTCTTTTCTGTAATTTTGTTTCAATTAAAAAAATACATGGCAAGTGTTAGTGTAGAGTTAGGTACCATTTTAAAGGTCATAAAATAAGCTTTATTTTCATATTTCATATAAATCATTTTTATGTATGAAAAGTATGGAAAAAATTTAGGATAAATGAAAATGGAAACAACAAAAAAGAGGTTTTTGTCCAAAAAGTGGGGTTGATGGCGGGTAAAATAAAATAATGAACGAGTGTATCAATTTTGATGAAATTTGGCAGAGATGTTCTTCGATTAATTGTCTATCGATGTATGAAGTATAATTAACAATGTAATGTATCCATACCATAATTATAATTATAGAAAAAAGTTCTTAGACTTAGACACATTGATAAATTTTTATTTAATTAGCTTTCTGAGAAATACAATCAGGAATTAAGAATGAAATACACCGTTAGAAAGCTTGTTTTGTGCCCTTACTTTAAAATGATACAAAAATTAGTCACAAATAACGCCATGGTGACCAAAACAGTTAACGGCCAAAAATAAAGTTTCATCTTACAGTGAGCCTATCGGCGACCACTGGACTGGAGTTATCAACGTGCCAAGGAGAACTGTGACTGTGACACAGATTTAGCCGATTTAAGTCCATCATTATCATTTCATTTAGAATTTAGAGATAGGCTCGGCTAAGGGCAAGGGCTTAGGCTTATTCTTATAGGCTAGAGAGCTGAGCCGGTGTTACCAATACTTAGCTTCTATAACCAGGACAAATAATTCGTTTGGACAGAAAAATAAATAAAAACTTACCGCTTACCGTCAAAAGCAGTTTAGATTTGAAGATACATTTGTTTTCTATAAAAAAACATTCGGTACTAGACAATCCTTGATGAATTTCAAAAGTTGTGTTTGAAATTATATCCTAAATATTTAATTATTCATTCCTCGCTAAATCGTGTGTTTTTCTCGTCTGACCCATAGGTTGGTGCCCCCTAGTGCCAGCCGCGCAATAGCCGCGCAAAACAAAGGTTTTTTAAAAAGTTTATTGAGAAAAAGATACGGAAAAGGCCTTTTTTTCTTTTATTCAATCAACTTGACTGCTGGTGGACCCTAGGCCTCTCTACAAGTCCAAGAAATAATACTCACTTTTTCTCTTCGCCAACGAAAATATCTACCCCCTACCGGTCTAATTATTTGTAGCAGACGACAAATTTCTCAAAAAGGTCACGTGACACTGTAAAAACAACACAGGAAGTCCATGAAAGCTTATTTACGACATTTCCTTTGAACCGTGTAAACAACAAAATTTCGTTTTCATTCGACTCAACGGGTCAGATTGGCCGGTATTTTTTTAACGAACTAAAGTTCTGAAAAATCAAAATGTTTCTTAGAAAGTTGAAAGATGCTAGTTTTTGAAACAGAGGTAGGTTTTTAAAAAAAATCTTTATATTTTACGTGAATGCATGCTCAAGGCGAGTTGGACGTGCAGCGGAGGTTGGTCGGCCAAAGGCCCACCTCTCTAGAATCTATCTGAGTCTAAGACTAAGAATAAGAAGAGTAGGAGGTAGCCTATCCTAACGTCGGGTAAGCATTATAAGTATAAGCATGCGTGCGCGCTCACATACAAACGCACGATCCACACATTTACCTCAATCTGAGATCCCATTCAAACAAACTTCAACGGTAACCTCGGCTTTAGACAGAAAATAAAATTAAGCTCAGCCAGGGGACGAAAAATTTATTTTGCAGTCGGCAAGTTTGTAAAGAGTAGAAGTAGAGAGTCAGAGTAACCTGCCTTCGAAATGTGTATCATTAGCTTTGTTTGTTATATTGCGTCCTACATCCTACACAAACTTAATCTTTTTTGTGTATGTCTATGTATTTATCTTTTCCAGCATACTGTCCGCTTACAATTTTCATCTTGATAATCTACCCTTGCCATATGACAGCAATAATGGGGAATGTCACAAGAATGACTTACTTTAAATAGCGATATAACGTTACCGTGTGTTAATTTGATAGATAACTTTTATCATTATTCAACAATGAAACATTACAAATTCAAGTTCTAAAATTCGTGATCGAGGAAGGAAATGTCGAACGAAAGGCGAAACTCCCGGAAACAAATATAATACATACACACTACACACTAGAAAACCCAAGTTGGAGCCATAATCAGCATCAAGCGAACACCAATATTAGTAGATCTAGACCGCAAAGAATGTGAGTGACTGTGACTCATATGATAAAAGGGGACAATACAAAGCAAACAACAAAAAACAAGCCTTGGCGTTCTTGATTCTTATACTTATTCTTAGTTCTTAGGCTTAATTATTGAAGAACTTCGTGGTTTCACAGTACAACACAGCACCTTCGTCAGTAGTCGTTTTTCAGCAACGTCACGTGAACAAATGAAGTAACTACTGTAACTGTAACCTGAGGTTGAGGACGATGCAGTTCTCTAGTACATTAGTACTGTCACGTGTAGCGAATACTGTAGAGAGAGAGAAATTATCTACTAAAGTCTTTTCATTATATTGCTACCATGACCAAAAAAAAATAATTAATAAAATGGGGTAGAGTGGAGGGGGATGGGATAGAAAGAGAAAGGTGCGTGTAGTGTGTGTGTAAGTAATGGAAGGAGCTAGGGAGACAATTAGCTCCTCGAAAATCAAGGAAAAGGCATACAAAACATTTGTAAGACCTGTTCTGGAATATGCTTCCACTGTTTGGGATCCCTACACCCAAAAATACATCTCAAAAATAGAATCAGTGCAAAGAAGAGCTGCACGCTACGTCCTGAACAGACATCACAACACCTCAAGTGTATCAGACATGCTAGAAAAACTACAGTGGCCGAAATTAGAACACCGCAGAAAATCAGCAAGATTAACAATGCTATTTAAGATCAAGCACCACCTCGCTGAATGCCCAGTCATCAAGAAAAAACTGATACCAGCACCTTTGAGACAGAGAAGAGGTAACAACAACCAATACAGCCTCAGAACACAATACCGTGGTTTTTCCTTCTTGCCGCTTACGGTCAGAGACTGGAACCAGCTTGACGCTAAAGTGACCGAAGCCACTACAATTGATGCTTTTGTGGCAAGTTGCTATGCAAATACTTAGACCTTACACAAACCACCACTGACCAACGTTGACGACCCCTAAATGTCCCTGGAAATTGATTTTAGACTAACGATTATAAACAAGGAATACAGAGAGATTAGAAAGCAGTTTCATATTTGCCATAATAATCATCCAATTGATTGTGGGCAATCAAAGGAAGAAGAAGAAGAAGACAAGGCTGGTCTTGTCACAAGGAGATGAAATGTAAACTGAAGGCTGGTGCACAGCTAATCGTGATGATTAAAATTAAGTTGAAACATGGTAGGAGGGAATGAAGGGGGGGGGGGGGGGGGATTGTCTAAAGAAGAATTTGAGATGCTGTTTGAACACACACCCCCCTCCCCCTTCCTCCCCTTTTTCTGTAAATTTATTTTTAAAAAAGGGAAAGTGGATGAGGAGTGAGATACTGATAGTCGTGAATTGAAATTGATCTTTTTTTTCTAGGCTTCGGGGGAAAAGAATTTCAAGTTATCTCCATGGAAATAGCGTCGTCTTCTGATTTCAGATTGGAAGTGTCAATCGCCACGGAGTTATTCCTTGGTAGTTTATGGTTCATCAATTACCAAGGAGTCAAATTGGAACTCTTCCAGTACATGTGATTTTAGTCGAGCTCGATTTGTGCGAAAAATGAATCTTGAATATCTCGTCACTTTCCTCCAATCATTCATTCTTTTTCAGTCGTTGTGGAAAGGTTTGAGTCTACGCTCGTCAGCATTTGTTATTAATTTTTATAGGTCTTTTCGCAAATTCCAAAATGAGTTTAAATCATATCAAAACAAAAAGTATTGTTGTTTTCAGATTCAGCGGGGGAAAAACAAACAGAAGAATGAAATGGCAAATCTCTGGATAGTGACATTGACCCCTGGTCCCGATTTTTTTTCAATATGTTATTAGAAATAAAAAACCCAAAATAGCAACTTGCATTATAGTAAAAACCCTGTTTAGCGACATTGTTATACAATAATCGGCAGTTGATACTGATGCTTGATCCCTGACCATCATCATCTCGTACTCAACCAATAAGCAATCCTTTTTTTCCTCCCAATTAGATCACTTTGTTACTGACCAATCAGAACATTTGTTTACTACACTGCATGGAACCAACACTAGAGCATATGGAACCACAGCAAAAGAAGTTATCAGTGGATGGAACTCTCAAGAGTCCATTAACCTTCCCTGTTAGCCACCTGTCTGAGATCAGTGGAGGTTTAATATGTTGGAATATAGGGAAAATAATAACAGCCTCTTTCACTTTATTGTTTTCATTTGCCCTGTAATTTTTTTAGGGGATCCTTATCCCAAAAGTAATGCCACAAAAACAAAATGTTAGATCAAGATTAAAGCTAAATGTGTGGTTTTGTGGTATGCGACTTGTATTTTAACACTTGGGTTCCTGGTTCAAGTCCTCTTTTGGCGGTGTGAAGTTGAGTACACATGTCATAATATGACTCATATGCATGGGTGCCAGTTTTCCGGTTCATGCCGGAATTCCGGTTTCGCGATATCTCGAAGTCAAATACCTCCGGTTTCAGTGTTTTGAGTAAAATAACCTAATAGCATAAAAACGGTAATGAAATAAGAGTAAAGTTTAGGCCTCATTTTCAGTATTCAGGTTTGGCAAAGTGTCTAGATTTTAGTTTCAAGTTTCAGCACTTCCTGCTGGCACCCATGCTCATATGTTGTGTTTTGCTATTAGCTTGGGACCCCTTGTGCTTTGTTCAGATTTAGAGGAGATTGTCTCATAGAAAAATTACATGTGTGTGTATGTGTTATTTTGTGTGTGATCACCTACTTGTGAATTTTTTTATTTTTTTTTTTTTAATTTTAGCTCTGCTTCTAAGATGGACAGTGACAGTCAGCCAAGAGGTAAAAAGAGGAGCAAAGCATTTTATAGGAAAAGTGCCTATGGATCCAAAAAACATTGTCAAGGCACTAATGTTTTGGAACCTGGAATCCGAGGATTTTTGGTGACATGCAACCATGAGGAGCGCAGTGCTGTTAGGGAAAGTTACAACATCCTTAATGAGTATGCAGATGATTTATATGGGCCAGATAAGGTAAGCAGTTCACAACAGTGCCACACATATTCCTCATCCCTGCTGAGACAATTTAAGATGAGGAATATGTGAAATCTGTACAAAGAAAAAAGGGAAATTTGTAAATTTCAGATATTAATATTAGGATGAAGAATCCATGAAAATGAGGCATAAGATGACGAGGAATACGCTATGTACAATGTACAGTATCCATCACGTAGCTCTAGATATGTCCAGAAATTTTTTAAAATCTTACTAACGTTGATTTTTTACTTGGATTCTGTCCTTGATCAGCATACAGTTTTGTATCCTCTTAAGTTTATCTGTTTGGAACAAAATAGGCTATGCTATGCGAGAGAAAAAATCCATTACAATTTCATGTAATTGATTGAAATCTATGGACATCAGTAAAGTAGTCCTTCAAAGTCATTCGGTATACATGGAGCCAGACTTTATCTCGGTTTCTATAGAGTGGATATTATGCTAGACTATCGCAAAGAACTTTCCAGCAGATCTAGCAGACCCAGCTACGCGGGTGGTTGGATGGGAGCATCACCCTTGAATCATATACCTATGATGTTCGCATGGGTGTACGATCCGATAGTGATGTCGTTTCTTCTTCTCTTTACTAGCCTATCCTGCTTCTTTGGTTTGTGATTGTATTTTTGACAGGGGATATTTTTTTTCCTGTAAATCCTCTGCCTGTTTGTTCTTGGTTATTTATAATTTAGCTTATGATATCTTTAGGTTATGCTTTTGATTGACATTTGTACTATTTTTGTTAGATTGCTTGTTTTTTTGTTTCAGCGGTCTCTCATATAACCTCAATTGTGTTGGAAGAGACCTAAAGCAACAAACAAAACAAACAGACCCAGCTACACAATAGATGGGGAGGGGGGGTCAGGAAAAATAAAATTTCAACTTCAATTGGGATTGATTTCAGTCCCTTTGTGTGTGAAACTAACTGAGCTATTGGGACCCTTTATGGACATAACTGCTTTGATGTAAACATCTCATTGTCAAACTTGGAATTTATGCTTCTGAAATTATAGGGAAATTGTAATGGACCAATTTACAAATGTAATGGGCAGAGGGTAGATAACATTACAGTCCCTAGAGTGCTGAACAACATCAGCATTTTTAGAAATCTCAGATCATATTATTTAATATACCCTCACTACCTCAGGTTTTCTTGGTATTCCCATTTCTATTATGGTATTTCAATCGTGATTTGGATGTATAACAGGGATCTGCTACAATGGGAAATTACATCAATTCCCTGGGTGGGGTCTTTTGACCTCTCATGGTGATCAGCAGGTCACTTGCTGTGTCTTCTATCCCCCTATATCTGTTTTCTGAGTTGCTTTATGTCTTTGTTTTGGAATGGGATTACAGTGGAACTCAGATACAACGGTAATAGTGGAACTAGCAGAAAATCCCCATTAAAGCTGAGTTCCATTAATAAATCCATGCATATGGAATTGGCAGGGAAGCAATCCTGAGGTAAGTAAAAAAAAAACCTCCAAGGAATACATTCCGAGTCATCTCCCTATGTAACTAAATCTGACTAAATCTAAGTCTGTGACTTCCATCCCTTTAGCTCCTCTTCCCCCCATCCCCTTTTCCAATTACTTCAGGATACAAGGCGGATTGGACCAATGCAACGGTTAATTCTACCTAACTCCTTTTCTCTGCTTTCCACCCTTTCCAAACTCGCCACTGACAGCCACTCAACCACTGCTAATTGCACTTCAAAACTCAAGTAGCGCCCTGTCCTAGGATAAATCTTCACATAGAGCTCTTCACCATCTCATTGGGCATAGTTACCTAATCAGTTACGAGGCACACATCCCTCACTCTAAGTGTAACATATTTGGCCTAAGTGTATAAACATGTTGATTGGTCAGTCACACGCCTCTCACTAGCCTTTTGTTTAGTCATTGTGGATATGTTACACAGAGTACACAGAGAAACGTCGATAGTAGGACACACAATAATTGCAATGCAATTTGCTTACTCCCACCCCATCTCTGTTCACTATAGTATGTCAGTGTCATGTATGCCTTCCTCTTTTTTTCTTGAGTATGTAGTTTTTCACAACTGGGTAAGAACGCAACATACAAACATCAATTCCTGTTTCCCTTGTTCTTATACTGTATAATGATTATTTTAATATTCCTTTGATATGCATATTATCTTAAAATTTCAGATTTTGTGTTTGAAAGATGTGACAGATCTGTATATATTTCAATATTTTGATTTATGTTATACTCAACACTCAAAAGTATAGATAGATTTATTTCAATTTGATGTTCCAGAATGCTGGTCTGCTATTTGAACAAGCTACAGAAGAGAGTGATGAATGTGATGACGTAGAAAGTGCCATGAGAAAGGAGGTGGAAGAATTAAAAAAGGCATCCTGTTCTCCCATGAAAAGATTTCAGAATGTTTCAACCAAAGCTAAAAACTGTGTTTTTATTAGAACATCTCTAGAGAATCCAATCGAGGTCACATCACGTATAATGGAAGAAATTGCAGAGAAACATTTAAAGAAGGCCAGATATGCTGCACGGATTCTTCCTATTGTTGGCACTTGCAAAGCCAATACGAAAGATATAGAAAAGCTTGCTTCTGATGTTTTGTCAACAATATTTTCAAAACAGAGTAGTGTCAGTTACACGGTGCTTTTTAAAATGAGAAACAACAACGGAAATTCGTGTGGGCGTGAAAGTGTTATTCCTGCTTTAATTAAGGTAATGAAGGATATTAATCCTGATATGAAATTTTCTTATACAGATTATTCTATTGCTATTGTTGTGGAAGTTGTTTGTACTGTTTGTTGTTTAGGGGTTGCCCCTGATTATTTCCGCCTTCGGAAATACAACCTTCAAGAATTGCAGCAGGGCCCAAAAGATTACATACCAACCTCTGCAGTTGAAACCAATGAAGTAAGGGTCGCCGATGAAAGTTCTATCAAAATTTCTGAAAATGTTGAAGGTGTGAAAAACAATTCAATTTCATTGAATGTGACAGACAATAACGTTTCCAATGTGAAAGAGACAGAAAATGTAGTGATAACAGATAACAGTAAGTTTGGAGAAAGTGAGAATAGTGAGAGCAAAGTTGTGACAGATAAGGACTGTTCTTCATAGCATTAGCATATATATATTTTAAAATGATACAGAAATCATAATAATGACATATTGATGAATGCAATTGAAATATGTCAGTTTTAAAAAAGTATAAAGATGTTATTCATATTGTTGTTGTTGCTGTTGTTGTTGTTAGTTATTAAATCCAAGTTTTATTAAAATACTCCTTGATTTTGTTACTATTTGAATACTAGCAAATCCTTTGTATCTTCAGTGCAAACACGCGGGTGGTTGGATGGGAGCATCACCCTTGAATCATATACCTATGATGTTCGCATGGGTGTACGATCCGATAGTGATGTCGTTTCTTCTTCTCTTTACTAGCCTATCCTGCTTCTTTGGTTTGTGATTGTATTTTTGACAGGGGATATTTTTTTTCCTGTAAATCCTCTGCCTGTTTGTTCTTGGTTATTTATAATTTAGCTTATGATATCTTTAGGTTATGATTTTGATTGACATTTGTACTATTTTTGTTAGATTGGTTGTTTTTTTGTTTCAGCGGTCTCTCATATAACCTCAATTGTGTTGGAAGAGACCTAAAGCAACAAACAAACAAACAAACAAACAATGCAAACACGCAGCTAACGGTATAAAAAAAATATAACAAAAAGCAGAGTAACATCAACTTCATTTATTTTATAATTTGTAAACAACCAGCTATATTTGTCCAAACAAGCTTGCGAGGGTGTCACTTATCCCATATTTTGATGGGCAAATATCTAGTGGTTTAGCATTTTAAATTTTTTCCATCCCACCCCGACCCCCCTCTCTCTGTCATAGTCATGAGTCATATGTGAATATGTGGTTTTGTTGTGTGTGTGTATGTGCAAGAGAGATAGAAAGGGAGGGTAGGGGTGGAGGGGGGCACAGAGAGGAATACTGGCCTGGTATCTATGAATGTAATGAAATGCTTTGTGTTTAGGTAAAATACTCACAACATCTGCCCTCCAGATGAATCCTACCAACACACATAACTATATGACTATATGTGACTTTGAACGTTTATATCTGATTTATAGAAGGAACGAAGTTGACATCACTCAGTGCTTTGTTATTATTTTTAGATAGCCTGTAAGTGATTACTTATTACTATATTATATCAATCAATGTTAGTTTTGTGTGTTGGTATGTTTAATTTGACTGGTGGATGTTGTGAGCAGTTAACCTAAATGCATAGCATCAATATTCAAGTGAGACCTAATCACTCAACTCAAGGTCCAAAATCAATAACAAAGAGCTGATTGAAATCGACTTCATTCCTTCATTGGAGGAGAAGAGAGTGGACAGAATGAGTAGAGTTCTTGGATATGCATTGATGCTGTGCGGTTATGTAAAATAACCAGTGTCCTGCATCAGAAAAAATGTCAACAAAATGGCTAATTCTCACAGCTGGTAGTAGTCTGGTTTTCCCTGTTGTCCACACACACATACACAGACAGACAGACTTGCTCTTTCTTTTATTAATATGCAAGGTGTTCATAAATTCTGGATATATGGTAATAGTACAAATTCCTTTTTAAAAACTCAATCTTATTCAATTGGGATGTAAATATATATATCGTATTTTAACTACACGTGGCTTCCACTCCAGTACAAAAAAAAGTAGCTTTCAGCCAAATCTCCACAATCTATAACATAAATGAATAAATAAAAATAGATAAAGTACAAGTATCTAGACTTTTTGAACACCATGTAGTTATATGCCAGAAATTCAACTAAGGAGTTGTTTATTAACTGATATCTGCATTGAAAAAGAAAATGAAGACATAAGAAACACTTTTAAGAAAGGAAATGGTCCCGTAAAAAAAACAAAAAAACCCATCCTCTTTTCTTACCATTTCTTTTATTTTAGGCTTGCACTGTAGTGGGTGCCAGATTCAACAAGAGGTCAACAGGGGTTTCAGAAATCCCTGTTTCTTAGCCCAACATTTTCTTAGTAAATAAAACTGTATTCAAGAAGTCACAAGAGGGACTCAAGCTAGTTGTGATGTTAAAAACCACTTGGTAGATAGCATCTATTCTAGAGCCTCCCCCACGTGGCCAGGTGGAGGTGATGTAACCGTTAGGTCCTGGTTTCAACTGCCTATCGCCACAAACGTTTTTATTCTCTATTGTCATCTGGTACTTCTGTACTCAATTCATTTCTTGTTAATGTTATTTGTATTTAACAAGCATCCTAGCTAGTAAAGTCGCATTCAACAAGATCATTTTGGCCAGAGAAGCTATACGCACGGTGTCACAAAAGCTCACCACACTCGTATTCCATCCCATGTTTTGCTCACATAAAAGCGTTTCTTAGTGTGGTATAAATCATGGTAGCACAATGCTTTTCAATTGTGTGTAGAAATCTCACATGAAAGGGAAGAGGATTGAAAGACATCAGTAAAGTTAAAATGCTAAGGACAACTTGGTACAGGAAGTACTGTTTGTAGTAGTGTGTGTGTATGTGAAAGAGCGAGAAACTTTATCATTATCAGGATGGTAAATTGAGTGAATGGTCCACTTTATTGACACCCATCATCACTCCCCAGAATCAGCAATGCCGCGAATTGTGCCTGAAAGTAGGTATCACAAACTAAAATTTTGTTATGCAAATAGCAAAAATTAAATAACAAAGCTACATGTGACTTCCCGAACCATGAAAAATAACATTTTAATTTATCAAAATCGGAAAATACATTTTAAAAGTTTCAAAGAAACCTCATTTTTTATGATTTGTGAAAAAGCATAAATCTTGTACAAGGGAAAGAAAAAAATTTGGTTTTGTTTACATAGCTGGCGCTTTGCGGTGAAACAAGCTAGCAGGCCTGGTACTACATTCTTCAAAGGCTGTTGATTTTAATGGTAAAAGTTTCTCACCAATAACTTAAATTCAAGAGAAAGAGAGACTGCTCAAAGAGACCTCATTTTTTGATGATTTGTGAAGAAAAATTCACCTGCTAAACAGCAGTAGTTTGGGATACCTACTGAGAGGAAGAAACTACAGTGCAACACGCATTTGATGAACTACACGGGACAGCGGGAAAAGTTTGTAAAATCCATATTTTGACGAATATGTGAAGACAGTTGTAAGGCAAGAGACACAAACTGTGATGTAGCCTACTTTACAAGTATTGATGCTTTGCAGTGATGCCAAAACTCCGGTTTCACGGGAAAAAAATTCCAGTGGGATCATTGGGATCATATTGCTCCAAAGTACTGTTCCCGTCGTTTTTCGCGGCCGCGATTTTAGCTGTTACCCGCAACTGTCCGCGATTTTTGCGATTTTCCTGAATATTTTTTTTTTTGGTGGACTTTTCCCTTAACTAAATGGATACTGAGCTTTGTTTTGTTCGCACAACCCTTGGAGACTGACTGGGCTTCGAGTTCGATAACTCTATGTGTGTGTATTTGTAGGCATGGTCAAGACTGGAGGACTTGAAAGTTAAATTTGATGCGTGTGGCATGTCATTGCCTGAGGCAGAGCGGTTTTTCCCTGAAGGCATGGACCAGCGTGAAAAACTGGAGATGCAGGACAAGTTCTGCCAGGCCTTTTCTGGTGCCAGTCAAAAGTTGGACAAGTATATGTCCACAGAAGGCCAACCAGGGATTCAATTTATTAAACAGTTGCCTTTTTTTGATCCTAGCATACTTATTATGTTTGATGACACTGATCTTTCATCTCTGCCTGGAATGAAAGAGGTGCCTGCTACAGAAATCAGGAGATACAAAGAACCTCTTGGTCCAAGGGCCTTAAAGTAAAGGCCTTTATCGGATTCCGGCACGATCGGATACTAGCACACTTTTTGGTGATGACTGACCGTGCCAGTATAACGCCAGTATACTGTATTATTATCATTATCATTATTATTATTACTGCTGCTGAGGTAATAAACAGATGTGGTTTAAATTGAAACTTTGGCCTTTGTTTGTGCGTTTGCGAATCGCAATATTTTCTCCCCCCCCCCCCCCCCCTTGTCAGATAATGTTCCGCAAAATTTGGCAACTTTTGGCAATTTTTATGGCAACTTTTGCCCTTTTTTATGGCAACTTTTTGCAACTTTTGGGGTTTTAAATGGCAACTTTCCGCAGGGACAGAAAGTACCACTCCCCCCCCCCCCCCCCCAGCAAAAAAAAAAATCACCTCTTCCATCACATCATCATCACTGTTACTACTACGATAACCACCACCAGCACCACCACATCATCACTACCACTACCACGACTTGTGTTTACACATGCGTACCCTTCGTAAACTAGGTATAGTCTGAGACCATGGCCATCCGGTGCTTATCACAGGCATTTGAAAAATAAGCATGGCGTTGTCAGCTATTGCAATGCATACCTTCATTTGTGTATCAACATACAGTATTGTGATAAATACTCACGCATTGTGGGTCTGATTGTTTTGGGTCAGACAAGCACTTAACTCACTCAACCCTAACACTGACTAGATCTGTAGTACACCCGGGGTTACTTTTACTACGCCATGCATATTTATTACGTTTTTCTGAGACAAATTATAGGCGTATTATCAAAGCTAATGTTTTTAGTTTTTACATGTCAATGATAGTTAAAGTTAAATAAAACTATCTATGTACATGCTCATCGACTCAGTGTTAATACATTTATTCCAATTTTGAAAAAGGAGCAAAAATCTCTTGGATTGAGTGATTTAAGATGGCTATGCCGAGACTGACCAAATATTTATGTCACATTACAAGACGGTGATTACAAGTTTTTAAAAAAATGAAAAGTGAGTGCATAGTTGTTAATGGTGCTCAATGAAATATGATTCCATTGGTTGAACTATTGAATACAACTCATAGTATTCAACTTTTTCTTTTCCGCCATCATCTTGGTTTATGACTATTAATAATTAATTTGTTTTAGGTCAGTTTCAGGATATAAGTTCACAAAGGCTAAGGTACAACGTAACTCTCTCTGTGTGTTAGCCTAAGTCTCAATTTAGTTCGTTAAAACTGTGAAATCGTTCGTGGATGCTGTGAAAAATTTACTAAGATAATGAAGGAGATAATTTAGGAATTCTGTCCTAGTTCGTTGAACCTGTGAATATTTGTCGAATGCTCGTTGCACTGCAAAATAAACTTTCATAGTGATTCATTAGTTGTTTCTTGTTGCCAAAACTTCAACAAGGACAAAGACCCAGCCCCGAAGACATTGAATGTGACTTCCTATGTACTGACATTTTAACTGAATAAAAGGTGTAATAGTTGAACCATGAAATCTCCTTGGCCATCTTTTTACAATGCCCATAGATTCAATAAGCAAAGGTCCATCAAATCATTCTGGAAAATAACATAGACCACTTTTAAAAAAATAATTTAAATCCTCATTTGTATTTGCACCATGCACTCAAGGAGACATTACTTTTAAAGAACTACAACTGATCTGTAGTCCCATCGACTTAGTAGATTCTTTATGGGATACATAAGTTGGAAGTGGCCTTTTGTAGCCAAGCTCCCGTTGCAACTGAGACCGTTGTATATGAGCTGTGCTATACCATTTTCTAAGTAGATAAGACTTTATATGTTGTAATTACTCGTTCAACTTTTGAAATTCCTCCAAGTGGTGTCGAAAATGGTTGCGAGACATTTTTGGTAACATCTCAGAAAATTTTATTGAAATTCATATTTAAAGTTTATAGTCGCATGGATGAGTCATAATCTGCGCCCTGAACTAATCCCTCCTCTTTTGTGACCAGTCATAAAACAAATTGTCCCATTCTAGACCATTACACAAAGCCACCTGGAAAAGGATAAATGACTTGTTTTGTTTGTTTTTAAGGGTTTTACGGCGCTTGCAACACATTTAGGTTACATCAGCGCCAGTAAAAAGGAAGAAAATGGGATAGTAAAAAGTTCTAGAATTACAATTAAAGCACCCAAGAGAAAGTAAGACAAAGGGGAATGGGAACAAAAAGGGGTCAGATGTAGATTCCAAGAGCATACCACCAATGTACTTAGTTTGAGATCACCTATGTCTCATCCGGACACAAGCACAAATTCCAACAAAGAGGAATACACTCAAATGCTTACATTCTACATTAAAAATAACAAATATAATAATACATAACAGAGAGATGATTTACAAGGGAAAAAATATCATATCCCAAAACAATAACTATGCATTTGACTGTTTCCCTCTCAGCCAGGACTCCGACGAGGGCCAGATAAAAAACAAGTAATCTCATTCCAAGACAAAGACAGAAAGCTTGTTGGATAAGATATAAGGGGATAGAAGACACAGGATGTACCTCCCTGCCCGCTATTGGAGGTCAGGATCCCCACCCAGGATAAATGATTTAGAGGGAGAGAAGAGATAGCAAGGCTGTAGAACAATAAAGAATTCATTAACCCAGGTTTGTTCAAGCCACCTATCCTAAGGTGAATTCCATCCATCACTTTTTTAGTTTTTGTTACAAAAAAAAAAGAAAAATAATGAGACGACTTGACACTATTTTTTTTCATACATTGTTTTATTTTTTTTGTACAATATAAAATAAAATAAACGCTGAAAACATTTTGAAAAATAATAAAATAAAAAGTGATACACTGCAAACTATTTCAATTCCACAACTACATTATTAAAATGTCATTGTCAGTGTTCAAAGATGTACAAATCACTATTGAATTTTAATTTTATTTATGTGCATGCTTTAGTGTTGTTTTTTTTTAAAATCCAATATAAGAATTTAAATACAATAAATATCATTATCTACAAGTGTGAGATTATATAACAACAACAATAGATGGTTATGAGGTAATATATGGTCAGATATTTGAATCCTTGATTATTTCATCAATCAACAACAAAAATGAATATATAACACTTCAATAAAGAACAACATACATCTACTTAACACAGAACATGTCTGGCTCAAATTCCTTCTTCAATCGACTAAATACTAAAATAGTAAATGCTCTACCAACTGAGCTGTCGGAATCCTAGTACTTGTAACCCATCATCTAAAAATCATAGAATTTGTTTGTAATTTCATTCATTAATTTAAAAAAAAGATCATGAATGACATGAATAAAAATTGCCAAGAGGCAAATAGTTCTTTGACATAGTTCTTTATAACCTAGATGATCCTGGTTCGAATATCACGAGGTCATTTTTATTTTTTTAAATTTTATTCTCCCTATATTATATTTATCATTGGTATTGTTGTGTTTCTGTTTTTTTTTTTTTATTTTCTCTTTATATTTAGCCTCTTTAGTCACATTGCCCAAATAATTCTTCTGCTGTGGCTAATTGTGTAATACTGCCTAAATAATCACTTCCAAATTCCAATTGAAAAAAATGGCAAAATACTTCAAACATTTACTTATACAGTGAAGCCTACTTATAACGACATCCGTTATAATGGGGTACAAAGAAGAAGAGAGACAATGTTACAAAGTACACGATTCCTCATAAGAACATGTCCACAATCATCAAGATGTGGGAAAAAAAATCAAACAGCATGGGTTTGAACATCAACGAAAAAAAAAAAGTGATGGTCGATGAATGCTAATGTCAATGCAGCTGTGCTGACATGACTCAAAAAGATTCGAGCGATCTTGGTACTTTACCCCCACCGCCTCCCCCCTCCCATTTTTGGTTTCTCCACAGTAACGACAACTCTCTATTATGAGATTTTTTTCCTGGTCCCAATGATTTCATTAAAAATATCTGCAGTAAGAATAATTTCGGGTAAAAGTGTTTAATTGCAAATTAACACAATTTTCTTGGAAAAATTATTTTTAAAAGATTGAGACATTAAATTAATGTCAAATATTTTTTTTAAATTATTGAGTTTACCAATTTTACTGAAATCTGACCGCTGGTTGCTTTAACCACTCAAAGAAGCATTGCCTAGCTCAAATCTAAAAAAAGACAAAATGGACATAAAATTATTATAAAACAAGTGCAACTTATCATACAGTGAAACCGGTTCGAAGGAAAATACTAGAACAAACCAACTAATCTCATGGCCCCTGTGAAAAGACAAAGTACAAATTTTAGGAAGTAATCACAAAGTCAAGAAAACTGCAAGACACGATTAAAGAATGCACATTTAGGACTTGCCGGGAAAAAAAACCCCAAAACATTCAATAAGAAAGAAGGAAACATTATTAGAAAGGAGATAGAAAAGAGACAATGCTGGACCAAACACTTTATGATGAACTCCCTCAATAACTGGCTGAAACAAACAAACAAAAAACAATGCACAATTAACAATAATTTGAGAAACGGGGGAAAAAACACAACAAATAATGAAATGATTACAGTGTGCGTGTTGAAACGCGTTTCTTTGAATTCATGAAATTGTGAAATGAAGTTTGGATCCTAATTAAAAGGCTAATACAATTACCAAGAAAAAGAAGAAGACAGGGCCCCACCAATGGAAAGACACCTTGTATGATAAAGAAACATTAAATGTCAAAAACGGCCCACCTTCTGAATTGGATTAATATAAGGAATAAAAATATTGAAGAATGACAAACAGCTAGCTCACATGCAAACCTCAAGAAGCACTGAAAGCTGACACAGTTACAACAGCTAAAATGTTATAACCACTATTGTCAAAAATGTGGAACGAAGAAATACTACAGAATAATTCTGAAAGGTTTCAAGACTCTTACATGAGACCAACGTGTGTATGTTTTCTTCAAGATAAGTCTTGCAAAGACTATAAGGCAACATTATTATTGAATGATCAAGTGATTGGCAGTTCCCTATATAGATCCCATTCATCAAATTTGAAAAGGCCTGTGACAGTCTGGATGGGGAAGCTATGATGGAAATTAATGCAAAACTGGGAAATACCACTCCTTAATCAAATCTGTAATGGTTCAACATGCCCGATCATCTGCAGTGACAAACTCGCACTCACTCCAGACCAAGAATGGAGATAAACAAGGTTGCTTATTGTCACTCTTGATAATTGACTGGATCATGAATATATACACAAGAATTGAAATGCAATGGACAACCAGCAAACATTTTGTAAACCTGTACTAAGCAGATAAAGTGAACCTTCCATCACACCTCACTTCATTCTCCTGACCGAAGTGGTTGTAGAGGAAACATGAGAGATGACTTTGCAGTAAGGGCCCTCAATCCAGATGTCCTCTGCTTTCCTAATTAGTGTTGGGCTGTCCATCCTGACTAGGACTGACAAGGAAGAGGTAATGTAAATCGATTAAAAATCACCACCATCAATTCAACTTAGAGCAAGGGGTAGGCATTACAATGGCAGAAAAATACTTGTATCTTGTAATTTGGTAAGAAACTCTGGCAAGACAAAAGCAGAATTGAAAAGGCTAAAGAAGCCCTAAGATAATGAAATGTAACAAATAGAATTTAAGAGTCTTCTAATGTGGTTCAGAGACTTGGAATATGACAAAAACTATCACATAAAAAATCCAAGTTTTCGATGATAATTTAAACATTCTGTCTTGAAAATCAAATGGTCTGATAAACTCTCTTAACACTGGACTGGAATGTGGAAGAAGACCAATGAATGTCCAACAAAATCGATTTCCAAGAGGAAATGGGCACTGGGTTGGACATATACTCGGAAGGCAGCCATCGAATGTCACGTCCGGTTCTCGATTGGAAATCCAAGGGTAAAGGAAATGTTGGGATAACAAAAGAGGAAATGGAGACAACCAGCTGAAAGATGCACAAGGAAGCTGGCCCAGACCCCAATATGCTGCAAGAACAACTGTTATCCCACAACGGATCAAGAAGTACAGTACATACAATTAACTTGACAACTTAAATAGACATCCAACAAACCATACAAAAAGAAACTGTAATCACCCTTAGAACCAAATATTTGTAATGATCAATAATACTTCTGCTGTAAAAAAGCTTTTGTAATGAATATATACATATATTTATGTTGTTTGTTTTGTTTGTTTTTCAGGGTTTTACGGCGCTTGCAACACATTTAGGTTATATCAGCGCCAGTAAAAAGGAAGAAAATGGGATAGTAAAAAATTATAGAATTACAATTAAAGCACCCAAGAAAAAGTAAGACATAGGGGAACTGGGGACAAATAGGGATCAGATGTAGATTCCAAGAGCACACTCACACCACCAATGTACATAGTTTGAGATCACCTCTAAGTCTCATCCGGGCACAAGCACAAAATCCAACAAAGAGGAATACACTCAATGCTAACATTATACATTGAAAATAACAAATATACTAATATATAACAGAGATGATTTACAAGGAAAGAAATATCTCCCAACACAATAACTATGCATTTGACTGTTTCCCTCCCAGCTAGGACTCCGGCCAGGGCCAGGACAAAACCAAGTAATCTCATTCCAAGACAAAGACAGAAAGCATGTTGGAAAACAGTTATAAGGGGATAGAAGACACAGTATGTACCCCCCTGCCCACTATGGGAGGTAGGAACCCCACCCAGTATATTTATGTGAATGTAACTTACAAATCTAATTAAAGTGATAGGTAATTACAACATGCATTTTAATTATTATTAATATCATAACACTTTCAACAATGTGTTGCTTTGCTTATATATATCTCATTAGTATCTTATAAAAATTTCCAAAAGTGTGAGATATGAGTCTCTGCTGAAAAAATTAGTAATCCTCACAATACACATGATTATAATTCAAATTTAAAAGTTCACCATGAGGTGTATGTAAGATTTTGGTCTCACTTTGAAATGCATTATTATACACAGAATCTGACGAAGTTTTTCTAGTATGACGAAGCATATGATTCCTTAAAGTCCTCCTATCACTGAAAGCTTTGTCACAGGTTGTGCACTTGTGAGGCTTGTCTCCTAGATGAGATCTCAGATGAGTTTTTAGATGGTGGCTTTGAACAAAAGTTTTAGGACACATGGTGCATTTGAAAGGTTTTACACCTGAATGAATTCTTGAATGTGTTCTCAAACTGCTTAACAAAGTAAATTCATTGCCACATATATCACACATGTAGGACTTCTCTCTAGTATGACTGTTGACATGCCTCATCATCTCTCCTTTAGAAACAAAAGACCTGGGGCAAATTGTACATTTATATGGCTTTTCTCCTTTGTGCCGACGGAGGTGTTGCTTCAAATTATTGCCACTTGTAAAAATTTTACCGCACACAGGGCAGTCATTTGACTCCAACTTCTTGTGACCTTTAATGTGACTCATAAACTTAGCTTTACTTTGACATATCTTTTTACACACAGCACACTGTAATGATTCCTCCTTTTCATGAAATTTCATGTGATTATCAAGCCAGCGTTTTCCCTTGAACACTTTTCCACACATGGAACAAATGTGTTCATTTTTATTGAAATGACGTTTTTTGTGTCTTTCATAGTTGCCTTTATCATCAAACGACTTCTTGCAAACAGTGCACACAAAAGGTTTCTCACTTGTATGTTCTGCCATATGTGTTTCCTTGTCTTTACATTCAGAAAATGATGTACCACGTGAATTACATGGATATTGACTGTCATTTTTCTCAGAAACCTTAAGGTGTTTATCAACAAGTTCATGTGATGCTTTAGATTTAACCTTTGTACTTGAAAGACCTATGTCCAATTTTTTATGAAAAGGAGATGATCTCACTTTTGTTAGACTGTCAGACATCTGCTGATGTTTATGATCAGAGTCTTGGTCATAACCATCTCCATGATCATCTTGGTTCATTTCTGATTCTTTAGTTGATCTCTCAATATCAGTTACTGATTCTTTAGATGTTCTTATTTCATTGCCTTTTCCAAAGTCTTTAGAAGCACTAACTTCATCTGCTTCAATACTTTTGGAAGGTCTCACTTCTTTGTTCGCTTCAAGTTCTTTAGAAACTCTTACTTCACTTCCAACAACATAAAATCTAGAAGTTGACACTCCACTGTCTACTCCTAATTCTTTCAGCGTTTTCATGTCACTGTGCATTTCAGAATGTTTGAAAACTCTGTGTGATTTATTTATTTCCCAATCCTCTGATATCCTCATTATTTCATTAATTTCCAGTTCATGAGAAACTGTACTGGGATGAACCTTTTCAAATTCTTGTGAAACTCTGTATGGGTAGTGTGCATTTGAAAACTCAGAAAAGCTCTTCAGATTGACCATTTCTGACTCCTCAGTAACTGTTTCAGAATCATTGATTCCTTCAAATTCTTCTTCATCCCCATCTGAATTTCCAATGCCTAGTTGTCCAGCAAATCTATTAAGACTCTCAATTTGACTCTGTCGACCAGTTTCCCTTTTCACCTTTTCTGTTAATGACTCTGGCATTACACAGTTTGGATGCCGGAGCATGTGATTTTTCAAAGTCCTTCTATCACTGAATGCCTTTTCACATACAGTGCATTTGTAAGGTTTGTCTCCCAAATGTGATCTAAGGTGGGTTTTTAGATGATGACTTTGATTGAAGGTCTTAAAGCACAGATTACATTTAAACGGCTTTATTCCAGTATGAATTCTTGCATGAGTTCTCAAGCTACTTAACAAAGTAAATTCATTGCCACATATATCACACATGTAGGACTTCTCTCTAGTATGACTGTTGACATGCCTCATCATCTCTCCTTTGGAAACAAAAGACCTAGGGCAAATTGTACACTTATACGGCTTTTCCCCTTTGTGTCGACGGAGGTGTTGCTTCAAATTAGTACCCCCTGTAAAACTTTTACCACAAAGAGGACACATAGATGTGGGACCTTTCTTGTGACCTTTAACATGAGCTATAAACTGACCTCTATTCTGGCAGACCTTTTTGCAAACACTGCATTGCAGAGAATTTTCATTTTCATGAAATTTCATGTGCTTTTCAAGCCAATTTTTACCTTTGAAAACTCTGGTACACAAGGTACACGCATATTTATTGCCACGAGAATGAATTTCTTTGTGTTTGTCCAAATCATATTTTCTCTTAAAGGCTTTATTGCACACATTACAGTCAAATGGTTTCTCATCAGAGTGCTTTAACATGTGAAGTTTCAGGTTTCCTTTTACACGAAATGCCATATCACAAACAGAACATTTGTATGGCCTTTCCAATTCCTCTGCACTACTTTTGTTTTTTGAATCATGCACCTTTTTATGGTGCATTTTTAGATCAGATTGCCTTATGTATGACTTTTTACATATTGAACAAACATACCACTTTGATTGACTGTAAGATGGCTGGTGAATTCCTTGGTTTATCTCCTGGCTAAATACAACGTTACAACCAGAATATTCAGACAGTGGATCCTCTGGATCTATGTCTGATTTCACTGGGATAATCCCTGGAGTGACTACTTCAGATCCCTTATAAATGCTCTTTACATTGTCTTCATGTGATTGGTCGAGTTGCATTTCGGAATCATCCCTATCGAAGTTATAAGAAAACTGCCCTGAACTAATTTCTTCTGAAGACCCCATAGCTTTTTTCAAACTGTTCATATATGTTTTGTCAAGAAGAAGATCCGAT
>NC_088364.1:36075432-36100432 GCF_034508935.2 Berghia stephanieae | reverse complement strand
CTCATCTTATACTTACGCTCTGTTTAATATCGCCGGCATTATTACGTGTGGCCTCCTTCCCGAATTTTTGAAGAAAAATATAGAGAGAAAAAAGGAAGGTGCTCTCAAGTTGTTTCGGTTTAAAGAAAGTCCTGATTAGAAGTATTTCGGTTCATCGTAAGAATTAGTACAAAGATAATGAAGAAACTCGTACAATTTATTAAATTCTTTGCGGTTTAAGGTATTTTTCGGTTTAGCTTCTTTCGGTTTAAAGTAATTTTACTGTATATATATATATATATATATATATATAATATATATATATATATATAATATATATATATATATATCAGTAATGATAATGACAATTTGTCAAAAAGGAGGAAAATCTATCAGCCCGTCTGTCAAGCCCAAACCTAATGCAAAAATAATATAGCTATTCATTGTTAATTAATATTACGTAATATACTTATAAAAACACATCTATTCTGATCATTAGATACAAACTGACTTTTTGTAAATATAATTTAATGAATTGTCATTTCCAATTAAAGATTTTAGAGCCCTATAATGCCGCCCACTATATCAAGAGATTATGATAAACTTTGGCCAAAAGGAGGTATTTGTTTTTATATTACAACCCGGCTAGGGTGTGCATTACTGCAACCTTGTGGTTATGCAGCTTATAAATGAGAATCTTTAATCAAATGCAAAACATATTCCACCAACAGAGCGAATTTAAATTAAGCCTTAAAAAAATTATTACTTAAATCGATCAGCCCAACTTACTGTTACATTATCTCTCTCTATAACCAAGTGATATCTATAAACATAATAATATGAAGTTAGAAGGTTGGCTGAGAAAAGAATATGGAAAAGAGAGAAAAAAAGAGAGAGAGAGAGAGAGAGAGAGAGAGAGAGAGAGAGAGAGAGAGAGAGAGAGAGAGAGAGAGAGAGAGAGAGAGAGAGAGAGAGAGAGAGAGAGAGAGAGAGAGAGAGAGCGCACTCTGATTGATTCTTTTTTTTTTTTTTTTTGGTAATTAGACATAAGTTGTAATGAATTCAATTGAATTCAGAACAAACAAAACAAAACAAAAATAAAATAAAGAGTACAAAGCTAAAGGGTACAAAAATATTAACACCCATTTGCTCCATCCCCTTCCCTTTCGATCATCTTTTCAACCAAGGCCATTATGGGTATTGTGCCACTTTTCACATTTGGCGCCAATGTGTCTAGACTAACATCATGGGCATGGGAGTGTCACCAAAAAAATTGCAGCTGAGCAGAGATGTCAAAAAATGACACAAGACATAATGGTGATTTTTCAGCCGAATTACCACACGGAAAATGTTTGACACGGCAAAAACAGCGGAAAATTTCTGAAAAAATCCTAAAATCCCAGAATTCCGCTGAAGATTATCATATATATATATATATATATATATATATATATACGCCGCTTCATTAGGACGATCCCTTGGGAACAGATTTTTTTCTATAAAAGTAATACCCTCTCCCAGCCGCTTAATTGAGACAGTCCGCTGCTTAATGGGGACGAAATTTGACAATGGCTATCCCCATAAAAGAGCTTTTTCATTGTTTTCAACCACTTAAAATGATGGTCCCAACTGGGTATGTGGTCGTACCGTTCATAACAGAGGTGTGAACAATAGAATTTACCCATATTCCCTGTTAGTGTCTATCACGACAGCCAATGGGGTGTGTGGTCAAATCATTGATCATAGTCATCACAGACAGAGACCTGTACAATAGAATTTACCTGAATCCCTTGTCAGTGTCATCGACTGTCATTGTCACGTTCATGGTCATTGATAATGGTAATGAGTGGTGGTTTTATTTGTTCAATGAGACAAATGGGTAGACAATATATTCTTAATCCATTGCTTACTTATGCAGCTGTTATTTGTTAATTGCTTTGTGCAGTTACATTTGCCTCTCCTTGTTGAGAGGTAAATAAATGTATCATTTGTTTTTCATTAAAACATGAAATGTCACTGACACTGTTTGATAAACGTTGTTGCAATAGCTGGCATGCAAAGTGATTATGATCAGATTTAAACAATCATAAGATGTTGCATTGCCAGTCACAAGTCTGGATATATGGAGAGTGGACAATGGTAAATCTGAACAATTGCTCAATTTCAAGGCCACCACTTAATTGGGATGATTTATCCGAAACTGAGCCGCCCAATAAACCGGCTTGGCCTATACATACATTTTTAAAAGAAAAAGATTACAGATTAAAACAAATTGATAAAGAACTCCACATTTTAGGGGGTGGAATAGACAAATGCTCTGAACGTTTCTTTTAGGACATTTTTTTTTTCAAAATGAAGAGAGATGCCTGACATTAAAGTTTATACTTTAATTCTTTATCAATAAAACAATATTTCTGCAATTATAACAAAGGACATTTCCATTTCTACTAAGAGAGCAATAACAGTTAAGAAGCATTTAATAATTATACCACAATGCTATAGGGGATCCCAATAGCTCAGTTAGTAGAGCACTCGCTTCACATGCAAAGGGTTCAAGATCGATCTCAGATGCAGTCAAGATTTTTTTTATGTCCCCTGTCTGATTCCACCCAGAAGTGATTGGGTAGCTGGCTCTGTCAGATCTGGTGGAAAGTACTTTGCTATAGACTAGCATCCTATCTAAAGGGTAGCAAACAATCACTTTTGTCCCTTTTTACGCTATAAAAACTGGGATAAACTCTGGCTCAAATGGATACTGAAGGACTACTCCAATTCTATGAAGATCTACATAATCCCTAAAAGTTTTCCTACTCATGTGAACTGTCCTAGACCCATCCTGCACTATGTCACAATGCAATGTCCCACCAGATGATCTGAACTGGAACCATACAGAGAAGAAATGGGTGATACCACTGGACCGTGATGCCTAATAATTGTTCATGACTGTAGTCATTTGTCTCCCACCTGATGTCTCCATTTACTAGTACTGAATCTGTAAAGTTCTCTCCACGTTCAGAGGAGATGACTTCCCCATAATGAGGAATCATTTTTTCCAAGCTGACCTCCAGTTAGGCGGATAGCCCAAGTTTCATCACTGTTACTGCTCTTTTGATAAAAAAAGATATCACCTGTTGTCGGATTAGAGTAAAATTAAACCCTGCCATAAATAGGTTTAGTAAAAGAACAATGGTATTTAAGAAAGTATCATTAGCTTACCTTGTCTTTTTGTTTACCAGTTCTCTTTGGCCTCTTGGACTTCAAACCCTTGACATTACCATGGTTACTTTTATGTTTCATCATGTCATCCTTTCTCTTGAACCGCTTTTTACATACTGAGCATTCATGGGGTCTCTCCCCTGAGTGAATGAGTAAGTGTCGCTCAAGGTGAGTTTTTAAACGGAAAGCAAAACTACAAGATGTACATTTGTAAGGTCTGTCCTCAACATCACTGCTTAGTAATGAATTATCGATACCTTTTTCTTTCGTGTCACTCTTCTCAACAAAATCAGAGGATTTTTGAGCGGTAGAAGCAATTTTGGCAGTTTTAGATATATTATGCACACTTTTCTTTTTTCGACCCCTTGTCTCAACCTTTTTTGGTTTCTTCTTTTTCTTGTCATCATGTACCTTTTTATGCTGAACTAAATGATCTTTTCTCTTGAATCCTTTGTGACAAATCGAACATTCATATGGCCTCTCTTTTGAATGAAGAACAATGTGACTTATTAATGCACTTTTCAGACGAAATGTCAATTCACAGAGAGGGCACTTAAATGGTCTATCATCCACTTCCCCTTTGCAAAGAGAATAATCAGGCACTGTATGCTCTGCAATTTCCCTTAAATGAGAAACATAGCTAGAGTTATTGGTAACTTTGTCACTGTCTTTAGAAATATTTCTTTCTGCTGAATGAGCTGAGTTTTCAAATTCAGACTCATTTATTACATCAGAATGGGTTTTTTGATGCTTACTCAAGTCATACTTTCTTTTAAATGACTTTGTACATGTAGAACAAGCAAATGGTCTCTCTTCAGAATGAGACGTCATATGATTCCGAAGAAGACTGTAGAATGAAAATGACATACTGCAGGAGGAACATTTGTACCTTTTATCCTTCACTCCACGTTTGGTTTGTGAAATACTAGTCTTATTTTCTTCAAGATAATCACTGTCAATAAATTCTTCCTTTATTCTGTCTGGTGAAACAAAGAGTTTTTCAGGAGTACTGGTGATAATGTCTTTATTGCTTTCCTGGTTATCTTTTCGATGAGGCATGTTATGTCGATCTAAGTTGTCCTTTCTCGTTAAACTATTTCCACAAATACTCTCTTCTAAATGAGTAATCAGGTGATTATTTCTTACATTTTCAAAACGGAAAGCCATAGCACAGTGGGGGCAATTGTACAATTTATCTTCTTCATTGTTTGAAATTGATGAATTCTGACAACTTTCTGGACATAGATCAGCATCTGTTACACGATCCATTCTCTTAAAAGATACTATAACTTCAGCTTCTTTTTCATGTTTGATTTCAGGCCGATCATATGTCATTGAGTGATTTGCTCCTTCCGTCAAGTCATTTTGATTAGAATTTTCAGTGTGACATTCAATCTCTTTATCAGGCGTACTAGATAAGACATCAGGTATTTTATTTTCTAATTTTACACCACTTTCATGAGAAGAGTGAGAGGATACAATTTCTTTTGCTTCATTGGCTAAATATTGTTCTGATAGTAAATTTGATTCTTTATTAAAAGCTTGATAGTTTATCAACGTATCATCGGTTGAAGACTCCACTGCCTCCTCCATCTTGATTACACTGAAAATATGTAAAGCAAAAAGTAACTGTAAACATACATTTTGTTGAATATAATACATTATAAAACATTATCATCAGATAACCATTCTGCAATTCATCTCCCTCTTCAAATAAACCAACTAACTGTCAAACTTGGTGTTACTAGAAATGGCAAATGACAGTTGAGCAAATCAGATGGTGGAACAAGTCCTTGGGGTCAACTGTGTCAACTGGCTTGTGGCAGAGAAAAGTGGAGATCCTCCCTTGATCCTTCACTGCTGTCCTAAATGCCTCATCAAACTGAGTAAGTTGAATTCACTGTTTGAGTTTGAAAATTTTATTAAAGAAAAACTAGCGCGATCTTATTCCTTATTGATTTAAAGACCTTGACCTTGATGAGATTTTCCAATCAGAATTACAATATAATTACAATGTGTCTAGAAAAGACAGGCATGATGACTACCTACAGTGGTATCCTCATTGCCATAAACACCTACTAAAACCCCCAAAAAACTTAGTTTTTATACAAAGCAATATCCACTAAACATGTTCAAAGTGCTTTACAGGGGGTCCCTAGCCAACAGCAACACTTTAACATGGAGAATGAGACATGACACATGTTAGGTAATATTACAATTTTTCACAGACAGCGCTGTTAACAGCTAGGTACTCTTTTTACACTCGAGTACGGTGAGAGAATGTGAGTAAAGAGACTTTTTCAAGGACTCAATTATGAGCCGCTTGGGGTTAGATCCCAGAACCTTCCGATACCACTAGAACTCATAGCTGCACTTAATGGCACACGAAATCATAATCAATAATAATTATAATCAATAAATTTCCATTTGGTAAAGCAGTCTTTATTGAAATTAACTTTATTGTATTTTCGTTTATGCAACTATATCTGTGTAAGGGGCAAGTTTTTTCCTTCTATTTATTTATTACTTGATTGGGTTTTTTTTGGACAAACTCCTTTGGAATTGTATTGACAAATTTGGGCTCAAAAAATTGGACTAAAATACGCAAAATCATACCAGTTGACAGGTCTGCAACTAGATTCTCTGCGGTTTCAGGCTCTGACCACAACGGATCCAGTTGGCAAGTCCCCACTGATGAAGTGAGCGTGCCGTGCTGTACCGCGAAAATTGCCAAGATATCACCGTAAGGTAAAAGTAGCATATACCACACTATTATCACCGTACTGTGAAAATAGTCTACCAAGCTATTTTCAAGCTATTTTCACCACGGTGAAAATACCAGCCTCCTTATAAATTTTAGTACTCAATCAAACTAAATGTCTACCTCGCCATATACAAATTCTATATAGAAAAGTTTCGTAAAATAACGGGACAACAAACTAAACTATAATCAAAAGTCAAAAGTAGGCAAAAAATTAACAAAATTAAAATAAAACTTAAAACTAAAACTTTCAAAAATAGAGAGCATTGTCGCATAGATTATAATAATAATAATAATAATAATAATAATAATAATAATAATAAATGGCATTTACATAGTGTTTTACCCCGTTGTCACAGGCTCGAAGCGCTTTACAGTGATATAAAACAAAACATATTACAGTAAGACAAGTTTGATGGAAAAGTGGTACGAATTCAATTTAACAACAACAAAATATGATAATAGTATTGCAACATTTTGATGTAAAAAGATAAAACTTTAAGCGAGATTTGAACGTTGTCAACGAATCTGAGCATCTCACGTGTGATGGGAGAGAGTTCCAAAAATGTTGAAAAGATTGTTCACCTATTTTACGCAATGGCTTAGGTTTGACAAGGATTGATTGGTCATTGCTTGGCCTCAAGTTTCTATTGGGGACATATATGTTTAGAAGGTCTTTAATATAGGAGGGACTGTTGGTGCTCAAGGATTTGTAGACAACAGTACAAATCTTATAGGCAACTCTTTTTTCCACAGGAAGCCAATGTAACTCACGGAGAAGGAGAGTTGCTGACGGGTATTTTTTGTTATTGCTTACAATGAGTCTGGCTGCGTTATTTTGAGCAACCTGAAGTTTGCTCATTTTGTCTTTAGCTAAATTCGCCCAAAGGGAGTTACAATAGTCCAATTTAGATAAAACAAGGGAATTTATTGAAAGTTCTGCTATATGCTTCGGCATTAAATTACGAATTTTGCTTTTTTAAATTTTATTTCTATTATGTTACATAGATTGTATGGTGTTATTCACGTGGCTTGTCATGGAAAGATCTTTATGAATGATGACACCAAGGTTTTTGCTTTATTTGAAAATTCTATTGTGCTATTTCCGAGAGTAATGGGTGATTTATTTGCTTGTTTAAGGATACTCGGCCTTCCACACATTAAAATCTGTTTTACTACTATCATTTAATTTTAACTTATTATGATTCTCAATCATTTAGAGCAAAATAACGAGGATGGGGAGGACTTCCAAAAGCTCGTCATGCTAAGGGAAACAACTCAAATATTCCCTCAACTAACTCTAAGAAAAAATAAAACCTAGTACTTGTAGTAGTAGTAGGTACCCTAATATTAGGCACTTGCAAGACGTAGCTCTCGCGAGTTGAAAACAGGCGAGGATTTCTGTTTCCGTTTTTGAGGGGAAAAAATTTAGGAGTGATTTTAAAATGTTCATTCTTCTTTTTCAGTGGAATGAAATGGCATGTATTATATATCATTGGAAAGGGCATAAAATTCTACATACAATGATGCTAATATTATTATATTTTTATATCATGATTTTGAGAAATCTTTGTGTAAAGAGAGTATATGTGTTTAAACGCTTATAACTTTTAAACCAGAGATGGTCCTTCTTAATAAAAACAAGTCCTTCTGAGATACATATTAAAGTAGCTTCTCTAAAAATTTCAGAGCAAAATATGTTTGCACTCAAAAGTTAGAGCTCCCCAAAAAACAGTAATTGGCCTCGATTGTTTACAGAAGCTGCCATTTTCTTATACTGATTCACTTCCTGTCGTCTGCTGCGTTTGAGAGATAACTTCGTCAATCCACATCAAAACTTTACATCTGTATATCTTACAATATATTCCATTTATGGAAGTTATTTTTGTTTTAAATTATTTAATTAATTGGCGTTTTCATGTCCATGCATTCATTTTATAATTTACAATTCTCTTCCTTTTTTTCCGATTGATTTTTCACTGTTGATTTTGACGTTTTTCATCCTTTGACGGACGTCTGTCCAATTTAGGGGAACGGGGGAGCGGAAGTTTTTAAAATCACCTATTTTCGATCATTTTAAACACGAATACACCACCTCAAACATTTATCAGTCCATATCTCTGCTTTTATGAGGTCTATTTTAATTTTGAAAAGTTCAAAGTGAATAACTAAATGACGCCGATTCAGTGGTGTATTTGGTCTATCTACATGTGAATAAATATTTAATTTTCGACTTTTCCAAAATTCCAATAGGTCATTCATTTGCATGTCGTGATCTATTTTTCCTTGATTTCAGCTGATTCAGCTCTAAACTATACTTTTCTCTCTCAATAAATAATTATTTTTCTGTTTGCAATGTATTACAGAGATGTTGAATTACCACGTGTAAAAAATTCAAAGTTGTATCTGAAGCCGTTTCTGAATTATACTTGATTATCCATTAGGTTGCTGTGTTTTGGTCACATATTTTCCTATAAGCTTCTATAGAGATTTTTCACCACATAAAAGGTCATAACTTTTGAACTAGTTGAGATAGAGCGATAATTTTTTCACTTTAGTAAATGTTTCACTCCCCTTTATTTTTCTACGCTAAATTAATACCGATAGCACTATTTTGAAAAATTCTTGCAAGTGCCTACTAATATATACTATTAATAGTAATAGTAATAGGAAAAACAAACACCCTTGCATAGCCTAATATAACTAACCCTAATAGAAAAAAACCCTCCGACCTCGAGCTACCGCTAACCCTAATAAATGAACAAAAAAAACAAACCCAGAACTGTTTTGCAATCTACCTTTCTTCAAAATTCAATTTCAATTCTCAACTCAACGGCAAACTGGCGGCGGAGAACCGAAACAATGGTCATGTTAGGAAATGTAGGTTTGTTCTAGAGTTTTTAAAATGCTATTATATATTGACAAATTGAATAAATAAACGCCTGACAAAAGATCCACGATGTAAATACTAATTGAAAGAGATGTAATGCTAGATAGCTAGCTAGATCGAGGATCTTTCTTCTTCGGAAGGCCTCCCATTCCCAGTCAGTCAGAGCCCAGACCCAGAGGATGTATTTTAAAAGGTGTTTAGTTATCTTTGCTAGTCTCAATCAATGAAGTTACCTAATTATACTTTTATTGTTCAATCAAAACAGCAAATAAAGCCATTCATGATCAGCTGATTCTTGAGTGTTCATTTTTAGTTCGATAATTTAACGACAGTCCTAGTTCCTAGTCGCCATTTTTATTTGGTTTATCCAACTTGAAGTTTTAGCAGTTTTTCTGATTATGTCGGAAAACCGTCGGAAAAAACGGGATTCACACTAGTCATTCCTTCGTTGATAGATTGGTTCGTAACCGGGTAATTATCCTGGACTCGCACGCTGTCGCTGATGATGATATTACACACCGGCTTTTGGCCTTCCTCTTCTTCTTGCTTCTAAAGCCCATTAAGAGGCAGTTATTAGTTAATTTTTAAATAGTTAGATTGCAGAGAATGGTACAGAACTCATAAGGTATAAAATTGGCCTTCCTTTGCTCTAGATGTCTGTTCACCTTCTTACGTACATACAAGATCTGAGTACCCCACATATAATAATCAAATTCAGCTACTTAGATATCAAAATAACCACGATCTACAAATCCCCCAAATGTTACGGAGATCGAGCTTTATCCAAAGTGGGGTTATCCATGAAGTTCTCTCTCTCCTTGTCATGATGTGTTTAAGTGAACCCGACAATAGAAAAAAAAAATTAAAACGTGCCTCTGTTTGTCTTAATGCAGAGCTATCATAATTTATTCATAGTTTCCTTTTAAGTCCTTATTTGTTACCAAAATAAATATTCAATCTGTGCGTTGCTTTATATATAAATATATTATATATATATATATATATATATATATATATATATATATATATATATCGCTCGGCGCATAGTTGAGCCCTTGGAAAAAGCTCTTTACTCACTTTCTCTCACCGTACCCAAGTGTAAAATGAGTACCTGTCTCTCTCTCTCTCTCTCTAACCCATAGTCTTCATCATCAATCATCATTGTCTATTACACCCTGGGTCAGGGTATAGACCACAGACAAACAGTTTCCATCCTTCTCTATCCTGAGCTAACTTTTTAAAAAATTTCTTTCCATGTCTTATCACTTATCATGTCTTCTCTGTAGGTATATCAGCTTCCATAGTCTTAAAGCGGTATTATTTCGGGATTGGCTGATTGCTGGAAATTGAATGTAAAGCCACACATACGGAACTTGGGCTATTTCTGTTCGTTATGGTAGAGAATAAATATATAAAATTTCTTACATTACAAAGTTTCAAAGTTTACTCAATCTTAGGCTTTCGCCAATAAATCACACCATTTGATGACTACAAAGACCCAAATTTTGCATTTCCTCTCTGTAACGAAATGCTTCTGTGTTGGCAGCAGTCCATGACGGGATGTATCTCGTCGTAGTATTGGTTGTTATTGTTGCTGTCGTAATCCCTCCGGAACTACCCCTCTTTGTTGATACAGATCGTATCAGATTATGCACCTATGGGCCTGGAAGTTTGAATTAAACTACGCAGTGGGGTTGTTATCTTTGTTATTGTGAGTAAAGGCAGGAATCTTGTTTTCTCTGTTAATTTATAATCCAAGTTGGGTTCCCGTAACCTACGCGAGTGACTTTGTTGTTGTATAGCTTGATTGATATCTCGTAATTATGAGGTTGACGAAATTATTTTTCATTGATATGAGGATGTCCGGTATCAGGATAGGTTGTTGTTGTCCATGGTTGTGGAATCTAGGGGAGTTTTTAGTGAATTTGAGTTGTTTACGTATATGACTAACATCCGTTTGTGTGGGTGATATTTTGCGTGTTTGATTTATTTTTGCCAATAAATACCAGAGTTTTGAGCAGTTTCTTCAGACCACTCAGCGGATTCTTTTAGTCTCATAGTCTCAACGAGACCAGACAGGTACAGGTAAGGTACACACACACACACACACACACACATATATATATATATATATATATATATATATATATATATATATATATATATATATATATATAAGCCATACCTTATCTCTTTCTGGATGGGTAAAAATTAAGGAGCAAGGGTGGGGGAAAGGTAACAGGACAGGAGAGATATTCCAAAACACACAATTTAAACTGCGCATGTTGTTTTTAATTTTAAGGGTTTTACGGCTCTTGCAACACATTGGGGTCATATCAGCGCCAGTAAAAAGGAAGAAAATGGGATAGTAAACAGTTATAGTATAGAATTACAATTAAAGTACCCAAGAAAAAGTAAGACAAAGGGGAATTAGATTAAATAGCACAGTATCAGTTTACTTAGTTTGAGATCACCCAGACACCAGCACAAGATCCCACTAAGCAGAACACACTGAAATGTTTACAAATCATATGTTAAAGATAAAAAAATAAACAACAGTACATAACAGAGATGATTTACAAGGAAAAAAAAAAAATTTCCTAAAACTATAACTATACATTCAACTGTTTCCCTCCCAGTCAAGGACTCCGGCCAGGGTCAGGACAAGACTACGTAATTCATTCCAAGACTATGACGGAAAGCAATTGGAAAACAGATATAGGGGTATATAAGACACAGCAAGTACCTCCCTGCCCACTATGGGAAGTCAGGAACCCCACTCAGGCGCATATATGTATCTGTCACCAGACCAAGTTACTCAGTGACATAGTCTCAGTTGGGTGAACAGAGGGGAAGAATACCTCGACATAAATCGGTCCTTTTGGTTGTGAGGCAAGTGCTCTTCTAACAGAGATTTCAGGGTCTTGGCGATATTTTTATTTTAAGGGTTTTACTGCACTTGCGATACATTTAGGTCATATCAGCGCCAGTAAAAAAGTAAGAGAATTGGATAGATGAAAAATTATAGAACACAGATGTAGATTTCAAGAGCACACTATCAGTTTTTAGTTTGAGGTCACCTAAAACTCCCATCCAGACATCAGCATAGGATCCCATTAAGATGAATACACTCCGAAGTTTACAAGATATGTTCATAACAAAAAATAGTACAATCAGTACATAATAGAGAGATAATTTACAATGAAAAAAATATCATCCCCCAAAACTACCACTGTACTGTCTCCCTCTCAGCCAAGGATTTCTTAAGGGTCTGTTACAATGACTAGCAATGTTGAGTGTGTCCAAGCAATCCCATTCCAAGACAAAGACAGTCATCAACTTAGAAATCAGATAAAGGGAGATAGAGGATACAGCAAGTGACCTCCTGTCCACCGTGGGAGATCAAAGACCCCACCCAAAGGGTCTTGTCGAGAAAGAAGAAAATTAAGTCACCCCTGATAATTAAAAGTGATGTTGTAATATAAACAAAAATACTAAATAGATAAACCAACAAAAAAGGTTGCATGGTTTAGTTTTAAAATAAATATCTTTTAATTTTTTATATAAAGAAACATTGCATACAAAACATTACTTCAAATAAAATTTAAGTAATATGCCTGCTGATTTCATTTGTACCATCACCCACAATATTACAATACATAATAAGAAAAGGATAAAGCTGATTGTTCTAGTTTGTTTCGTGCAGTCATTTGATTGGCTGAACCCTGCTGATAGATGCAAATAATAGTTGTATTTTGAAAGCACTATTGTTGCTTGAAAAAGAAAAAGAAAGAAAAAAAAAACTGCATGCCATCTTAACTATTTTAGAAGCTTGAAAAAACAAATTCGAACAGATACATTTATCACAGATGATTTGGAATGTGTTTGATTGTTTGCTAAGTTGGTTTACAGATACTTTTATATCATTTTGAAGTCTGAAAAAAAAAAGACGATGGAATTGCTAAAGAGATTATCTTAAAGTTGCACCACAAAGCAGACTCATAATCCAACTGGAACAAACTCAAAACTTAATTATCCAAAAGAGATAGCAAGGGCCTTTCATCAAGTATGAAATTTGTATGAGCAATTGACAAACTAACCAGGGCCAGGACAAAACCAAATAATCTCATTCCAAGACAAAGGCAGAAAGCAAGTTGGAAAACAGATATAGGAGGATAGAAGACACAGTAAGTATCTCCCAGCCCACTATGGGAGGTCAGGAACCCCACCCAGACAAAAAGGTTTCATTCCAGAGCAAGAGCACAAAGCCGTATAGAAAGGACAAACCATGATAATGATATAGGGGAATACAAGAGACACAATGTCGTGGATTGATGTCGATTTCACCGATCCAGGAGTGGAAAACGTTCTCCCATCCTTAAAGGAATCAATCCAACACCAATTATTGGAATATCGTTTAAATTTTATGAAGAAATATGATAAAGAAAGTGGCACTGAAAAAATGATTGTTTTTGTTTTTATTGTTTTTAAGGGTTTTAAGGCGTTTGCAACACATTTAGGTTATCTCAGCGCCAGTAAAAAGGAAGAAAATGGGATAGAAAAAAGTTATAGAATTACAATTAAGGCACCCAAGAAAAAGTAAGACGTAGGGGAACTGGGAACAAATAGGGATCAGATGTAGATTCCAAGATCATACCATCAATGTACTTAGTCTGATATCACCTATACTATAAGTCTCACCCAGACACAAGCACAAGATCCCACAAAGAGGAATACACTCAAATGCTTACATTATACATTAAAAATAAAAAATTTAATAATACATAACAGAGAGATGATTTACAAGGAAAAAAATATCATCTCCCAAAATAATAACTACGCATTTGACTGTTTCCCTCCCAGCCAAGGACTCCGGCCAGGGTTGGGACAAAACCAATCAATCTCATACCAAGACAAAGACAGAAAAGCATGTTGGAAAACAGATATAAGGGGATAGAAGACACGGTATGTACCTCCCTGCCCACTGTGGAAGTAGGGAACCCCACCCAGTGAAAAAATGATATCAATATATGATCGAGATTAAGTTATATATAAAAAAGCCTCAAAAAAAGATGACTAAAATAATCCAAAAATATATTACAAAGTAATGTTTCAAAAAAGAAAGCAGCAACGAAGCCCTGGAATTAATTATATCTTTTATCTCCGTTGTTCTTCTTATGGAAAAATAAAATATTCTAGCACTTGTTCAAAGACCACTGATACTCAACAAAAAGAAGCAATTTGAGACTTCACTCAACCTATTATAAATTTACAACATAAAGAAACATTTAAAAAAAATCTAGTCAACCTCTTTCTGTACTTTACAAGGATATAAATATATGACAGGTTAAATTCAGGACTATAATATTATATGAGCATTGATTTCATTCACAGCAAAATTAATAATTAAGAAAATATGTATATATAGCCTATCACGTTGGAAACATCACAATCATTAATTGAAAGTTGAAAGTAAAGAAATCGAAGTAATAAAATGAGATTCATTCAAAACAGCTTTGAAAACATGTTTGATTAAAAGGAAATACATGAATCAAAATTATGAATAGTCATATGCCCTTAGCAAATATAAAGAATGAGTATTGTAAAAGTTTTGGCATTCAGATCTCATCAATAGTCTTATCAACAAGGAATGTTCAGAAGATATAATAATAAGTGAAAAAAAAAAATATTTTGGAAAATGTTACTAATAATTATTCAACTAGATTATTCGTGTACATCTGCTAAAGTAATGTTTTTAACAGATAATAACAGAAAAATGTTTGTTAAATCCTTGAAAATGACAGATCATATCGCAATGCTTGATTAGAAAAAACAACAAATAAAGACAAAAACACGAAAATAAACAAACTAATCATTATATTTCACTTCATATCAAATTGCATGTAAAATCTTACAAGGCACCGTTTAAATCACATGGGTTGAATTTATGCAATAAAAAAGATCATATACTTTATAATGTCACTTCATTCTAATAAAAGAATAGATCATAATAAACAGCCTCTCAGTTGCTGTGAACGATTCATAACTACATGAGATGGCTGAGTGAATAAGACATTGCACAATAATAACGTGCGAACAAGATTTTAAATTGTTTTTAATCTTTTGCTTTGGACAAGATTATAATCTGTTGATTTGCTCCATTTGATAACATGGGTGAGTCCTGTTGATATTGGTCACTTGTTTGTTTTTAAGGTTTTTACGGCGCTTGCAACACATTTAGGTCATTTCAGCGCCAGTAAAAAAGAATGAAAATTGGATAGTAAAAACATTCTACTCGTAGATGTACAATTAAAAGGACTTGAAAAAGTAAGACAAAGAGGAATGGTACAAATAGGGAACAGATGTAGATTCCAAGAGCACACTATCAGTGTACTGTTTGAGATTACCTCAATGTTTCACCCAGACACCAGCACAAGATCCCACTAAGAGGAATACACTCACATGTTAAAAATAAAAAAATATCAGTACTAACAAGGAAAAAAATATAATCTCCCAAAACTATAATTATACATTCAACTGTTTCCCTCCCAGCCAAGGACTCCGGCCAGGGTCAGGACAAAACGTAGCAATCTCTTGCCAAGAAAAAGGCAGAAAGCAATTGGAAAACAGATACAGGGGGAATAGAAGACACAACAAGTACCTCCTGCCCATTATGGGAGGTCGGGAAGGTCACTTGTTTGATGGCTTAACTATATCTACCATCTAACAGTGCATGGCAACGGCATCTGGCAATGCCAAGCAAAAGGTTGACATGTGTTACCTTACAAATATTACAATACTATTGTCAGGAATGTCGGGGAATGAAAGCTGAAGACAGAATGCTTTAATAAAATATTTTACAAAGTAATACAAACGACAGGCTGGGATGATGGTTACATATAACAACAGCAATTTTAGGTATTTGAATGAGAATCATTTCTTACAGAATTCAAGTTATTAAAAAAAAGTAGGGATGAAATAAAATGTCATTGGCTGAATATCTTAGGACAATATGCTATTCTGACTTTGTTTTTAAAAAAGACATCAATAAAAAAAATATTGGAAAAATCATGGTATCAGTCTTAAAAAAACAGAAAAAAAAATACTTTTAAACAACAAAAAAAAAGCAAAAAACAAAAAAAAAGCAAAAAAAACAAAAAAACAAAACAATAAAAAAACAAAAAAAAAATAAAAAAACAAAAAACAAAAAACAAAACAAAAAAAAAAAACAAACAAAAGAAAATCAAACTCATGAAACTGTGCAATACGATACAAATAGAAAAAATATTCATAGGTATGAATTGTGTACAAAAGCACTGGAAGTTAATGATTAATCGGAATATTTAGTGGAGCCTATACTAATACTCAGCACATAAGTTGTTTACCAGGCAAAAAATCAAAACTCAGTTTATTAAATTCAGATTGAAAATATTCTCCGTTGTGCATATAATGAGTTAAGTGACAAGACTTGTGACAGCCAGGACATGAATGTGGTAGAAATGTGGAAGATTGTGTCAAAGCACTATGGTATTTATCTGGTAACTGAGAATGAACAAGTATACGCCACATTGACATGTTGCCATTAGTAAGTCACCAATGTGGGCAAGAACCCGAAACGGCAGAGCATCTAGTTGAACGGTGTGTTGTGACGATGCTACCGGGCAGGTTCGTGACGGTGCACGAGTGCGGACCGGACTTTGCTGATTGGGTCGATCGTCATAACATAGTAGTGTGAGAACCATAAGAGGCTGCTACCTGACACAAGCCTACAAAGACCCAAAATGGTGTTTATCATCGAAGAAAAAATTCCCCTCAGAAGGATAACAAAATTTACAAATTGGGCAAGAATTCACAATGACATAACCAGTTGAAAGGTGACAATTTTGGAGTTGCATTTTTTTTTTTTTCATTTTCTGAAAGAATATGCTCCCCAGAGCATTTTTATCTTTATTTGAAGTAAAGCGGATGATTTTTCATGAAGTTATGGTCAGATGTAGGGGAAGGTGTCTGCCTTTATGACAAGAACTCATTTTTGATAAAAATTGACCTTCTAACTTAACTTGGCAATATCTCAGTTCAAACCTTTTAACCATCCGACTGATTATGTCATTCACTGTAACATTTATTTCACGTTTTATTCACTTATAAATTTTCTTTAAATCCTCTGTGTAAAATACAAATAAATATTTATCTTTGGTTTCCCACTTCAGTTGGCATTAGATAATATACAATTGTATAATCGATCGTTTGAATGCATAACTTTTCACATATTACACTCGATCTAAATTCACTTGTAAATGAATCAAAAAAAAAATAAAATACACCAGGACATATCAATAGAATCTTATAATTGTAAGGGGCAAAAAGGAATGTAAATTTGATCAAGAATTTAAAGAAGGAAGACTGCGATAACCAACATCCTAAAAATATGGATGAAAGCAACGACGATGATGATGATGATGATGTTGATGATGATAATGATGATAGGATGATTGTCATGATAATGATAACGACAATACAACCAAAAATAATAGCAATGATAAAGATAACTGTTATGATTGATGATGACAAAATAATGAAAATTAGAATAATCATAATAATAATCTTTATCAAAATAATAAATAAAAATCCTATTATATTAAAAAATCAAAACATCATTTTTATCTTCATTATAATCTCATTTTCAGTTTTCTGTCTTCTGTGGTGTAGGATGCCACAAAAAGCAAAATGACAGGCGTTTAAGTAAATAAGCACTTGATTTTTGAAAAAAATAATCCAAAACAAAAAAAAAACAAAAATTAACAAAAAGGAAAGATTTATAAAGTGAGAAAAAAAAAAAAAGAAAAACCAATTAAAAAAAAAAACAAAAAAAAAGAAAAGCAAAAAAAACCAAAAACAAACCATGTCAATCTTTATGATCTTGATTTACTGTTTCCTTGTTCATCATGCATTTGAGCTAATTTCTAATGTAGCGGCCCCATTATGTGTTCCTTCACTTTCTTGGCCAGCATATGTTGGATTTTCAAATGCACCATCAAAACTTGTGGCAATAGGAGGTGATGTTTCACTAATTTCATTGTCGTATACGCGATCCTCCTCTAACCGACCATAACTGAATTGTTCCTCATTTCCACCTCCGACACCATGAATCTGAGAAGAGACAAATATACCAGATGCATGCCGTTTCACTGCTTTTGCAATCATTATAAGGTCATTTCATAAGAAGTAATAGGAGTTAAATCTGCATTATTATGGGTATGTAAGAAGTAATGGAATGGGAACAAATTCAAGTAGAGAAAAGAAATAGGTCAAAGAGCAATAATTCTGTGTTTCCAGTCTGAAACAACTTCAAAAACCTAAACAGTCATAAACCTGTCAAGAAGGATAAACTTAATGCTTACAAAATTATAAAACTATAACATAATATTATCTCTCATTCAAAAATAAATAGCAATTACGTAATATATACTGCAAGCTTTAAGTTTATCCTTTTTTGACAGGTTTATGACTAGTTAGGTTTTTAAAGTTACAGCTCTAACACCCAAGGTCGAATTTTTTTTCTATTTACCTAATATCCCAATTTAAAAATACTATACGTCGAAATAAGTTCATCATGCACTTTTCAAGTTCTAGATGTGTAGTAAGAATAATTCAAATATGGTGTTTTATAAGATATTTAAACAGATTACATATGCAAAAGCATTTAAGAGTGAAAAGATTTAATAGTGATGAAATACAGGTTGTAAAACTTGCAAATCATAAGAAGTAGAGGTACTTTTTAAAAGAACCCCTTAATAAGAAAAAAAAAAGGAATCACTTTTGTGATTCAGTTAACTACATGAAGATAAATGCAGTTCTCTATATTGAAAAGAAACGTTTAAACCTGACTTTTAAAATAAGACATGGTAGTCTCCAGTCATAAGTAGTATCTAACATAAAAATTTGAAAATAACATTAAAAAATTAAATTAAAATTAAAAACTTAATCAAGCACCCTTTTCAAGAGTTGCAAGTAATTATTACTATCCAAGGCACAAGACAGACACCAAATGGGTTCACGATTCTAGAAGACTAGCTAAGACAAAAATTGGTTGAAAGCAAACCTTCACTCCTCCAGCATTACCAGACATTGGATTTTCAAAAGCAACTGTGTCATTCGTTGACTTGAAAGTGCCACGGCCCCTGCAAGAAAAATAAAAAAGTTAAAAAATAGGAGAGAGAGAAAGAGAGGGGATAGCTTTAAAATATTTGTTTTGCCAGTCAACGACTTATTCATGATAATAAAATTATCATCATTATAATAATAATTTTTATCACTTTTATCATCATCATCATCATCATCATCTTCAACCTCATCATCATCAACCTCATCATCATCATTATCATTAATATTATCATTATTATTTTCATTATCATTTTCATCATCATCATCATATCGTTATTATTATTATTATTATTATTATTATTATTATTATTATTATTATTATTATTATTATTATTATTATGATGATGATGATGATGACGATGATGATGATGTTGATGAGGATGGTAATAATAATAATAATAATAATAATAATATAATAATAATAATAATAATAATAATAATAATAATAATAAATAATAACAATAACAATAATAATAATAATAATAATAATAATAATAATAATAATAATATAATAATAATAAATAATGATAATAATATTATTTATTATGATTATTATTATTATTATTATTATTATTTTATTATTATTATTATTATTATTATTATTATTACTATTATTGTTATTAATATTATTATCGTTATTATTATTATTATTATTATTATTATTATTATTATTATTATTATTATTATTATTATTATTATTATTATTATTATTATTATTATTCTTATTATTATTATTATCATTATTATTATAATGATGATGATGATGATGATGATGATGGTAATAATAATAATAATAATAATAATAATAATATAATAATAATAATTATTATTATTATTATAATAATAACAATAATAAACAATAACAATAATAATAACAATAATAATAATAATAATAATAATAATAATAATAATAATAATAATAATAATAATAATAATAATAATATAATAATAATGATAATAATTTTAATAATAATGATAATGATAATAATAATAATAATAATAATAATAATAATAATAATAATAAATAATAATAATAATAATAATAATGATAATAATAATAATAATAATAATAATAATAATAATAATAATAATAATAATAATAATAAAACAATAATAATAATAATAATAATAATAATAATAATAATAATAATAATAATAATAAAATAAGAAAGAAGAAGAAGAAGAAGAAGAGAAGAAGAAGAAGAAGAAGAAGAAGAAGAAGAAGAAGAAGAAGAAGAAGAAGAAGAAGAAGAAGAAGAAGAAGAAGAAGAAGAAGAAGAAGAAGAAGAAGAAGAAGAAGAAGAAGAAGATGAAGATGAAGAAGAAGATGAAGAAAATGAAGAAAAAGAAGAATAAACAACAAATGTCAAGCTAATTCAAGCCTTTAACTGAAGTTTTTTTAAAATGTAAAAGTTAAAACGGGACTCGATGTCTTTTGAGCTGTTTTAAATATTTTGAAAAAATAATCGAGCACATTCTTTATTTCTTTTTCATTATTCCCGAAACTTACTTGAGAACAACAAATATGATAATTCCAATAGCAATGATAGCAATAATGGCTACAACAACGCCTACACCAATGGCAACATTTTCACTCTCGTCATCATCACTATGACTATCTGAAATACAAGAAAATGAGTCAAAACAATCAATAAACATTAATTTACAAATTTCGTTCATTAGGAATATAACAAAAGAAAAAAAGAAGGAGGGAAAAAACCCCAGAAAAAATGATCCCCAACAACTTGTACTATGAGACAGAAAATTATGGTCCATTGTGTGAATATGGTAATATATCCAGGTGAACCAAATTGACGAAACACTAAATAAATGTCATGTTTCATTCTTCTTCTTATTATTATCATCATTACCTTCACCATAAGATCATCCTCATCATTATTATCATTATGATTATCATTATGATTATCATATATAGATAATAATAATAATAATAATAATAATAATAATAATAATAATAATAATAATAATAATAATAATAATAATAAAATAATAATAATAATAATAATAATTTGATTATCATTATGATTATCATTTTTATGATTTGATGATTTTTATTAATATTGTCATTATTATCATTATTCAAAGGGAGAAAAGACTTTTTAACCCTCCTAGCGTTCAGTATATTTTTGGTGGAGTAGAATGAGTTCTCTATATGGTCATGTCAATCATGTAGACATTCTTTGATGTCTGCAGTCGTATTTTCGTTTTTGTCGGGTTGAATCTTAAAGAGTGAAGATCACAATTTCTCTTATTTTTTAACTGGTTTTACTTCAGACATAACTGGTTTCTTCAAGAGAGCAGTAATGGTGATGTGATAATGGGGTTCATTCAAGTATATTTCTCTTAGCACTTCATGCGCTTAATAGGGAAAATGGTAGGTAAATAAAATCATTTTACCAGCTGATTCATTTTTATATTTACCTTTATTTCCTTTTGCATCTGGAGTTGGCACTGGCTGATCTACATCCCCTAAATATAGGAAGAATAAATTACCAAAAGAATGACCATGCAAAAGATGCTTTAAAATACATAAAAGTAGGCCATTTTCTAGTCAAGAACAGTGGTTGAGCTTATTCCTGTTTATCTAAAGTGTATGGTGTAAAATTTATCTTAAAGTCAATAAACTTAGCTAACGTTCATTCTTTTTACAGATGATTTTTTTCATCGACCTCGCAACATCTTATAGCTTAAGTGGCATGATAGAAATATAATTCAGTGCATAGCAATTAATCAAATTCATATATCATTATAATTTCGATGGATGCACCATGCTCAATACATTTCTCAACACTTCATCTATTCCCTAGAACAATCTTATATCATACAGCCAATTTTGAGTTCATAAAATGTAAGTTGCTCAATAGTTGTCCTTTTTGTATTAACACTCTACAATGTTCATTCGCTTTTATAGCCAACCATTTACTAACACCAGAAATAAAGGGTTCGTTTATTCACCTAGGCTACAGCATCATCACACTTTGAAGAATCATTAACTGATGAATATTTTTGTTTTAAAAGCCGAGTTGAATGCTATACCATTTTGCATTCATCACCTTGACAGATTTAACATAGCACTATCTGGACAAATTTTATCAGGATCATTGCTAGGTTGTATCTATAAAACTCCCAATTTTTTAACCATTTCCATAATGGGATGCTGTCTTACCTGTTGTAAAGGAAATGTATTGTGATGGGCTGCTCTGGTAGGATTGATCTGACAGAGATGTGACATAAGCACTGTATTGCGTCATGGGGTCCAAGGGCGTCAGAGTGTATGAAGTACCAGTAATATCTTGTGTCTAGACAAAGTGAGAGAATATTTAACATATAAATTAAAAGAATAATGATCCACAACTATGAATATGAAATTGGCATTAACTTAAACTATTTTTTGCTGTGAGTTTCATTTGGTTGACATTGCTGCTACCACTACAAACCACTACTTGCCATTCATGGACACTTGGTGATGATCTATTCAGGCCGGCACAAGTAAAAAAACTCCAACTCAGATTTTTTCTGACCACCAAGCAATGATAGGGTGGTCGGGTTTGTTCGCTCCAGTAGAATGTACTTTGTAGTAGAACAGTGTCCTATTCAAGGCAATATTGCTGTTTCACGTTATAGAAATCTGGATAAATTCTCAGTCCACGGCCAAGTAACTACTGTGTGTGTGTGTGTGTGTGTGTGTGTGTGTGTGTGTGTGTGTGTGTATGTCTTATTTGATTTTTATGAAGTGAGGTCATGGTGGATCTTAATTTAAATTGCGAACTTACCTTTTTGTCTCATGATTTCTATTTTGTATCAAGTGTGTAGAATGTGCTGTCTATTCACTATTTGTGTAACACGCTAGCCGGCAGGACACGTTTTGTATGCCTGTGTCTTTCTATTTGATTTTGCTTTAAATTCTTATGCTTCAATCTGGATTTTTATATGGTTTATCTTGTGACGGTGTTGTGTTTAATTATCTGAAATCAATTTTAATCTCAAACACATTATTTCTGTGATATTCTTATTTTTCAGAATGGATTTTATAGTAAATATACCAACAGAAAATACTAATATTATTTGATTTAATAAATAGCTATAATTGTCACTCACCTTTAAGTAGCGGGAGCCATTTCGCTTCTTATAGTGGACAGTATATTTGACAAAACGATCAGCGCCAACTGGTGGAGTCCAGCTAATTCTAGCTGATATGCCAGTGACTGTGTATTGGATATTTTTTGGTGGATTGAGGCTGAGGGCTGGAAATTAAAAGGACATAATTTATAAAGCAAATTCAGATTATTTCATGAGGTTCAATAAACAATGCTCCATTAAAAAAAAATTCAGTAGAACGCACATATGTGTACTATTGATGTGTACTTATTTGCAGGTCTGATAACCTGAATTGTTATTGGCTCATTGATGTAATTGAAATACTCTCAAACCAAAGCAAATAGTGTCCAAAACAAAGACAAAGACAGAAAGCAAGTTGGAAAACATATATAGGGGGATAGAAGACACAGTAAGCACCTCCCTGCTCACTATGGGAGAACAACACTGTTAAATTAAGCCAATAATTGCATTATTATCTGATCTGCCAATTTGTACACATAGTTTATTAGCATTCTAATAACATTTATCATAGTTGAAATAGAGAACTCTAATAATTTTGTAAATTCATATTGTATATAGGACAAATTTCAGCCTCGTCATAACACTAGATAAAAGGTGATAGGATTAAAATGAAATATTTTAGTTCCATATCCAAACAAAAAAAAAGAGCAAAAAAAAAAAAAAAAAAAAAAAAAGATAAGAAAGAAAGAATACATACATTATTTTCAGCCTTATGTCATTTAGTCTGCCTCAAGCCTCCTTGTCATAAAATTCCACACATTTCCCATTAATAAAAAAAAATCGCAGTTAACATTATCATTGATATCTATGAGTAATTTCATAACAGTTTACATCCTTAACATCAACAAATCTACAACTTATAACTCTACAACCGTTATCATCATCACCACTATCACTACCACCACCAAATCATTAGCCTAAGCATTTTCACTCACGTTCAACTGTGACAACATCAGACCTTTGGCTGCTTCCTGATTGGCTGGTTGCTGCTACTGATATTTCATACCTATCACTTTGTTTTGGGTTTAGAATAATGTATTCTAGTGAATTGTCATCCTGGGAAAAACAAAAGATTCAAGATAAGGCAATAAACAATTATTTTAAATTATGAGAGGAGAATATCCAAGAATAAAATAAAGAAATTATGTGAATTCAAGTTTCAAAGTTTCTAATTTAACTTTGCAGGCCGGGTTCAATTTATTTCTAACCTCACATTATCTCTTACCATTTCCACCAAAAAACCAAAACACCAATGCAACTGAAAGTGCACCCTTGATGAAAATCAATGAGTTTGCACATCATTTCAAGAAACTGTAATTTGAGAGAAATTCAGTCCCGCTGTTAAATGCATAAGGCATAAAAAACGGTCCGACAGCTTAACAAAGTGCATCTAACTGCTACATTTATAGCCCTGATTTGCTCGGAATAAAAGTGACTCTTTTTTCTTTTTCTTCATTGGTGTCCCCTATCTAATCTGACTCAAACACGATTCACACTTGGTTCCTTTGCATGTGATTTGAGTGCTCTACCAATTAATGGTCATCATCACCACTATCACTACCGCCAAGTGTTACTGATTAACCAATCAGAATATTCCCTGCCATTTTGCCCTTTCGTCTCTATGTCTATTTTCAGAGGCCTGACAAATAATCCTCAATTCTATAGATACCTTTAGTACATACCAAACAAATATTTTAGCCCCACAATTATTGAATGTGTAACAAAATATTATTTTGACAAACTGATGAAGGAATTCCATAGTAGCACCTGATGACACTATGAATTTATTTTCAACCATCTGTGTTAAAATTGTGAGTGATGCTCAGAAGCTGTGAGGCTGATTGCTTCAG
>NC_088364.1:36042932-36070432 GCF_034508935.2 Berghia stephanieae | reverse complement strand
TGACACAACCCAAGAGTTCAGTCTGCTGAGTGATGTGAGACCCTGGTGATTGTCCAACACAGAAAGGAAGGCAAAATGGCTTAACCCCCCTGCTCTGACAACATTGCCTGTGGTCTTTGCCATCTGTAAGAATATTGAAAAACAAACTGATTAACCCAACCATTTCTGACACGGTGGTGCCACAGGTTCTTGAACAAGTTCCTAAACTATGAATTTTAAAAACATTCAAAATATTCATTTCATCTTCATTTGCATTTTTGATTCAAGAATCAAAACATATTTCTAAAAATTCAAAAACATAGCAAATCATAAAACAAATATAAGCATGTTAATGACAAAGTATCAAGTAATAAAATAGTAATGACTTTATGTTTTCATTTTTCTTCTTTAGCGCAGGATATTATATATTAAATATTATTAAATATGCCTCCTCCTTCCGTTCATCCATCTCCTTCTTCAATGTGATACCGATCACAAGTATCAATGGTGATGATCTTTTTTACCTTTCCATGTGCTCGAGGTCATTGGTCACATTGCAAAATGTGTTGCAAATGATCCACATAGTTAAAAGTGTTCACAGTTTGAGAAATATCAAACGTCACAATTGGTCCTTTTGCTCAGCATGAATTTTTTCATAAACAAAGCAGCGTGTTTACATTTATTATCCAATCGTTGTACAGCAACAAATCATGTGATAGATGACTAGGTTGGACGAAGACATGAATATAGATCGCTCCCATTGGATAATACACACAATCTAATAATAGACATAAACTAAACGGATGGAAATTCAGAGGCTATGATATCATACATTTCCTTCTGTTCCCTCTGAAATGAGGGATAAAACGTCAAATATTTTGCATACTTTAACTTCACATGTTGCAGTGAAAATAAAGTCCACTAGGCTGTAAATTTTGCCATTTGAAATTGACATACCTGCCCCACATTTGATGAGTGATTCAAATACAGCCAAACAAGTTATGTATTTAGGATCGGCTACAATTTCTGCGGTGTCGACATCCAAAGAACACAATTCTTGACATAGTTCTGATAAACCCGCTTTAGCACAGCATTCTGTTGAACAAATACGACAATGAATTAACAACTCTTTATTCACTCTGCTGCAATTCATTTAAGAACCAGAGAAACAAAACTTTTGGATACATTTTACTCACCATTTTTATTCTCTTGAACAAATAAAGTAAGCTTTGAATAAATAACGTTGAGAATAAAGTTACATTATGTTTTTCTATATTCTTAACATAGACAATGTAAAAAAAAATGTAATGCTCTTCGGTGATTAAGCACACTATATATGATGAAGAGAAGATTAGAGTAAGCCAATACACTATGTTTGTTTGTTTGTTTTTAAGGGTTTTAAAGCACTTGAAATATATTTAGGTCATATCTGCACCAGTAAACAAGAAGAAAATGGGATTGTAAAAAGTTCTAGAATTACAATTAAAGTACTCAAGAAAAGGGAAGACAAAGGGGAATTAGTTCAAATAGGGAACAGATGTAGATTCCAAGAGCACACTATCATTGTACTTAGTTTGAGATTACCTAAAAGTCTCATCCTGCACAAGCACAGGTACCAAATAAGAGGAATACGTTCAAATGTTTACAAATCATATATATGTAAAACAAAAATAATACAGTGCATAACAGAGAGATGATTTACAAGACAAAAAATATCATCTTTCAAAACTCTAACTATAGGTACATTTGACTCGTTTCCCTCTCAGCCAGGGGTATCTGGCCAGGACCAGGACAAAACCAAGTAATCTCATTCCAAGACAGAAAGCATGTTGAAATACAGGTATATGGGGATAGAAGACACAGTAAATGCCTCCCTGCCCACTATGGGAGATCAGGAACCCCATTCAGCCAATACACTATTTTGATAAAATAAAAAAGTAATCTTTTTAAAAAATGATAGCACCCAACCTTTTGGATCTGGTACTTTAGTTGCAGGCAAAATAGTGGGTAAGTCTCTAGGATCTGAAAAATAAAATGAAAGAAGTTTGAAATAAATATGAGTGTAATGATGTGATCAGTAGTAATAACAACAATCTTTAACTTCTAATATTGTCTTTGTTGCTGCTGATACTCCTGATGCTGTTGTCATTGAAGTCAACGTTGTCATCTTCCATCTTCTTCTTGATACTGACATCGGCAATCAGATTATTATCATGCCTAACAGAGTGCCAAAGATTGAAAAAGAAAAATATCCCTTCTACATCAATCATTTTGAATTTTTAACTAAGCCCTTTCAATGAAACTTGGCATTAAAAAGGATACCGAGTTGCTCAATCTTATTAAGCACAAACTTGTGACCCTCAGTATGTATCAAAACAGTAAATTGGGGTGAGAACTGAGACAAGGAGATTGACATAATCTTCATTAGAATCGCATGTTTCATTGTGTGAAATGATGAAAATGATGAAAACAATTTTTTGTAATGTTATAATTATCGATTAAACAAGTGCAAATAAATGAAGCTTATCTCTCATTTTCTAGTAAAATCAATATTAGTAAGTGTTGGATTATTAATCAAAATTGCAATTCATTCACACAAATTTACCTTTGAGGTCAATGCTACATGACGTGTCTCCAAATTTGTTGTGTACATTGAGAGAGTAACGGCCATAGTCATCAGTTACCACATTGGAAATTTTGAGTTGATACGTAGTAATTCCATTGCTGTAATCTGTGTCAATAGTGGCTGAGTACTTGGTGGAGTACTGCAAAATGTCATCATCCTTTTTCCAATTTTTAGCACCTAGAGATACAATATGACCGTTTTCGTAAATCCTGATTGCTTTGAAAACAGCAATTAAAAGTTGTTACCTACACTAATATTGGCTTTCTGAAGGGAAAGAGAGTCCTTCAGAATCCAGTGGCAAATGGATCCAGAGCTCATCCAAATTTTTTAAAGAGTTAATTTACTCTCAAGCTCACTCACTTTCACTCATTTGCTTGACCGAGGTGGTAATAGAGGAGACATAAGGTATGATTTTAGGGTTAGGGCCCTTCGCCCAAATATGTCCTCAACTTTCCTCATTGATGTTGGGTTGTCATCCTTGTGCATTCCTTTATATTGTCCATCTATAGATCACCGTATCATTTTTTATCTTCTTCTATAAGTTTGTCTTCGAGATAAAGGAACCTAGTGTGTTTGAGAACAATCTACAAGTGTTTTGACAAGTATACATAAAGAGCCTAGTTCATAAAATGATGATTAAATATAACACGGAACAGATATGATTCAGAAAAACATAAAAATTGATCTTAGCTGTTAATTGATCTTAAAACAAATAAAAATTTCAAAAATCCCCTTTATTTTTTCCTTTTAGTTCTATCTCGAGAATTTATCTCATCCCCTTTTTCCTGACATGCCTTGGGCATTTTCAAAGGAACATGATTTATAACCATGGATATTCTGAGAAAAAGGCAGGATCAAGACGAACAGCTACAACTGAGGTAATTTAGAGGTGATTTTAAGTTCTGCATTGGGTAATAGGAGTGTACCATCTATCTATTTATATATATATATATATATATATATATATATATATATATATATATATATATATATATATATATATATATATATATATATATATATATATATATAAAGTGTGTGTGTGTGTGTCCTTTGAGAGCTGTTTAACCTTAAAAACTTCATGTCATTACTTTTACTTCTTTGTTCTCTTTCTCATTAGGTTCCATGCCCATAAGTATGAAGGCATCAGGAAGCGTCTTATTCTATATTTCTCTTATCTCTTACTAGTTCGATTTTTATAGGCATTATAAGAAATAAGAATTGAACATTAACATATATTTTGTGGGCTAATTTAACATGACGGCCTCATGTATTAATTAGCTTAAGCGCAACTCATTCAAGTTGGCAATCTCTGTTTTGTTTGTTGTTAAGGGTTTTACGGCACTTGCAACACATTAAGGTCATATCAGCGCCAGTAAAAAGGAAGAAAATGGGAAAGTAAAAAGTTCTAGAATTACAATTAAAGCACCCAAGCAAAGGTAAGACATAGGAAAATTGGTTCAAATATGAAACAGGTGTAGATTCCAAGAGCACACCATCAAAGAACTTAGTTTGAGATCACCTGAAAGTCTCATCCAGACACCAGCACAGGTCCCCACTAAGAGGAATACATTCAAATGTTTACAAATAATATATAATATGTATACAAAATATAATACAGTACAAAACAGAGAGATGATTTACAAGGGAAAAAATATCATCTCCCAAAACTAACTATACATTTGACTGTTGCCCTCTCAGCCAGGGTGTCCGACCAGGGCCAGGACAAAACCAAGTAATCTCATTCCAAGACAAAGACAGAAAGCAAGATGGAAAACAGATATAGGGGGATAGAAGACACAGTAAGTACCTCCCTGCCCACTATGGGAGGTCAGGAGCCCTACCCAGTGGCATGCTCTGACGCGCTGTGGAGATATTAGATGCGAGTAGAAAAAAAAAAGGATTTGTGCACTTAATAGGGACATAGGGATCAGAAGTATGTCAGATACAGGGTTTGCTTACTTAAAACAAGAACAAGTTATCTCCTGATTCACCCAACCACAACGCAAACGAAACATAGACGAGGACTTTCATCAGATAATGGACAACTATATAAAATAATTACCCCATATTACAGGACAAACAACATACTGAAACATTCAAAAGACCTTTGGCCTATTATTATAAAACAAATATTTGAAATCAAAATAAATAGATTTATCTATCTTTTTTTATGCAAAATGTTATGGATAATTTATAAGACTTACTGAATCAGGAAAAACTAAAAATCAATGCTAAGTTAGGCCAAGTGCATATATTCTGATATCTGATCTAGACCAAGATGCTTTGGTTATCATGTTTTCTGGTTCTATATTAGTGGTTACCAACCTGAATCTGGCAATCCATGGAATAAACATGCTATTTGAGCTGGCTTTCCCCTTCCAGGGAGAGTTGTTCCGTAACGGTTATGAAAATAAACTGGAGAGTCTGTGCGATGAGAAAAAATACATATAATACTTTTATTGAAAAGAACATGAGTTGAGATAGAGATATCAATAAAAGAAAATCTAACATTTGGCTTGTACAGAATACTGCTAAAAAAAGCATTCATAATTTATAACTAGGAAAGCGTAGTTCCACTTAAGAATTATGCATTTATTTTCCAAATAAAAAAAAAATTAAATAAGGGAAAATTAAGAGTAAAAAATGATCTAAAACTCACATTTTATGGGCAAGAACAAAGAGTCCTTGACTTCTATCTTAGAATCACTAACTGCACATGTGTAGGTTCCTTTGTTCTTGGTCACACTAATCTTTTCCAAATACAGCTCGTGTCCACTGAGTGATGTTGTAGTTAACCTCTGTCTGCCGTTCAACAGCCATTTGATTGAATATGGATCAGATGGATTGAAATCCGTAGCAGCACATTGCAAAACGAGATTCCACCCTGTCTCAACAAAGGGCAGGTTACTCTGCATGGTTACTTTCACAGTTTTACCTGAAATATAAATAAAAATGGAGATATACAATCAACCTTAAAGATAAAATTGAGGGTTTTGATTGATTGAAATTATTGTTCCAAAAAAAATAATTTAATAAAGTCTGAATTTTAAATTATATGATATAGGAGTATTAAAGATTTAAATAGCTTGTATACAGTCAATGGCAAAGCAGTGCATGGTTTCCTTTAATAACAAAGTAAAAAAAAAAAAATGAATAGGATAAGTGACAAGATAGATGACAACTCTGACACCATGATAGTGCTTTCCTTATTTGAGGCACTTTCTAATATCACCTTACCAAATTTAGACTTGCAAATTAGCTTTACAAAAATTTTACAAAATCTTTTTAGGCAAACCATAGAAATGATTTCTAAAATAAATGAGTGCAGTATAAGAGAGGAAAGAGATGAGAGACAATATGATTCAAGTGACAAGTGTTATTACTTAGTTAACTTGATGTAGAAGTAGAAGAAATATCAAATAAGCAAATCATTCAAATGAGTAAAAAATAAAAGAACAAACAATGTTCAAAACTGTTTCTACTGATGGAGCTTTGCAACAATAAACTGTCACAGTTAAGTACAAACAATCCTAAAAGCATATCATACCCTTAAGGCCATACTTTAAACTTAACTTAACAGCAATTATATTTCCAGCAGCGACCAATTCAATTCATTCCTCACATCCTTATCAATGTTCGACAAGTCAGAACTACGAGCCAAAAAACCAAATACCCCATACATTGTGAGAACATATTGAAACTTTTTATAAAAGAATGTATCAAAGGTCAATAACTATACGACGAAAAAATAATTTAATATGAATTTTTTTTTTCTTTTTTTTTTACATTATGGAGAAATAAATTATACTTTGAGGAAATTCTTGACAGTGTAAAATCCAAAGGAAAAGAAAATGATGGAATCAAAGTAAACAGTGACAGTAGACAGTGAACAGCATGAATGCTGGAGTAAAACCCTGGCAGAAAACTAATTTGCATGATAATTAATTACAGCTATTTTTCCTTTAATTAGGTACACAAATTAGTGTAGAAACGTCGTCAACCAGTAAGTTAAATAATGTGAAGCAATCAGGAGTAATAACTATGTTGGTGTTGTTTTCGTGTATTCCTCTACAATGTACATCTAGTGGTTCGTGTTTCAGTTTTTCATTAAATTTAAGTCTGCTATTACAAAGAAGCCAGTTGGCTTAGATGGAAAGAGTCAAATTTATCACTGGTCACTAAGTCAAGAATGACTACCTTTGTGAACATGGCAGGTTTGGAAAGGCCGTCTGAAAATAGTTACACAGTGATGTGTTCAGATAATGAAAATCTAAAAGAGCATCGTTTAGCCAGAGTCACTATAAGTTATCCACCATAACAATAGCAACCTGTGTGCTATATGCAGAACATTCCTGATAATTGTTTTAAAGCCTTGTAATGTATTCATTCCTCTGACTACGCTCATGGCTTTTCTCTTTTCTTTCTTTTCCTTCTTTTTAAATTAAATTAAAAAAAAAATTTAACTTCAAATATAAATGATGAATACTGTAAGATACCAGTACAAAAATATAAAACTTAATTGATCCATGAATGATACCACGAGTTTTGTCATTGCCTTAATGGAAGAGAATCACATCCATTACACATTCAATATTTACATGTAATCAAAACACATGTCAGACGCACGCATACATTTCATATTTTCTAGGGGGTCCTGAGAATAAATAAAATCATTTGTTATCAAAAGTATTAAAACCCATGACACGCTTTATCACTGAATGACATTAACTTGTGTGCTCTAACAATGCAAAAGAATTGATAAACAAACACTATTATGGCCTATAAAACTTACTGAAAGGTGAGACAAACAAGGTCCGCAGAGTGGAGGGTTGACTGCTGCCATATGTGTTTCTGGCTGTCACTGTGAATGTGTAGAAACCTTCAGGTCCTCTAATTGTCAAATCATAAGGACTGACCGCACCCTATAAATTAAACATTTGTTTTTAAAAAAACTTTGGAAATAAACATGGATTAAAATGAAAAATACATATTTCAGATATAATTTGGTAAAAGCTTGTATATTTCTTCTTCTTTTGTTTTATACTTGAAGTTAAAAAGGAAAAAGGGCCTTTTGTGACACTTTAAGATCATATAAGAAACTAGGAAAATTAGAATATTGGAAAATCAAGATTATAGATGCATTATAACTAATATCAGTCTGTCACAGAAAAGAAATATGTTCAAAGTGGGACAACACAGGTATAAAATGTTTTTTTCTCATGTAAATAAGCATCTTAAAAGTGAGTGATTTATGGAACTTAACAAATAAACAATAAGTAAAAGCGTAATTTAAAATATTAGGATAATTAAATGGGAAAAAAGATGAATGAATGTTTTAAAACTTCAAAATATCTGAAAAAAATCAAGAAGTTTCGCAGATATAATAATAGTAACAATTGTCAGGAGATAGAAGACAATATCCATAGAATGATTCACGTTCAAATAAACGGTTGTGAAATATAAAATGCAGTTTTGTTTAATATCATTTAAAGCAAAAAATAAAAGATAACAAATTTAGAAATAATTAAAGAACATTATAATTTAAACTTACCACTTTGGTCTTGACATTGAGTCGGACACCCGGATCACTAGGATCTTCCCTCCAGTAGTGAATTATACTCTGACAATCATTGCCACAGTAAGCGGTAGGCTTTTCCCAAATCACCTGAACATTCATCAAGTCCTTCAGCCTGACATACATTCTCATGGGTGCGTCAGGGATGAGACCTACGGCGTAAGAACATAATGGTATTGGCTGATGATGATGATGATGGTGGTGATTAAGAGGGTATTGATCACCTACGTAACAACAATTACAATGCGAAATGAATATTTTACTCCATAATGACTCATTGCATGTGGGGGTGGGTAGAATAAAGCAGAAACGCGCTATGAATAATAGTGGGCATATTTGTTTTATATATTTATTTGTTGTAGAGCAATGATGAGATCAAAGTTGTGAGAAAGTGTTACATAAGAATGATCAGGGACGGCTGGTAATAATGGGCAGGGTGGGCAAATACCAGCCTGTTTTTTCAAGTTATATGCTGTATTACCAGGTCCGAAATAATCAAATTTAAATTAGATAATTTCAAAAGTTACTACTTAAACTTGATACTTCGTACTGAAATCAATTTGTGTGTATTTTTGATAGATTGCGAATCACCACGCACCCCGTAATGCATAAACCAGGATACGCTCCTGTTCTTTTTTATCACCACCCCCCCCCCCAACCACTCCACTCCGCCCACATCGTCATCTCATCGTCACGTCGCCTGACGGTGAACTAACTCAGATTTTTGCTGTCTGGCCTCTCTAGTACTAGGTCGGGCTAATTCAAATGAGCCCACCTTATTAACCAGTGAAAACTAAATAGAGATTTTGGCAAACGAACTTTTTCTTATTTATTGCCTTACTTGTGCTGGTACCATTGATGTGATGACTTTTGGGAAGGTTCCAGTATTGAATTAAATTTATTAATTTACTAATTTTATATCAATTTAGTATTAATTTGTGTTGTTTTTATATATTTGTTTTTCCATTTAAACTATTTCTTTTTTTTCTCGTTTTCTTTAGTGCTTCTCAAAACTCATTTATTTAAATTGTTTTCTTATTTGTTTGTTGTTGTTGTTGTTGTTGTTGTTGTTGTTGTTGTTGTTGTTTTTGGGTTTTTTTTGTTTTGTTTTTTTAACAAATTAATTTGTTAGTTCTTTTTAAAAAAATTCTTAAAGTAATTACCGCTGTATTTTTATTGCCAGACAAAATAATTTTGCAAAACAATGTAATTTTCTATTGTATTCCCTCTAATAAAACAAAACACTTTTATTCAAAAGTCACTAAATAAATATATAAAATACAACCACCATTTTGGTTTTCTCAAAAATTGAATTAGTATACGAGAAATACTCTTCTGAGAAAGGAGAGAGTTGAATTCTAACTAAGTTATAGAGGAAATAAATACGTTTAAAGGAAGGGTGGGCAGATTCCGTACTTGCCCGTCCTGAAGCTAATACATACATAAGATAGTTCGCGATGAAGAGGCGGGAAGCTAGGGGTTGGTTGTGTAAGGAGCAAAGATAACACGGTCGTTATTGTGATGATAGTCTAACGAATGCATGAGGAGAGATTGGTAACATTATTTTGTCTTAATTGTATCGTATGAAGTATTGGCGAAAAGCCTAAGATTAAATAAACTTTGTTTTTGTTTGTCTTATTTTGACTATGGAACTGATACTTGTCATAGCAGACCTGCCTACTTGAAATAGGAAAATAAAAATCATAGTTTTCAGGGCTAATAAAATCGTAGATATTTTAACTACCCTTTAAAAAAATCACCAGAATTTTCGTCTGTTTTGATAGATATCAAATTTTTAAAAACGAGAAAAAATGATTGGAAACGTAATAATGATGGTGATGGTGGTAGTGATAGTGGTAGCGGTGGTGGTAGTAGTGATGATGGTGGTGGTAGTAATGATGATGGTAATATTATTATTGTTATTATTATCATTATTATTATTATTATTATTATTATTATCATTATTATTATTATTATTATTATTATTATTATTATTATTATTATTATTATTATTATTATTATTATTATTATTATTATCATTATTATTATTATTATTATTATTATTATTATTATTTATTATTATTATTATTATTATTATTATTATCATTATTATTTTATTAATGGTATCCGTTTATTGTTTGGTTCCATTTACCATTTTTTTTCCCACTTTCATGTATGTGGTCATCAAATTGTATGATTTATTGTCGAAAGCCTAAGATTGAATAAACTTTGTAATATCGTATGGTAACCATCATTGTCGACGACATCGTCGTTGTCATCATAATCATCATCATCATCATCATCATCATCATTAACAACAACAACAACAACAATATTAACAACAAGTACTACAATAGCAATAAAAACAATATCAACATCATCATACAATTTCCGTCATTGTCTCCACAACTATCATTCTAACCAACAGCACCACCAAAACCACTACCATAATTACATCCTCCTCCACCACCACTACCACCGCTACCACTATTCCAACCACTACCACCACCGGCACAATCATTCTAACCACCAAGACAGCAGTAAAAATGATGCAATTTGAGCTCTGAATGAAACTCGAGTCATATCGCTGTTGTTGCTTCTTGATGAAAACTTAAAGGTTACTACATACTACTGAAAACCAGTAATGTAACAAAAATATTAATCTTGCCGTTGAGGGATTAAAGCATCTCTTGAATTTTTCGAGTGAACGAAATGGACTTGTATTGTCAAGGTGTTGTCGCATTATTGTCTCGTCGCTTTATTTTTTGTTGTATTCTCTTTCGTGATTCATTTTTGATTACGTTTGGAATAATTAAAATCTACTGGTATTGTCATTTCATTGTGAATGTGATTATTTGTGGTTGAAATATTATTTTTTAAAGGTGAAAAAAAAATAATTAAAAAAAAAAAAAAATAAAATAAAAAAATTTATATATATATATATATATATATGACTGAATCATCTTTGCCCCACCACTGTAAATAGGCTAGAACCGCCACTGAGAATGATTCAAGTCTTCTTCATTGAGTACAGGACAATTGAAGACACTATAGAAGAGATAGAGACATGTAGTAAAATAGTATTATCTGGTATAAAAGATAGTTTATAAATCGTAAATAAAAATAATAAATAAATAAATACATTTTTAAAAAAAGATTTTAAAAAAAATTTAATAAAATGCCCTTTATTCATCCCCCGGGAGAAAGTTTTCTTTAGTTTTCTAGTCAAAGGGAAGACTGTAATAACCCAGAAATCATCTGCAAAATGACCTAGGGTAAGGCCATACAGCGCAACTGGAAAAATCAACTCAGTACCTTCTGGGTATGAAGGAAAGACCATATCGCTGTTCCACAGAGCTCCCCCACTCTTGACTTGGTCATGTTACCTAACTTGATGGGTCTATGCATGATAAAGACAGCCAATTGTCAAGGGTAAAGGAGAGGACGGCCACACCAAAACAAGAAAAAAAAAAAAAAAAAAGAGATCTGAATTGACAATATTAAGGAGTGGACAAGACTGCCAATGGAGGAACTGTTGGATAAGGTAAAGATGGATTGTATCTGCTGCTTCCTGCACTTTCCCTCGGATGTCTGACTACCAGTCATGTGAATGAGTGATCAAATGTGAGGGATTATGTGGGCTTCTGTTAGAAACAATTGGCGAGCTAAATCCATATTCGGATGACAAATGATCATATGAAAAGCACAAGCAGGTAAAGCAAATCATTTATGACTGTACCTTTTTTTTATATAGAGAGACTGACAGATGAATTATAGAGTAATTTAAGGGTACATGAAAGGTGACAGGGGTATTTCAAAGAAAGAGCAAAGAAGGATTCCAGCAGTAATTTACCTTTAGAAGGTAATCACTAAAATAATATCATCAATGACTATGATATTTACAATAAGTACAAAATATTTACAAAAGGAACAAAAACAAACTTTTAATAATAATGACAAACTATTGCCTCAGACAAGAGAATGAAATGGCATGAGATAATGATGGTCACAAAACTTGCTAAATAAGAAGCATATAGTTGTCATTTGTGATGTGAAAAATAGGGTATGGAGAAGTGCCAGATGAAAATAGAGAACAAAAAGTCACGGGGTCAGTGTCAAACTGACGTGACACTCTCTGCCTGGCCGGGAGAGAGAGGACAGTGAGTGGTAACACAACCGACTGAGCTATAGTTGTCATTATATGGTATATCAACGTCACACTTGAATCATTACACTGCTTCAGCTGATGGAGGTGTGCACACTGCACCAAGAATCTAGGCATGGGAACTGCACCCAGTAGTCAATGGCTAAGGGGCGGAGGAGATCACTATATTTTCAGATCTAACAGCCAAGTGTATGGAAGTAAACCTTCCAAATCAGGAGTGGAGCCCCGAAGACAGACTAGCTGATTTGGGCAACTCCTGCAGCCGATCTGGTGCCAGACATACTGTTTTGCTTTCCTTTGAACTTCATCAGTGAGGTTGTGAGAGAGATCTTGATGACTGGGCAGCCCAAAATCTCAATACACTTCGCCTAGGCTTGCGCCCTGGAGCGATCACTCCAGTGCTGCTATTTCAGTGACAGACATTCAACCACAAACTGATCCAAACAGGTGCAAAAACTCCATTGTTTCCCAAGACAGACGGATGCCAACAACAACGGCGACGACTTGAATCAGAGAATGAGATAAGAATGAACGGTTGTACAATAGTCATGTACGATATTATCAATTAATAAAAGGAATATTGAGAGAATATCGATATGTCCGCAGCCTTTGATACGATCGACAGAGGAAAACTTTTGGAGATATTAACAGACATAGTAGACGAAGAGAGCTCCGAATAATCCGATTTCTCCTCAGCAACACAAAGATACAACCAAGGATATATGGGGCCACAAAACAGACGCAGTTCGAAAGTAACATCGGGACCCCCAAGGAGATAGTCTGAGCCCGATTCTGTTCACAATATACTTAGAACACGCTCTGAAAGAAGTTCGAAAAGTCATTCCAAAACCAACGACTCATATTGAGAATGCAATCCCTAGAGAAATCGCCTATGCAGATGATGTCGATTTTATTGGATCAACACCAGCAAATATAGACATCATACAAAATACCCTCATGAAATATAACCTCCAAGTCAATGCCAATAAAACCGAATTTACAACAATATCGAGGAACAAAGAGGAATGGAAAAGAACAAAGAAAGTCGGCTCACTAATTGGAGACACCGAGGATGTACAAAGAAGAAAACAGCTATCAAACGCCGCACTCAGTAAACTCACCAATGTATGGATTAGAGGTGACAAAATAAAGAGAAAAACCAAAATGAAACTGTACCGTGCTCTTGTAAAACCGGTACTTCTGTATAACTGCGGCACTTGGCGTTGACAAAATCCGAAGAAGAACATCTGGATGCCTTCCATCGCACACAGCTAAGAAGGGTACTGGACATCAAATACCCAAAAAAGATCTCAAATGAATCACTCTATAAGATCACAAAAGAAAGACCAATCTCCCTTGACATTTTACAACAACGATGGCAACTTTTCGGTCACATACTACGCAGGGACAAAAACATACCAGCTAACCAAGCCATGTCGGGATACTTCCAAAAACACGGGAACCTTTTCAGAGGAAGACCGATCACAACACTCCCTGTGATCCTAAACAAAAACCTCACAACACTTGGACAAAGCATTAGTCTCATAACGGCAGGGGACCTTGAAAATCTGAGAACCCTAGCAGAGGACCGGCAATATTGGAGACACCTCACACAGGAAATACTGGAAACAGCCAAGGCGACCCGATCTTTCGGTCGAGACGCGAAAGGCATCTAAGTCAAGTAAGTCAATTGAGAGGTAAATTGTAGTCCACAAGGCAAAAATATTTGGAGATCGTGTATTTAAAAAATGGACAGATAATTTCAAAACAATCTCATTTAATGTCATCTTACCAGCACTTGTCATGTAGCAGCTAAATATGATATCCTTATATCCATGACCCATACACACAGCTGAGTCCACCGAGAGACCCACGGTGTGTCCACGACAGACAGCCACGCAGGTTGGAGGGAGGCCTGGATTTTCTCTACAACATTCTCCATGGTCTTGGCCATCTGCAATATCATGACAACAACACACACGAAACATAATACATATTATTATCATCTTTATGTCATGATACAGGATCAATTCTTAAATTAAATTCTAATAGCAAGAAACTCAGGTAGAATTAATTTTAATCTTTATTCATTTGTGGCTTTTATTGGTTATGGCAGGACTGCGTCTCACAATGTGACCATGCTACAATGAGTACATTCATGGTGGGTTGGATAACAATAAATACAAACTCTAACCCCTGAAAGAAGTCTTTAAAACATTTTACACCATTCAACTCATGAGTGAAAGAGTACTTTGTTATGGACAGAGGAAATTTATAGTACTGGGGATGGATCTTCTTCCATAGACAAAACAAGATTTTATTTGACTATCTCTCTTTCAAAGAAGAATCCCAATCATGACAGATTCGTTAAACAATAACAACTGGAAACTTTATGAAAGGGAAAAGACATTAAGAAGTATTGAAGAGATATCAAGGGTAGACATACTTAATAACCCTTTCCTTTCCAAGTAAAACATACAAGACCAAAACCAAAAAAAATTAATTTCATTTTACCTCTGAATTGAATGTTACACAACTTAGAAACCCTTATTCTCTTTGAAAATAATTACCTGCATAGCACGCTAACATTTTAAGACTGTGGAAAATACAATTGTTATCATCCAATGAGGTGGTCTGTTTGTTCAGGCACTGATTAACACACTCATGAGGAATGCCGCTGGATTGACAACACTCTAGGAGAGGTAAAAACAAAACAATATAAAACGCAAAATAAGAAAATTGGCAGAGAGTTTTATGTAAATTTCCTTTCACTTGAAAGCTGTTGACAATATTTCATAATTTCTGAAAAGAAAAGTTTACATTCTAGGGTGATTTCTTTAAAACAGTATCTTTAAAAACATCTACGAGTTTTATTTTAAGAGCCTCATAATTTAAACAGTTTCTTTTTAAAAAATTAGCAAAAAAAAAAAAATTGTAAAAGAAAATACTTGAATGTGAAAGCATGAAAGTTCCCCCCCCCCCCCCCCTTGGAAATCCTAGGAATATAACAATTTGCTCAAACATAGTTTTATCACTGAGAATGCATTTTAGCTAATTTTTATAATTATTTTTTAAAATGACTATGTAGAAGAAAAGCAACACCATTAAAATAAATTTAACACCAAGATGGCTGCGGGCAGCATGGTCCTGTGATTAGTTATCCACTTCATAACCTGGGGGTACTGGTTTGACACACACCTGTTGTGCTATGTAACCTCGAGAAAGTCATCTTGCACTAGCTCACTATGGCGTGCTGCAACCCATGCCTAAATTATTACAGTTTTCCCTTCAAATTGGAATAATGGAAAGAGCATGAACCTAAGAGTCTATATGAGTCTATCTAAACTAAGAGACGCTCAAGAAAAAGTAAGAAAAGGGGATAATTTTTTTCAAACGAGGAACAGAATTAGACTTTAAGAGCAATCTATCCATGTGTGAATACCACGCTGTCAGAAGCAATAGACTGTAAAAAGTAACAAACTAATTAATATAGCAGCTTAAAAAAAATATCACAGAATGTTTCCAGTTTAAACCCTTCTTCAGTCAACAACAAAAACAGTTCAAATGATAATACTTCTCATAAAATACGAACAGACAAGAGAACAGTTCTCTGTTTGTCCACTCAGCTGAGATAAACGATGGCTGAAAGAATGGTTTTGAGCCTGAAACAGTCCATGATTATATTTTTAAAATATATTCTTGGAAGCAGATATATTCATTATTCTTCAATACTTTCTACCTTTATGTCTATTTTTGACTTCGACTTAATGCCACCTCTATTCAGTGGGAATAGGGTCCTGAATTCTAGTTGTAGACCACTTAAAATAAAATTCATACAATATAGTGGTAAGATAAGGGATACACCCGAATGGTATCAAAATTTCATTTACCAGTGATGTTGGCCCAATATTGACGACCAGATACTTCAGTCCTGTTGAAGTTTGGTTTAACAATATTTGCTGAAGAAAAAAAAAATACATTAAATAAGGAAGGTTGCATCTCAAAAAGCAGAGTACATAAAAATACATTCTACAATTTCATTACATGATATTCTTATTTGAATTTGCAATTTATTATTGTATTTTATTGGAGAAGATTTTCATCCATGATATGCATAAAATCATATAAGAGTAGCCAAACAAATAGTCAGACGTTCTCACATACACATACACACACATACACATAAAAATAAACTAATTCATTCACTTGCACCCACCTACACACAAACACACACACACACACACACACACACACACACACACACACATATTATATATGCAATAATAAACAAAAAGCACCATAAGGCCCTTTATCCCGGATTATGTAGAATTAAAATATATCACAAAGTACTTTCTGTCAGATCTAACGAACCCAGCTACCCAGTCACTGCAGGTGGGAAGGATGAAACTGTATACAAAATGCATTTTCCAGAATGCTGTCGAGTTACCAAATCTGACATGATTTATGCTGTGCTGAGAGTCCAAGACAAATAACTAAACCACAGCTACACACTACACACATGTAATAATTAATAAGAGTAAATTTAATGAGTAGTGAATGTGTGATAATTGTGACAGGCCAACCTACAGTCTTAGTAGGTTTAAGACATGATATTTTATTCCGTCTTATATTATTTTAAGATTTATAACCTAAAACCGCTGAATTCAATATGATATAATAACATGACATGATGAAAAAAAAAAAAAGTAAATAATTGAATTTATAATTCTTGAACTAATAGAGATAGAGTTGTTCACTCAGACCTCAAAGAAAATTGATGGCTCTTATGAAGCGTATAAAAATATGCTATTAAAGAATGCATCTAGATGACTCGTAGTACGTGGCACTGGCTGTTAGTACAAGTAACCACTATAAATAGGGTGAATGTTAAGAATTATAAGAGAGCAATAAGACTTCTTACTTTGATACATTTGTAATGGGTTTGAGGTGCACTTACATTCCTCTGTATATTGTCTGATGATTGGGCTTGGTGAGCTAACCCCATTTGCATTCTGAGACTTGATGGTTATCTCATATTCAGTGGAAGGAAGTAGGTTGTGAACAATGAATTGGGTCTTACTCGTCTTTTCCTTTTCAAATATAAGAGAAGAAGAAAGATTCATTAAATAAAATAAAAATCGAGCTTTTATATAGCGCAATATTCACTAAATGTGCTCAAAACGCTTTTCAAGGAGTCCCTGACCAACAGCAACACGGAACATGTAGAACGAGACATGATGCCTGACAGCGATATTACAATTTTTTTCTGGACAGAGACAACACTGTTAATGGCCAGGTACTCATTTTGCACCTGAGTACGGTGAGAGAATGAGAGTAAAGAACCTTTTCCAAGGACTCAACTATGCACTGAGCGAGGCTCATACTCAGGACCTTCCAATCCGAAAGCGAGTGTCATACCACTTGACCACATAGCCGCACAATTCATTAAAGTGAAATTGGAGTTCGTCTAGGTCTCTGTTGTAAAAAACACAAACAATTTGAGCTAATGCCATTTACATTCTTCATGATTGAACAGAACCATCTACTCAATCATGGCTAAGCAGATATCCAGATTAAAAAAATAGTTCTGAACAAAACCAGTTTGCTTTCAAGTGATTAAGGCTCTCGATTAAATTGAGTAACAACTATTTATTACTATAACTCATTTTTTTGTAAAGATTCATCGGAAATCTTACTTTACATAAATGATAAAATAACATCAAAGAATTATGTGTTAATATGTAAAGCAGATTGTCTAAAATGAACTAAAGTCAGAAAATATGTTGGTAAAATATATGGGTAAAATGAGTCAATTTTGGGAAAGCATATCACGAAAAACTCAACAGACTTAAAACGCACTATTTAAAAAAAAAAACTCTCTCTCTCTCTCTCTCCCCCCCCCCCCCCCCTCTCTCTCTCTCTCTCTCTCTCTCCCCCCCTCCCCTCTCTCTCTCTCTCTCTCTCTCTCTCTCTCTCTCTCTCTCTCTCTCTCTCTCTCTCTCTCTCTCTCTCTGTTCCATGCCAGATTCAGGCTTCAAAGATAGTTTTATACTATCTCTCTGTGACTCACTGACCCTAGCTGTCTCGGTTAGTTCTGTTGTCAGCCCTGTAACTATACTTTTTGCTCCTTAATAGAATAAAGCAATCTTGATCGCACAAAAATGAAAATGATAATAATAACAATAATAATAATAATAATAATATTAATAATAATAATAATAATAATAATAATAATAATAATAATAATAATAATAAATATAATAATAATAATAATAAAATAATAATAATAATAATAATAATAAATAATAATAATAAATATTAATAATAAATAATAATAATAATAATAATATTAATAATAATAATAATAATAATCTCTTACAACAGTGCTTTACCCCGTCTAAACAGGCAATAATCACTTTACATTGACATGTAGGTATTAATTGAAACAAACAAATTCAACATAAACATACAAATATCATCATTGATTTGAAATATCTCAAACTTTTAACACTTTTATATGATATCTAGAAACTAATCAAGTTTGACTGTGACTGCAGACCTAACTATTCTATGGCTTCATACATATTACTACTCATAGTTCTCTTGGTGTAAAAAAACATTCAGCTTAAAGTAAAACCACATCTGTAAGGGTTTAGTGCACTACCTACAAAATGAAATGAAGTATGAAGAACGTTTACCTCTTTGAATTGACTTTTCCCAACTTGTCTGAAGTGTACAATATAAGAGTCAATTTTGGAACTAGTTGGTGGATGTTCCCACATAAGACTGATTGTATTCTGAGATACTGCACTCACGTAGGCATCTGGGTAGCGAGGTAATGTGCCTGTAAAATTGTAAAATAACACAGAATAGAATACAGAGTTATAAATATGAGCTAGGAACCACAAAATGATACCATTGTAATCCACTGATGAGTCAAAACATATCTTGTCATGAACAGAGACAATGAAGGTTTTGAATAAAAATATTAGTACTCACAGCAAATCTCATTCTCAATAAATTTAAGGAGGATTTAAGGAAAAAAATATAAAAGGGATTTTTAATCAAATCCTAATTTTGCATGCTGTAATTATTCTCTGAATATGTCAACATTATACGAATAAATTCTAAAAAATGAACTTAATCCAATAGAAATTTAGATGGAATTTTGAGTAAGTGATAAAATGAGACATTTTGAAGACGACAAAATCCTGAAATAAAAAAATATTGAGATAAACCTAAAATGTGTTCATATATAATAGAACGACAACGACATTGCCATTCACCTTCATTACGACGTGAAGAGAATTTGTGATGCCGAACTTATGTTACAAAACAACTAAGATGAAAATGAAAAAAAAAATTATCAAGAAAATACGAGAAACACCAAAGGTTATGATACTGGTCAACATCAGCAAACAAAAAAGTGGTAGTCCTCTTGAGCTATAAAGTCCTTGACACCAAAGTTTACCTATGTCCCTGTAGCCTTAAATGGACAGGATCAATTGCAAGCCACATTTCATTTGGTCATTGGTTTATAACGAAAGGCACTTTTGGCCACATCTAACAGACCCAGCCACACTATCAAAGCCAGGCAGACAGAGGGGTCAGAGAAAAACAACAAAGTTGGACTGCATTCAAGATTGTCACTAGTCTCCCTTGCTTGTGATGCAAATGTGCTTCAAACATCACAAAGGTAATTGTACTTTTAAATCAAATTAAGGTAAAAATAAATCTGTATTATGAAGTAAAAAGAGGTTTACTCAATCCTTCTTGAAAGCATTTGACAGCCGTTGGTGTGTCCTTCAAACATTTGATGTAGTCATCATCAAGTGGGCCATCTTCAGCAAGGCCACAAAGATCAAGACAATCGGGATCAGTCACATTCCTACGAGCACAACATTCAGCATGGTCCCGTCCGTCTGTAACAAATGGTTGTTAACAATGTGTTTTTATTGAAGAAAGTGCATGTTGTTTATTTTTGTTAAGCTTGCAAAACGTTTAGGTGGTTTTACTGTACATTCATTCCTTTTAAATGCCAAAGAATTATTTAACACTTTTTTTTTTTTTAATGATTGTTAAGAAAAAAAAATGATTGAAAATAAAGCCATAAAATTAATTAATATATTGGATAAGACACTCGTCTGTCTATTGCAAAATACTTAACTCATTTTCATTACGATCTAAAAACTGAAATAAGCTTTTTTTTACTGACAGGAGCAAATTGGTTTCATGTTATTGGTCTAAAACTGGGAAAGCAAAAACTATATGCTAATAGGCCATTCCAAGTCAGGTAAACTACATTTCACACCAAATGTTAGGCATTCAATTCTTATGTTTTCATTTATTTATTGTAATTTTACTCTAAATGATGGTTTATTATGAGCTAAATCATATTCCTTCAAATAGTGAATGCCTTATGATCATCTTGAAGACCACATTAGCAATTACATGGGAGCAGTGAGCAGAAAAAATATCAGAATTGTTATTGGTAACAATGTTAGCTATGGGCTTCACTTAAAGAGGGCCCTTTATCTTATTTTTAAATACTTGATATTTACTTGTTGATGAACACATGTCTTTCCCACAGTTTGTTATTCGGTGCCACGTGAATCATATTAAATGTAACACAGTCATTTACGTTTTTTAAAAAAAATGTATCAACTATTATATTTGCAAGTATAGAGATCAGTGAATCAATTCAAATTTTTTTGGTTTTTAATTGATAACTGACTCTCCTTGATTTAAGACGTTCGAGCAGTATAATTCATTACATAAAGGTTTAGAAACTATTATTCTTAAAATGTTTGTTGTTTTCTGTTTTTAAGGATTTTATGGCGCTTGCAACACATTAGGTCAATCAGCGACATTAAAGAAGAAGAAAAAGGGACAGCAAAAAGTTCGAGAATTACAATTAAATCACCCAAGAAAAAGTAAGACAAAGGGGAATTGGTTCAAATAGGGAACATATGTAGATTTCAAGAGCACACTATCATTGTACTTAGTTTGAGATTACCTAATGTCTCATCCTGACACAAGCACAGGTCCCAAATAAGATGAATACATTCAAATGTTTACAAACCATATATATGTAGAACAAAAAAATAATACAATGCGTAACAGAGATATGATTTACAAGACAAAAAATATCATCGCAACAAAAAATTTACTATACATTTGACTGTTTCCCTCCCAGCCAGGGTATCTGGCTGGGACATGGCAAAACCAAGTAATCTCATTCCAAGATAAAGATAGAAAGCATGTTCGAAAACGGGTATAGGGAGACAGAAGACACAGTAAGTGCCTCCTTGCCCACTGTGAGAGGTCAGAAAATCCCACTCAGATTCTTAAAATGTATTTTATCAAAATTTGACTCTGCATTTAGTGGTTATAATGCAAACTATAAATATATATAGTATATATAAATATATCATATTTCAAGCACAATTATGATCAACTTCTACAATATTGTTTCGAACATTCGCTATCATCAGGAAATATATATATATAGCTCTGTAAGATTAAAATTGTGAAAAACAAACAAAATGATATCTCAATATTCCTCACCTGCTGCACAAGACAAAACTGTTCCAATATGACTGTAGCAATCTCTCAGGTTTTGTGCATAATGAGATGAAATATCTTGGACGTACTTACAGCCAACAGCACATATATCTGGCATTCCCTTTGAATAACAGCATTCTGTGCGAAACACATAAATAAGCAGCATTGTCAAGAATATTTATAAATGCAGTACTGGAGAGTTATAGTACTTTCTTATTAATGATGAATTCTATTTTATTGCTTTAGTTTTACTTATAATTATCAATCATGTCTATCGCGCAGTGTTGATTAAAAAAAAAAAAATTTTTGAACTGACAGCTCCAGCTACCAAGTCACTGTTGAAAAGATGAAATAGGGGAGGACCTGAAAAAAATTAGATTCTAACAATGTTTGAAACTAGAAGATATTGCTTGTAAATTAAGTGTTCAACTTATTTAAATAAATTTAAAATGTTATGAGCCAAGCCAGTTAATGGCCATACATTTTTTATAGCGAACAAACCAGTCTCTACTTCTTGATTTTAAGCCATCTATATTTCAATCAATTATATAGATAGAAAACCACACACCTGTGAAGTTGTGAGGAACGTTTGTCACAGGTACTTCAGTAGGCCCTCCAAAGGAATCTGTTGAAACAAAAGTGTTTTAACGCATTATTAATGTATGACCAAAATTGAAAACAACAATACAAAAACAAAACAAAAAACGATCAAAATAAATATAAACATATGATGTCTAAGGTTAAATATTAATATCTAGCCTGTTTCAAAAGTGAGTGAGCAGAATACATAAAAATACTTTAAAAATCACTTTTTCTTATTGCTCTTTACACAGATTAACTGTGGTTAAAAGAAAAAAACAAATAAATAAATAAATAAATAAATAAATTGCAAAACAGCCCAATTTTTAAAAAAATCTCTCTCTCTCTCTCTCTCTCTCTCTCTCTCTCTCTCTCTCTCTCTCTCTCTCTCTCTCTCTCTCTCTCTCTCTCTCTCACTTCTCTTCTCTGATTTTGTTCCTTATTTATGATAGATCGCGTGAGACAATGCCAAAGTATTGTTTTGCACAAGGATTCACATTAAAGAAATATTCATTAAAAATATGGTTAAAAGGTAATGGAACAATGTACTTAACCAGTAGATTTTTTACCAAGCAAAATATGGAATTTGTGACACACCTTCACATGTGCTCGAACAAACGTAGTTGGTTATTTATAAACAATGGCGTGAATGAAATCGACCTCTCTCTGATCATTGTTACTGTTTTTATTCCACCAAATGGGTGACTAGTTATCAGACAAATTTCTAGTTTTCTGTGTTGATTCTATTGATCAAGCGGTAAAACAGTGGTTATGTTACTTAGACACATATCATCGATAGTAAAACCTGTGTAGCTTGCTAGGTTTACCAATCACTGCCAATGTTTATATTATGACGACTGTCCGAGAGGCGTGGTTATCGAAGTGTTGATTCCTTCTCAAATGGACATTTTCTATATTACTGTTTCCATTCCAGATTTTTAATGCCTTTATCTGAATCTGAATATGAACTGCTATGGTAAGAAAAAGCCTACATGCCCATGAATGCAAATAGGTATTGACAAAACTAACAAATAAAAGTGAAGTTAAGAGGATATTTCAGAGTTTTAGAAGGTCCAAAGGCTCATCACGGAATACCTGGATATGTGAGGAAATGCACAGTCTCTGAGGGTAAACTTCCATATTTATCAGTTTCAGCTGTGAGGTGAACAGAATAATACGTGTTGGCAGTCAGGTTAGTGAGTGCAAAAACTTTGTCAGAAGGATCCAAAGTTCCCTGGGGATCATCAATTAACATTTTGTCACCATAATATTTTATTTTCAAACCAATTTTTGGGCAAATCTATCAAAAAATTAGCACAGAATTTTAGGCAATTCTATTTTAAGATATGTAAGCAAAAATTATGGTCTCTGAACCTGAATCGTATACTTTATCAAGTTGGCTTCGTTCTCAGAAAATATATGACTAAATGTCTAAGTGCACCAATCAAAATGTAACAAAAATATAAAGCACAAATATAGCTCATAAAGTGAGACAATACTAATATAATAGAATTTATGATTCTTTCTTTGGAAAAAGAAAACCTTATTTACGTTTGACTTAGAGACCACATGGGAAAAAAAGCTACAATGTTGCTTAAATTTTTCATAAGCTAGATTACACTATCTATTAAAACCGTGTAAAGTTTGAAAACTGACAAGATGATCATATGTGGCCCATTGCCTCAAACCAATAAGAACCCTTCATCAGACAGTGACAAAAAGATAACAATAAATGATAACATAGCAATACCAGGATAGTCATCAATTCTGTTCCCAATGATATAATTTTATAACTTTCTTTTGTAAAGCCTTTGAGAGGATTGAGGGTTCCGGTTGCTCACTTGGTATGGCATTCAACTCACAATCAAAGAGAATGGTTTAAATTTGTGGTTTCGCCAAGGTTGATTACTTTTCTATTTTCTTCTATTTTTATTATTATTATTTTTTTTTTTGCCTAACTGGTATTAAACACATTTCTGTCCAAAAACAGAAAGTCTTAGATTCTTTAGCATTTGTGTTTTTCTTGTGTTTCTAAATTCTGCCTTTTAAAAGGACTCTATCATCTATCATTTTTTAAGATTTTAAAGAAAAAAAAAAATATACGCCTAAACCACAATTGTTTGCTTGGAAAGTTAGTTGCCTTCCAAAACAGTCTGAAAGGTGTGTATGATGTAGAGGAAAGTAGAAATAAAAACAATTTAACCTTCCCCCCCTGTCATCAACATGACTGAGAATGAAGCCTCGGTCCCTTGGATTACTAATCATACATGTTAATCTTCCATTTATGTCTGCACCTAATTTTTTCAGCGTGTCATAGCAACCCTCCAGGTGTGAAAAGAGAGAAAGAGTTTTGACACACAAACATACCCTCTCGACAAATCTTGCATCTTTCTCTTCTCCAGTCTTCAACAGGATAACAAGTCTTTTGACACCAATGGAGGGTGAAGGTTTAAAGATCAAAGTTGCTTCATCTGAACTGACTGATTTGAGTTCCAAATTGTTTGGTGGTGCAGGTAAGGATTCTGAAAACAGAAAAATAAAATTTTAATGACAATTAACCAGGCTGATGGAAGACATATCTGTTCAGGTGGACAAAGATGAGAAAGGATTTGTTGTAAAGCAGTCTGAACGATTATGTTTGATAATTACAACTGAGAAATGTCCAATTCTACTGTAAACATTGTACTGTAAGCATGTCAGTGAATCCAATTTCTGGTTTAGATGGAACTCTATTGTTACAAGAAAACGTGATTGAAATTTTGTTGCTCTATCTACTCACTGAAAAAAAAAGCCAGTTATTAGATGAAGTAGTGGGATATAAGAGGGGTTAATTCAATTGAAAAACAATGTTTTAAACAAAAGTTGCTGTATATTACAGGAAGTTGGCTATTACAAGGTGAAGATCTAAAAAAGTGTGAATGAAAAAAACAAAAAATCATAAAAAGCAGCCTGCCTGGACAAGGGACTGAACTCAGACGAGGTTCGAACCCCAGTCGAGGCAGGCTGATTTCTTGGGATTATTTTTTTCTTGTAATTTTTCTTTCTTGCTTTGCCTGAAACTAATTCAACTAACTGTTTCAGATCTGTTATCTTACATCAGTGCCTGCTTCCTAATTGGTCAATTTCAAATATTACAAGGTGGGGTTATTAGGCAGTGACCACTGTAGATTGATTATGATGACCCATCTCAAACCGAAACTCTTTTCCAAATTGACATAGTCATTAATTGAGGCAGTGATAGCTAAATCAGTAACATTTCTTTTTATTTATGCAAACGAACTAATTCAGTCAGACTTGATGACATTGCTGATGTGCATATCCAATAGAAACAAAACAAACCAAAAATAAAAAAAAGATTTTCATCCTACAACAAAGTCAAATAACATTGTAGAAGATCAGTGACTGGATAGGTGAATATTATAACAGATTCTGAATTAGTGTCTTTGGGTATTGCCCCGCTCAAGTTTTGTGAGGATGGGCACTTGACTATAGAGAGCAATAGAGATTCCACAAGTGTGCAAAGTGTTTCTCACATCTGCCTTGGATTGAAAAAAAAATTGGTTATCTTTTAGCATATGTCTCGGAGGAAAATAAAGGAAGACATATTAAGTGCATTGAACATAGGATAAGTGGAAATTATCTATATCTAATTTATGTGTGGTACAAAACCAATTACCAAAGCCCTGCTGGACACACGCTTCAATGATTGACATTTGCTGGACACACACTATCAAGGAGCTGTTGAATGGAGGAGGCTTGCCAGAACACATCGGAAGACAAACAGATGCCACATCAAAGGCATTGCAACAATTGGTGTGATCTCGCTCTCCTAAGGTAAGAAATTTAATAACAAATGGATATCATATGATCACATGTGTGCTCTGCCTCTTTCTCTCTCTGTATGTGTGTGTGTGTGTGTGTGTGTGTGTGTGTGTGAGAGAGAGTGTGTGACTGAACTGGTGCTTGTTCTCAAAACAATTTGATGGTATTAATCCATTACAGACTTTACCCATTATAGTGATGATGATGATGACGATGATGATGATGATGATGATGATGATGACGATAATGAGGACGAAGACAAGGATGAAGAGGAAGATGAAAATGACAATGATGATGGTGGCGGAAATGATTATAGTATTAATGAAACCAATAAATTTTAGCCTCTCATTATCGTTTTTTTTTTTTTTTTGGTATTTCAAATCAAAAAAATAATTTGACTCACCAACTAGACAAGTAAAAACATCATCCAAGCTGTCAAAGCATTCAGATAAAAAGTCCACATTTAGTGCCGACCACGTCCTTGACTCACACAATCTGGTCCGACATTTGTCACTAACACCCCTGTCCACACAACAAGCTAATTTTAAATGAAAAAAAAATAATTGAAAAATTGCTTAATATTAATTTGAAATAATCATTAGGTTACCTTTTTTAAAAAAAGAAGTGTAATTATAATATTTTTAATCGAAGTATGAAAGATTTTGAATTAATAATGCAAATTAAGAGTATAGTGTCTACATGTATTATGACTACTGCACATAAAACTATTTTTTAAAAAATTTTTTACCATCATCACACAGATGAATAATACCAGCCTCTGTCTTCAATGTCATATCACATATTATAGTGTAACCACAAACATTGACATCACATAAAGCAGTATTCTGCAGTCTCATTTTTATGCCTTGTACTTGTAAATACATTACCAGAAATAATAAAACCTATCTTGAGAACATACGACTCAAAACTTCCAAATGTATATGACACATGCATGATCCATTTACAGAAAACTATTGTCCGTCAGTAAATTGGTAGATTAGCTTGAGTAATAAAAAAAATCAACAAACCAAAATTAATTAGAAGTCTATCAAACTGCAAGTTTGTCAAACAGTGGAATCTCACATCATGTACTTATATAAACAATGGGAAATTTCCTGATAAAAACTATTAAATAAAGAAATTCCCTTTATTCATCCCTAAGGAGAAATTTTTCTTTAAGATCTACT
>NC_088364.1:35972932-36037932 GCF_034508935.2 Berghia stephanieae | reverse complement strand
TTTTTTTTTCTTTAAACATGTACAAATTATAACATTCATTTCTAAAAACTGTATAAAACTTAATTTTGGGTGCATTTTATGAAGAACCGAGAGAAAAAAAAGATTCCCTGCAGAGCATTTGATTCGCAAATAAACAGTCCTGGTCATATCTGTGTAGACTTAGCTTGTTATTCTCACCACTTTGTCCGCTCAATGGTAATTGGGTAGATGATCTGTGTTAGATTTTATTACATTATTAATCATTCTAAAACTCGGTATTTAAGCAGGGCACTTTTATCATGACAAGACTGTATGTGATGAATTGCGTCAATCTAGTATTAATACAGAATTATCTAGATGAAAAAAAAAATTGAGTTAAAAGTCAAAAGTCATACAGTGATCAGAATTAGAAACTTTAAATCTTTTGAAGTTGAAACGACAAAACTCATTTTCCTGAGTTGAGGTATTCAGTTGAACTCAAATCTTTAAATTAAGCTTGAGATTCAATTTTAAGCTTCAAGATCACTCCAAAATAACGTTTTGAGATGACTGATTACAGATTTATTTGTTGTAAGTTTGAATTATATCATTCATTCATTCTGCTCTATCTCAAACATTATTTACACAAAGCTAGAAAACATATATGGAAGATTGTCTTTACTGGAAGCATGCTTCGCTCTGATTAGTGATTTCTTATTTTCTGATGCAGGAGGTAGACATGATCAAGAATGTATAAAGTCAAGAATTGCATCTTGGGACTGTAATACCACTTTGCGCTGTTTCAGTTAGTAAACAATTTTTTTTCAAATATACGCCATTGAAGATTGAATAAACAAAAGACCTTGCAACATCAGCTGCCTTACTTCAGACTATTTTGATAAAAATATAAATTAGGTGAAATATCTTACCATCTGGAATAAAGATAGAAACTTCCACAGAGGCACCACTAGCACCATGCTCAGCCAAGGCAGCCACATGGACATCATAACCTCTATTGGATAAGATGTTTGAACCCACCAGGCGGGCGTATTGAGCCGATGGATCATTCAACACTTTCTGTAAATTGCAGAGAAATAATTTTGATTAACACCCAAATCAGCATAAATTTGAAAGTTAAATACTGACTTCATACACAAGTCTGCTACTATATCTGTTATACTCACTGAGAAATATTTGTCCATGTCATTTCTTTTATACATAAGCTTGTAACCAGTGACTTTGTTGGCATTTCTCGTAGGTGGTTTCCAAGATACTTGGATGTAGTTCGCATCTTCAGTTTGGTGAGCTATTACAGACACATCCTGAGGCTCACTTGGCAATGTGACTGTAATGAAAAGAAGCAGAGTTAAAAGTATGTTCTACACATTTAGATATTTAACGACGGTGTGAAAAACGTAGATACATTTTTAAAATAGTAAAAAATCTCACTGCCCAGAAAGTGACCTTGAAAACATGAAGACAAGTAATAACATATTTCCAGAAGAGAAGATAGCTGTTAGTGTCTACTGTCACTTATCCAGTTGCAGTTTTTTGTTTTTGTTTGTTTGTTTGTTGCTTTAGGTCTCTTCCAACACAATTGAGGTTATATGAGAGACCGCTGAAACAAAAAAACAAGCAATCTAACAAAAATAGTACAAATGTAAATCAAAATCATAACCTAAAGATATCATAAGCTAAATTATAAATAACCAAGAACAAACAGGCAGAAGATTTACAGAAAAAAAAATATCCCCTGTCAAAAATACAATCACAAACCAAAGAAGCAGGATAGGCTAGTAAAGAGAAGAAGAAACGACATCACTATCGGATCGTACACCCATGCGAACATCATAGGTATATGATTCAAGGGTGATGCTCCCATCCAACCACCCGCCAGTTGCAGTTATCCAATCAACAAATATCAAGTAGATGCATGTATTCAGAGCTCAACCATTGGAACATAATAATCTCCCTTTGTTGTATGAAGTTATTTAGCTTTTTCTGCAAAGCTAGGTCTAATTTCAATGAGCTACAACAAATAAATGTTTCCATACAACATTAGGTCATCACAAAACATAAATGGTGACAGCTTTCACATCTTCCAGTCCTTGAAGGAATAACGATGGTATTTTACTTTGATTGTCAATCAACATTCGACAATGTGTTGAAAGGGAATTTGGAGAGGAGCTGATATACAGCAATTGGATTTGTTAAGAAACTTGGGATTTTCAAAACACATGGGACGAAAAGAAAAAGCTGAGTAATTACGAGCCCCACTTTTCATATCTTGTTTTACTTAGAGCAAAAAAACCCCAAACAATATAGCCCCTATTTACACATGCGGCTATGTGGTTTTGTGGTGTGACACTCACTTTCGGATCAGAAGGTCCTGGGTTCAAGCCTCGATTGGCGTATAGTTGAGTCCTTGGAAAAGGCTCTTTATTCACATTCTCTCACCATACTCAGGTTTAAAATGAATACCTGGTCGGAAAAAATGTACTGTTGCCTATCAGGCGTCATGCCTCATTCTATATGTTACGTGTTGCTGTTGGTCAGGGACCCCTTGTGACAAGCTTTGAGGGCATTTAGTGAATTTTGCGCTATATAAATGCTCTATTAAAAATGTTTTTTTAACATAATTTACATATTATTAGGGTTTTATTTTTTTTACATGTCCCACTTTTGCATTACTGTACTCTGACAAATACTGAATTATTTTATTTTTTTCATACAAATTACCTTACGGATAATTTTCAATATGATGAATAACTTGAATTTTTTGTTACTTATTATTTAATGACAAAAAAATTACTCTCAGCCCACCAAAATATTTAAACAATGAACTACTTGGGTTATCGAAAGAAATACTTCGAACATAAGTCAAAATTTATTTTATAGGGGGAAGCAATATTTGGAAAAGGAAGTAAATTTTCTGATATAATAAATATATAAATAAATCATGAATTTATATAGCGCCTACGTTAATCATTCTCTGTGGTGCTGTAGTAAAAAAAATAAAAAATCAAGACACTATGTAATAAGCATAAATACAGAAACAAAATCTAAGCAACATCTATTTCATAAAAAATAAGCCTTATGGAACAACTCAGTCTTCAGACATTTCCTGAAATATGATAAATTTTCACATGACTTTGTCCGACGACTGAGTGCATTCCATAGGCATGGAGCAATGGATGAAAAGGCTTTTTTTATTACCAAAAGTGGATTTAAGGTGGTAACCTTTAGAAGTTGGGACTGAGATGATATTAAATTTCGAGTGAGTTCATATTTTTTAATTAGTTCCTGTAAATATTCAGGTGCCAATCCATCCAGACATCTAAAAACATAACACAATAACTAAAATTCTATCCTAAACTTCGCAGGAAGCCAGTACAATTCCTGGAGAGCTGGTGATGATCTCTTTTTTTCGTTAATTTCATAAGTCTAGCCTCTTTATTTTGAATTTTTTGTAGTTGATGAATTAATCTGCTTTGACAGCCAATAATCTAATCTGCTAGTAATAAAAGAATTAACAAGCATCTTAGTAATATCCTCATGAATATAATGTCTGATTCTCCCAATGTTTCTCAAGTGATAGTTACAACATCGACAGATTTTTAAAATATGATCTTCCATGGATAACCCTTGATCTAAAAACACCCCAAGATTTCTCACACAAGAACTAGGCTTAATAGTGTTTTCACCCACTAGTACCTCATTTGTAGATATTTTTGAGAATTCATACCTATTACCAAAAATCATTATTTCTGTTTTGTCATCATTAAATTTAAGTTTGTTTAGTTTCATCAAATCCTTTCCATAACATTTACTGATGCAAGCATGAATCAATATTGAGTTTTGTATATAGCTGAGTGTCATCAGCATAAAAATGAAAGTCAATGGGAAAAGGTGGATAAAATATCAGAAAAGGGAGCAGTATACATTGTGTTTTATCTAGCGGGCATGATTTATTAGCATATCTGACAATATATTTTTAACTTCCTCTATTGTAAGGGTTCAAACGATGTTAACGTTTTATAATGGGTGTTCATAGTTTTAGTTGATTGTGTTGTGCAGTAAAGTGTTGTATACCCCTGTAGTGTCCCTTCAGTTGATGTTGCTCTTTGAGGTGAGGTCAAGTGCCTAGTCGTTGCTGTTGTGTCCATTGGTGAAGTCACATGGCTTTTTATTTCAACTAGTGATGTCGTGCTGGGATGTGGATAAGATGGTACTTCGTTTTTGTTGTCTTGTTCCTACCGGATGTTGGAAATTTTCTCTGTGAAAAAGGTGTTTTGGCATGTATTCATTGGTAGATTTGTCGTATGTGATGGTGTGATCATTTCTTTGATCGTATCATAAAGCTGTTTAGAATCATGGTTACTTTTTATTAGAGTGTCCTTCACATATTTCCGCTTGGTACTGACTATTAGTTGATTGGTATCATTTTTGGATTTTTTATACATTTGTTTGTGAATTTCTAGTCCAGAATTTCACCAAATACATTCCTTATGACGTCTGTCATGTTTGGCCTGGCGGATTTCAGCAGTGTACCATTTAAAATTTGGTCTGAGGACGATAGTTTTGGATTGGAGGGGGCGCATGTTTTTCCAGACAATTATTGAGAGATGTGTAGAGATCTAACTTCTCTGTGACGCCGTGTGTTTTCATAACTTTATCATTTATGTCCAACTCCTGAATTTGGTCTCGTAATTTGGAGTGATTTATTTCTTTCATTTTTCTAAAGTTGACTGTAAGCCGATTTGAAATCGGGACAGGGACATGGACCTTAAAAAATCCTGGGTGGTGGTCTGAAACGTCTGGTTTCTGATCCTGATCTCATTAGTGGAAGTATCAATAGACCGTGTGATAATGAGATTGGGACATTCGACATTGTGTGTAAGATTGAATACTTCTAGAAGTTTGTTGAAGTTGTTGAAATCTCGGCATGAAAATTAAAATCACCTAGGATGATAATTTCTCAATTCTCTGTGATTTTCCCATGGAGAAAGTCTTCAAATTCTTTTATAAAAGCTGTATTGATGGTGGTGGTCTGTAAATGGTCAGGATGTTAAAGTGTCTGTTATCATGGCTAAAGTGAATTTAGAGGCATTCAAATGAGTTGAAGTTTTTTTTTCTCCTTTGATAATTTTCAATTTGTCTCTGAAAACACACATCAAACCACCTCTACATCTGTGGTATCTATTTTCTTGATGATTTGAAAAGCCACTGGGGATTATCTCGTTTATTGTTATAGTGTCAGTTATAGTTATATGTTATATAATTGAGTAGATAAATTTATGAAAATAAAATACAGAACAATCTTATACACTCACCAAATCCTTCTGTAGCACAAGTAACCAGGATATCAAAGGCAGGATTTTCCAAGCATTGTGCATGTTGAATGTCAAGATTCTCAGGAATCTCATTGCGACAGAATGGAATGCAAAGTGGGTCTGCACCACGGAAACGGCAACAATTTTCATGGTTACTGCCCGCTTGAAAATGAAAAATATACCAAATAAATTTTGTTGAATCAAAAAGTGAAAGACAAAAACTCTGTAAAGTCTTTCTGTTTTGTTTTTTAAATTCAATAATAATAATAATAATAGTAATAATAATAATAATGATAATAATAATAATAATAATGATAATAATAATAATAATAATAATAATTTTTGTTTGTTTGTTGCTTTAGGTCTCTTCCAACACAATTGAGGTTATATGAGAGACCGCTGAAACAAAAAAACAAGCAATCTAACAAAAATAGTACAAATGTAAATCAAAATCATAACCTAAAGATATCATAAGCTAAATTATAAATAACAAAGAACAAACAGGCAGAAGATTTACAGAAAATAAAATATCCCCTGTCAAAAATACAATCACAAACCAAAGAAGCAGGATAGGCTAGTAAAGAGAAGAAGAAACGACATCACTATCGGATCGTACACCCATGCGAACATCATAGGTATATGATTCAAGGGTGATGCTCCCATCCAACCACCCGCAATAATAATAATAACAATAATAGCAATAATAATAATAATAATAATAATAATAATAATAATAATAATAATAATAATAATAATAATAATAATAATAATAATAATAATAACAATAACAACAACAACAACAATAATAATAACAATAATAATAATAATATATAATAATAATAATAATAATAATAATAATAATAATAATAATAATAATAATAATAATAACAATAACAATAATAATAATAATAATAATAATAATAATAATAATAATAATAATAATAATAATAATAATAATGTAAATGATTTATACCACACCTATTCCCTATACCGAAAAGCCCTAGATGCCTTTTCAACAATCACATATCGTACAAAAAAACATAAGACAATCATACAAAGATTGAGTCTAGTGGTCATGCATATGTTAAAAGTCATTATCAATTTATTCTTTAAACATGTTGCCTTCTATTATACACTAACAGTAATAATAAATGTTAGGATCTGGGGAAAGTTCATTCTAAATGCCTTACAATTTTTATATCATTTCATAACTGACCTGTCAGACAATGAACAAGGTTTTTAAGTCCATCTAAGCCATCCATTCCACAGTCAAACAATGGGTCGAAATCGTCTGTTATGGTTGATGGAACACAAGCTGGGTGACATGACTCAGATATATTAAAGGACGCACAGCACTCTGTATATACAAAAGTGAGAGGGGAAAAATATATTGGAATCCTTATGCATTACCATGGGTAAGGATAAACGTAATTTTTTATTGCAAATTTTGAATCTATTCTTCATATCCTTACATAAACTGTGGAAGAGCTGATTTCGTTTGCTTGCACTAATCCTTATGCAGCTCAAGGATTTTACAGGATAAGCTTAAACATCAATATGCTGTATTGGCCAGCTTTAAAAGCAACACAAGCCTACATTTTCAGCTTTTACACAGATTTACTTACAATTTTACAACTTTTACTAGGAATGCAAAAATGTCATTGGGGGAAAGGTAATGATTGTAATCAATGGTTCTATTTCAAAGATTAATACGATTGCATTTTTTTTGGAAATCGGAAATATCTCGTATAAAAATTGGTCATACTGAAGTTGAACTTTTGAAATATTGCAGCGACATCCCAGGGTTGAATGTGTCATACAGAGAAACCTCATAATAACCCCCACCCCCTCTCCTCCCCCAGCTAGCTATACTGCTAGCCTGACTTATTGCCAATCTAATGGCTACCATCGACTCTATCACATTCATGATAGATATATCTAATATAAATACTGCTGATTTATTATATCACAAGAGTTGCCAAGATTTGCCTCAAACATAGTATCATCATGAAATGTTAATGTATTTAACACTGTCTTCCTTGTTCACCTCACGGAAACAACTAATATAGGGCGTAGATGCAAATATTAACAATTCAAGGAGTAGCATAATTATTCATTTTGTATTACAGAATCTTTACTTCCATGGCCATAAGACCCTTATGCATGACTTGTTTCAATAATTTATCTCGGAGAGCGTAAGTAGAAAAATGTACCAATTTATATATTATTCTGATAATTAAATGGAGTATGCATATAAATATATATTAAAATATTTTAAAGAAAACACACTACTTTTCAATATTTTTTCCATTTTGCTTTTATGAATATACATTTTTTTAAAATGTATAACCTACCAGTCCTATTAAGTATGCTTGGTCTGGGAATAAATGGGCTGTTTCTTTTCTCTGAAAACAAAATTGTTGAGTACATACTTCACTGTAAGGAAAATGATTTATCTATTTAATGGTTTTCTTATTTCAAAATAATCAATATGCTTCAAGTAATTTTCTTGGTACATCAAAAAAAAACACAAAAAAAAACAGCAGAATGAATTGAAAGATCGAAAATTAAGAACAAAAAAAAGATTAAATAAAAAACGTTTGAAAAAGAAAAGAGAAATTAGAAGACAAAAATTCAAAAACTTAAGAGTAACATGTGTACTTATTTGTGTACAAGGGATGTTAATCTTTATGAGTCAATGGCATTGTGACAGTAATCTTTGGATCAAAAGGTCATGGATTGAATTCCAAAAGAAATGCTGAGATCTTTCTTGTAACTTAGGAGCATTACTTGATCTGACAAATATCGCAAATGGGCTGGAGGGGCTCTTTTTTAATAAATCTGGAAACAATTTGATGTAAAGGGTATATGGCTGAGCCTTAAATCTATTATATTTAGTGTTATACAATGATTTTTATAAAACTATAACATTTTTTCCTTTTAATTTTTAAATTTTTTTTTGAATGGATGCAGTAGCGCTTACTTGCATTTTCGATATCACTCTCATTCAAAAAGTTTTTAAAAAATACCCCCCCCCCCCCCCCCCCCCCCAAAAAAAAAATAAATACTCAAGTAGAAACTAAAAAAATCAAACTCTTTAAATCTAAAGGTGAATCCCAAAGAGCAATCCAGCCCAAATCATCAGTGTATTGTTGAGGTAAAAGGGTTAAAAAAAAAAAAATAAATAAATAAATAAATATATATATATATATATATATATATATATATATTGTTTTCTCACCTAAAACGTCAACTTGAAAGAATTTTGATGTTTTGGACGTTTCGTCATGACATGAATAAAAACCTTGGTCTGATTTCTCTACCTCCAGGATCTGAAGATTGTAACCCAAGGAATCTGCATTGATAGAGAGAGAAAAGAAAATGAAAGTGTGAATTATTAACTGATTAATGTTTGTCATAAATGTAGACAAAGTAAAGGACAAATCATTGCAAGCAGTCACTAAAACTCAACAATAGCAGCAAATTTTAACGATATCCCCAGAAAAAGTCAATATTCAATAATTACTATTTATTATAAATAGGCAATGAATATCACTGTCATTACCAGAACAACACATTTATCTAAAGTTTTCCAGAAAGATTTTTGTGTGTATGGGTTTGTGTGGCTATGTGGTCTTGTGGTATGACACCAGCTTTCAAATCGGAAGGTCCTAGGTTCTAGTCTCGCTCAGCGCATAGTTGAGTCCTTGGGAAAGGCTCTTTACTCACATTATCTCACCGTACTCAGGTGTAAAATGAGTATCTGGCTGTTAATAGCATTGTCTCTGTCGGACAAAATAGTAATTTTTCTTAACAGGCATCATGTCTCGTTTTACATGTTGTGTGTTGCTGTTGGTCAGGGACCTTTTGTAAAAGCGCTTTGAGCATGTTTAGTGGATATTGCGCTATATAAAAGCTCAAGTTTTGCTTTGTTTTTGTTTTTTAAATTTTTGTTCAAATTATATATGTTGTTTTATTCAAGAAAAATGACATCAGGACACAGGCAATGCTCTCTGTCCAGAGCACCCAAGAAAAGGAAAGACAAAAGGGAATTGGTTCAAATAGGAAACAGATGTAAACAGCACATTATCAGAATACTTTGAGATCATCTAAAATTCTAATCCAGACACAAGCACAGGTCCCAACTAAGAGGGATACACTTAAATGTTTACAAATCATATATAATATGTAAACAAAACAATACAGAGCATAACAGAGAGATGATTTACAAGGGAAAAAAAATCATCTTCCAAAACTCTAACTATACATTTGACTGTTTCCCTCCCAGCTAGATAGGGTATCCGGCCAGGGCCTGGACAAAACCAAGTAATCTCATTGCAAGACAAAGACAGAAAGCATGTTGGAAAACAGATAAAGGGGGATAGAAGACACAGTAAGTGCCTTCCTGCCCACTATGGGAGGTAAAGAGCCCCATCCGTTTTATATGCACCCTACATCCACAAGATCGTTTTAGGATAGTAAGTGATAATGCATGAGCGTTCCCAGGTACACAAATTAGTCGACACACTGTTCGTCACAGACTTAGAGAGCATGACATTAACGCAAGACGTCCAGTGATGCGACTACTTCTTAGAGCACATCACTGGTTGGCCCGTCTTCAGTGGGCCTGTGCTCATCTGCACTGGACAATGCATGCATGGTCATTTGTTCTCTTCTTAAATGAATCACGCTTTGTGATTGGAAGAAATGATGGTAGATTACATTGTTACCGAAGATCACAAAGGCGGTTTCACGATTCTTGTGTCTTGGAATACCCAAACAGAGGATATGGACAAGTCATGGCATTGGGTGGAATGAACAGAGACTATAGGACACCTCTAGTCCAAGTAAATGTATCCCTAACCGGTTTTACAACCCTATGTTATTCCACTTTTTCATGAACATCCTAGTTTTTCATTCCAACACGATAATGCACCATCCCACCGAGCTATTGTAACAAGGATTTTTATAGCAGCAAATAATGTGAACGTTATCAGCCCCAGGCTATCAACCTGGCATCTTGAATAAGTTCTAAAAAAAATTAAGAAATAAATATTTTGAATACTAAATTTAGCATAATTCCTTCACTTTGCTGGGCTGTTAAATTAATCCCTTATTGCAATGAGAAATCAAATACTAAATATCCATCTATGACGGTTCATTTGAAAGAAAATTCTTGGACATAATAATGACATCATGGTATAGGCAGAGATACAATAGAAACATATTCATTATCAATGGAAATGATATAAAAACTAATGCGACGGGAAAAAATGTTGAGAATTAAAATAAAATTGCAATTACAATCATAGATATATAAAGTAGCTCATAACTAATCATTATTTAGCTGAGGGATGAAAGAGATCACACATAAATGAAAAAAATCCATCTGCAACAATAATTTATATGGTCCAATTGAAATCAAAGGCAACAACTTGTACTTTTGAAAATGTAAAAACCTAAATATTTGAAGTTTTGAGAATCGCATGAAGGCACCAACACTATAGTGCTTACAGAGTCGTATTTTGTGAAGTGCAAGTCCATCCATCAGCATACACATTGCTCCTCTACACAAACTACGAATGAGGAGGCCTGATAGGGGAATACTTTGAGAAGAAAACCCTAAATACAAATAAATCTCTCTAAATCAAAGAATGGTGAGAAACTACAAACCTGGAGGCCTGATGATAGAATACTTGGTGGGGTTGTCGTTCATTAATGTTCCTCCTTGGAAGATGGTAAACTGATGAGTAACAAATTCCCAGCTAACCTGAGGACAAATTCAAATTACTAGTGTTAACGATTTAAAAAAAAACAACACAAATACATAACTGCCTTTTCCTCGTACATCACCTCCTCCTCTATATGCTTCCTCACCTTTAATGATCATTTTTCAACTTTGTTTTAATACAAAAATTCAATGTTGTTTCATTGAAAGTAAAAGCCATTTTCGCGTTTCAAAGAATTCCAAATTGTCCCATAACTTATACCAGAAGTTGTTATTTGAACAATCCATTTTCCTAAGGAAGGAATCCAAAAGGAATATCAAAATTTTATTATCCTGACTGTCTGGTTTGATTTTATACCATCTGCAGTATGAAACAACCTTCATATAACTGATTGCTTATTGATGATAGCTTCAACGTGAAATGAACACCTACCTCCGGAGCATGAGAATTGGAGACTGTACATTCCAGGATGACTGTTTTCCCAACATTTATGCGTTTTGTCACAACTTCATCAACTGGACTTTGTGTTGTATCTGGGACAAAAAAAAAAAAAAAAAGAAGACAAAAATGCAAATCAAGAGGCTCAATACAGTGGCGGAAACCAAAAAAAAAACAAACAAAAAACAAAAAAAAAACATTAAATTAAACAAACTAAAAATAAAAACATTTTTTTTTAAAAAGGGGGTAAGAGAAGAGGGGAGGGGGAACAATTTGAGTATTGATGTCAAGTCTGCGAAAAGTTAAAATATAACTTCTGTTCAAGACGCAAAATCCAATACATTTATGCAATTCAGATTAAAATAGTATATATTATTGTCTTATTCTATATTTGTCATTGATGAAGAATGGCTTGTATTCGAAATGTAAACACGCTCTTTGAATATTACCTTATAATGTTTGCTTATTTTAATGTATGCATATGACTCAATATGTGTGTGTGTGTGTGTGTGTGTGTGTGTGTGTGAGAGAGAGAGAGAGAGAGATAGATAGGTATATATATATATATATATATATATATATATATATATATATATATATATATATATATATAAATTATAAAAACCATGAAATAATACTGCTCATCTTTTTGATAAAAGGAGCTATTTATAAAATATTTCAAGTATAGTTATGATCAACTTCTACAATATTGTTTCGAGCATTCGTTTTCTCATCAGGATGATGAGAGCGAATGCTCGAAACAATATTGTAGAAGTTGATATCATAATAATACTTGAAATATTAATATATATATATATATATATATATATATATATATATATATATATAAAAATATATATATATATATATACACATATATATATATATACACACACATATATATATATATATATATATATATATATATATATATATATATATATATATATATATATATACACATATATATACATATATATATATATACACATATATATATATATATATATATATATATATATATATATATATATATATATATATATAACCAATTGCATATAAAGAATGTGTTATACGTGATACAGAAATAAGAGGCACAGTATTGTGTAGATTACCTTGACTATGGCCAAGCTCCAGTAGCACCATCAAAAGGAAGCTTGCCACCACGAGACGTTGCCTTATAATCATCTTGTCTGGAAATGAAACAAAATTAGAACAAAATGAATGAATGATTGAATGCATGAAGACATCGAAATACATTGTATCAATACAGAATACATGATATACAATTAAGTTATTCAGGTCAAAAAAAAATTGAAGAATATTAAGTTCTCTTAAGCAAAGGGGGCGAGTGGTTAAGGCATTGCACTGTGATCCAGAAAGTCCCGGGTTCGAGCCCCACTTCAGCACTATCGTTTTTTATCCCTTGGGCAAGATTACTAAACCTTAATTTGATCGTAGGTGATTCCTTTTGACAAATCTGACGTTTGATGGACTATTTTTGTTCCTTCATAGAATGCCTAGGCGATGGCATCGTTAATAATTTTTAAAAACCATCATCATTGTCAATATTATTTTAAAAGTTTTTGTTTAATGCCTGCTTTAAAGACATACATAATTGCTCATAGTAGTGTAGTATGATGGTTTTTTTTTTAAAATAGCACTTTCTGTTATGGTCTCCTTCTATTCGTCTTGCGGTATGCTGCGCGCCGTCGCACATACCACGCACATTTTGGTTGCGTGGGGAGAAAGGATAAAACTAGTGGCGCACCTCGCTTCAACGTCATTCGCCTCCCGACTCACGTTGAGAGAAATCCTAATTGAAATAAAACTATTAGATAGTAAGATTTAATAGTGTGTTATTTCTATTCTTTATTTGACAGGTATGTTGAACTTTTATTATTAACATTGTCATAAGCATTACTCTTATTATTATTATTATTATTATTATTATTATTATTATTATTATTATCATTATCATTATCATTATTATTATTATTATATTATTATTATTATTATTATTATTATTATTATTATTATTATTATTATTATTGCTGTTGCATTTATTGTTTTAATTATTGACATCGTGATTTCTTATTTTTTTTCATATCATTTCCATGGATTGTTAATGCCTTTGTGTAATGACAGTAAATCGAATACGTGCCTGTATAACTTGTATCTGTCATGAGGAAAATACTTAGTCTATTTAATTGATTACATGAGTACTAGTAATAATCTGTTTCTCACGATTATAAACTTACCACGATCTTTATTACTGGTGATTTGTAAATAATATCGGCCTACTCTAATGTTGTTGATGTAGTTATCCTGTCACTGTCACATCCCTTCCATCTATCCATCTATATATCTCTGTATTTGTATCTATCTATCTATCTATCTATCTATCCATCCATCCATCTTCCGACCGACCTACGGACCTATCTATCTGTATACTTATATATCTGTCTGCCTATGCACATATGTACCCATCTTTATATATTTACCTTTTCAATTACTTAGTATGAGATTACAGTTGGCTACGTATCAATCTACCTAATAATCTATTCAACTATCTATATGCCTGTCACCTGATACACATATAGGCATAAGTACCTATTGTCTGACTAGCTGTATGCTCAGTTATCGGTCTGTCTGTCAAGCTTTCTTGGTCATTAATCGTTATAGTTGTATAATGTCCTGATGATGCCCTGCATCATAGAATTATACCAAACTTGTGAGATTGTTGGTAGTGATTTATATCTTATGCTTTTATTAATGATGTTGGCATATTCGATGCCATTATCTTACTTTGTATATATTCATGTTTTATTGATACATTCGATTATCATTATTTTACTAATTTTGGCCACATCGCCACTCGACTCACGTTGAGGGCTGAGTGCCAATCTTCTTATTCTTATTTCGATGTCACTATTTTACATTGTGAATATTCTTTTATTATGTTTAATTATCATTTTATTACGTACTTATTTTGGCCGTATCGCCGCTCGACTTACGTTGAGGGCTGAGTGCCAATCTTCATTTTCTATTCCATTATATAACATGCATTGGTCATTCGCCTCCCGACTCACGTTGAGAGAAATCCTAATTGAAATAAAACTATTAGATAGTAAGATTTAATAGTGTGTTATTTCTATTCTTTATTTGACAGTGTCGCCCCTTCCTTAGAACCAATCACGACCCTGAGCATTGCGCGAGAGAAAAAAACTCAGCATATCTCTTGCGCAAAATAAGATCTTGTTTTGTTCTATCACTCCCTCTTCATTCATCCCAAGCCTCAAGAAGCCTGCCACGCTGCCTGCCAAAATAGCGGCACTGGCGACTACATCTCATTCTCAACAACAAAAACTACACCTCATTATTAAGAGATATCTCGCCACCAAACCTCTCAGAACAACTCCATACATCCTCCTTATCAAATCTCCCTCATTTACGCCATCGACTATATTACACCTTCCTCATTAAAAACTACATACGTAACTTGAAGAAAACTACAAAGAGGCTTCATTATTGTACCCCTGCAACCCAAATAAAAGATACCACAATAACGAGATTATTATAGTAGTTACTTTAAAGAAATATCGAAACTCAACAATACCTCCACGGACTAATGTTACTGTTACATATAATTGTTCATCTGAAGTAATAATCTTTGCATCGTCTTGTAAGATGTGTTATCTTTATTGATTTGTTTCTTGCCGTTCACGAAATGTTTGTATCTATCGGAAATATCATTACTATTTCAATACCGTTAGATTTATGAAATGAATTTCTTCATGCAATAACCCTAAACCCATTCTCCCCTAATTGGTGTAAGTCTCTAATGTGTTTATTAGCAGGTTTGATAACCGAACGCAATTATGGGTTTGTTTTAACATTGGTGTAATAGACAATATTTTGCGTTGAGTTGATATAACGATTTGGGTTATCAGACCTGCACATAAGTACACGTCGGTTTAAGTATATCTCGCCCATACTGTGTATGTTTTTTTTGTTTTTTTTTTTGTTTTTTTTTTTTGTTTTTGTTTTTTTAAAATCAGGGTTGAATATGGGAGTATGGTACAGCAATGACAACTTTGATGAAAACAAAACTCCACCTTTAATCATAAACAATTTTGTTTCATATGATAAATATAGTTCGAAACTCTCCCCAATTCTGGATAAACATACACACACGCACAAACTCTCTCTCTCTCTCTCTCTCTCTCTCTCTCTCTCTCTCTCTCTCTCTCTCTCTCTCTCTCTCTTTCTTTCTTTCTCTCTGTCTCCCTCCCCCTCCCTCCTTTCTTTTTTCTTTCCCCTCAACTACAACCTCGCATGGCTCAGGGGTACAGTATTTGCTTCGCAACCGAAAGGTACCGAGTTCGAATACCCGCTGCGCTGTGTGTGGCCTTGAGCAAGTCACCTCGCCCTAGCTCAGTTTGTGGTGCTGCACTTAGGCTGACGCCTGGGTTATTCCAGCCTTCCCCTGGAATAGACCCTAAATACATATTCCCCCTACGGTATTCATTTATTTCTTTATTTTCTTCTGGGTATGATAAAGAAAACACAGACACACTAACTAGAAGACTTTGCCAATATATTTGCCTTGCTGTCATCTGCCACCTCCAAAACAAGACAATGCCATCCGTGTAGGATTGAAACTGAACGCAAAGATCTGCAAAACTCCGATTCAACAGTAAAATGATGACAAATGGATTAATTGTTAACAACAAAGAGGTTGAAGAAGTGGACAGTTTCTCCTTTCTCCGTGCTTGTGTATTGGAAGATGGAGAAGGTTTTTTCGACATCAGGAAAATAACAAATTTCAACATTGGAGGACAGCTGATCTTAGCAGGAAAACAAAGGTGTATTTTTCAAGAGTTTTTTCCTTTCAGAATTTTTATATAATAATAATAAAGATCTGAGAATTATATAGCAACAGCATGTACCAAATGACATAACAAACTTGAGATAGCTGGAATAGAAAAGATCAACTAAGATGTGAGGAGAAGTTGGAACTGAATAGGCCATTTTCTGAGGGAAGGACCGATAGAAGACCGTGCGTTGGTTTGGAGTGGGCCCCTGAGGGGAAGAAAAAGCGTGGCCTCCCAAAACTACTTGGTGGAGAATTGTAGAAGAAGAGAGGAATAGACAGCAAGTCTCTCTCTGACCGCCAATGTTGGAGAGAATCTGCTCAAGCATCGTGGTTGCCTCATAGCACCGAGAGACATCAGGTTAAGATAAGGTTATAATAATATAAACAACGTAAATATTTTTAAAAATATAAAAATCAATAATCATTTGTACATTTTGACATTTGAGTCGTAAGGATACACAGACACGTTTGACCTACTTGTGTTATCATGCGTATCATGAATACACACACACACACACACACACACACACAATCACACAATCACACGCGTGTGTATTCATGATAAATATCATATATATATACACACACACCACACATATATATATATATATATATATATATGCGTATCATGATACACACACACACACACACACACAATCACACAACACACGCGTGTGTATTCATGATAAATATCATATATATATACACACACACACATATATATATATATATATATATATATATATATATATATATAATATATATATATATATATATATAAGATATTTATCAGTATTCCTCAGTTTGCAATGACCAACTATGCCCGACTTTCAAAGTGATCCTCCCTCGTACAGGGCACATTTTGATGAAAGCAAAGAACGCACGGAAATACGCGCAAACAATAATTATAGACAGTCGTGTTATGATGACAGACGCCATCAATATTTAATTCATCACGTAGAATGACAGTCAAAGCAGGTAGAATCACAATATTCCGTAATTCGTACAAAAATTGGTCAGGAAAACGTTTACTTGAACCTAGTCCTCAGTATAAAACGTCGAATAAAATACATTTTAATCAAGATGTATCAACTTTTATATTGCCGCATTGAGAAAATGGTGCGTTGACGTTACCCGGTAAAATTGTCATTGACATTCTGAAGAACACGGCAAAATGCGCAACAGAAGGAACGAAATTTACGTCACTCAGCTCTTTGTTATTGTTTTTAGATAACCATTTTAATGATTAGTTCTCACTAAATTATATCAATCAGTCCGTACAGTCCAAAAACGTTCAAGGTTACACATAGTTTTGTGGTTTGATACATTATATTCTGCTGGTTGATGTTGATTATATTAGCTAAACGCATAGCATTATTTTGTAGGAGAATGGGGGATGGGCGATGCTCGGGGCTGACATACCCTTGAAAAACACGTATTTAAAATTTTGGACAGAAAACTCGTCCTTCTAATAGCGATCGATTAAGATGACTCATTTTGGTAAAAACTGTCAAACCTGGGACTTTGATCAATATTTGAAAGGCAACATTTTAAATACAAGTTTGTTTTTTATTTATTTTTTCAAAGTACGGCAACATAACATTATCGAGTGTTAATACAATTCACATTACTTCTCTGCTGTCGGATCACCATCAATAAACGAGAAATGGTAAAGACGCCATGCTACGAGTGTGTTATGTTCTTTATTTATAAAATGATTATACACCAGTTGGTCATAGTTATACAGGAATGTCGATGAGTCCTATTCATACAACATTAAAGGGATAATTATAGTTCTCTAACTGAAAGATAATGGCGACATAAAAAATATTATTTGCTGTAAAAGAAGATCGCCTGAAGTGCAACCAGTCGTCAAAGCCAATGCAAAGCATACGATATAGGTCCATAGATTTATATATAACGGCGCAAACACAAACACAAACGCACACACACACAAACGCACACACACACATACACACACTAATCGGTTTAGAACACACAGAGACCAATTGAATGAAAGCAGATGCAACAAAAAATGAAAACATAAATACATTAAAATTACTAAAAAAAAAAAGAACATATTTTAAAACTGTCGTCAATCTGTTGGGCGTCCTTTTTGTAAAGAAATCTTGCAGTAATTGAATCTCCCTTGTGTAAAGTACATAATAATTCGTGGTGACTTGATTCAAATTTATATATTATTACACATGATTGATAAACTTGATTCATCCCAATCCGTCGCTTTCTCAACGGTAACGTTTACAAGAGGAGATAAATTTAAACTTTACTTATCCAGATGTACGAGTGTAATACTAATTTTAGATAATTTTTAAAAAATGTTTTACCATTCACACGTGGAACAATATGGTATAATAATCGAAACAAAGATTGCATGTTCTCCTGATAGTTTTAAAACTTTGACCGACCGAGAGTTCTAAGATTTCAATATGACCACTAATGTTTTCTAATTCATTGATGATATTACTGATAAATTACTTTGAATTCTTCATATCAAAGGCATTTAAAGGATATAAACCTTTAGCCATGTTATGCTATACGATGTTATGTTATTATCCGTCGTTGCCTATTGCCGGGTACTCATTCACATCCGAGTCGACTAAGGCAATGTGGGTAAAGTACCTTAACTAAAGGCAGAATTGTTGTTGTTGCACTCATGGTCAACATCACTTGACTTTGTCATAAGACGAGATATCACTTTTGTGACATCACCAACATCTAAAAAACACGTACAAACACGCGTGCGCGAACACAAACGCAGTCAGACACATACATACATACATACATACATATATATAATTTTTTAAAAATATTTACCACAATGTTTGAGACAGTCTACATTAATGTTTCAAGCTTAATTCGCCATCGTCAGGACTGAGTTGTTTTGTTGAATGTTGTTGTTTGAACAAACAACAACAGTCAACAAAACACTCAGTCCTGACGATGGCGAATTAAGCCTAAAACATTAATGTGGACTGTCTCAAACATTGTGGTAAATATTAAAAAAAATAATAATTCGCTCATTACTACATGTCGAGCACTTTTCGTACCATATTTGTATCAAACACGATTCAATATATATATATATTATAATATATATATATATATATATATATATATATATATATATATATATATATATATATATATATCCTTTCTTTTAAAAATATAGCCTTGTGGAGAACATTGTGCTTATTTGAGTCAATAAAAAAATTGATACGGCGCACAACTCTACTGAAAGATTTGAAAAATAGAAATGTATTTTTTACAGATAGATAAACAGATAACTTGATTTCCTTTTATAATTTAAAGTAAGTTTGAAAATTCGTTAAGTCAAACAGATATAATTTTTTTTACCGGAGACACTAACACTCCCATGGCCACACCCACAATTCTATCTGTCCAGTAGAGTCCTTACTTCCGTTGTGTTGATTTAGCGGTGATCAGTGATCACTGTTGTTATGTAGTGTGTTCTCATTGCGTGTATTTTTATATGTGTGCGTGTATGTGTGTGTGTGTGTGTGTGTGTGTGTGTATACATGTGTGTGTGTTTTGGAATGTGGTGGCGTGGAAGAAAAAAAAAAAAAGGGGGGGGGGGTGTCCATCAAGTAGAGAAATTCCTGAGCAAGGGGGGGGGGGGGGGTGTTTGCTAGGAACTGTCAGATTGGCATTTTTCAGCAAATCGTGGCATTCATAGTGTTATAATTCACTTGATCACATGACGGTATTCGGATTTACAGAAATTTTAAACAAGTTTCACCGATTAACAACATCAACTAATATTACTGCTGATATTACTGTCGTTTTTATGCCATCGATGTGATAATTATTGCCCTGGGAAATATTTAGTTAAACGTTTCGGCAAACTGTCAATTGGTTCTGTCTAGCTTCTCGCCCGAACAAACGAAAAGAAGACAGATTCGGGGACTTGATATTTTTCGCGTCCGCTTCAGATTTTCATTTGACCTAACATAAGTAAAGTGGAGACATTCCGAAAGCTCCTACATCCCCAGTATTCATTCAATTTCTATTTTCACCGTTGATCTTTTGTCAGGCGTTTATTTATTCAATTTGTCATCATATAAAAGCGTTTTAAAAACTCTAGAACAAACCTTGATAGATTTGTGAAAGTTTAAAATTTCCTAATTTGACCATTGTTTTGATTCTCGGCCGCCATTTTAATTTGTGAAGTATTGAAGGTAAAGCGTGGTCAAGACTTGCGACGTATTGATATTGGTATCTACTGACTGATAAACTAAAATCATGCCGAATAAAGCATGGCAGCGACGACAGGCACATCGATTAAAATTTGCATCTAATCGTAATCAAGCTAATCAACAAAATGATTCTGGCAATATCGAAAGAAAATAGTTCTTTCCCCGCGAAATTGCGGGCTTTTTACTAGTATATATATATATATATATATATATATATATATATATATATATATATATATATATTATATATATATATATTATGACTTTTTCGCCACGATATCATAAGATATCGTCGCCTAGGCATTCCACGGAGGAATATAGATAACTCACCAAACAAGATGTCTGATGTCAACAGGAATCACTCATGTTATCCAAGTGAGCAAATTGGGGGTTAATAATCTTGCTCAAGGAAAGAAACGAAAGTGCCTGAAGCGGGGCGCGAACCCGGGTCATCCGGGTCACAGTGCAATGCCTTAACCACTCGGCCACTTCGCTATATATATAGAAGAAAGAAAGACAGAGAGAGAGAGAGTGTGTGTGTGTGTGTGAGAGAGAGAGAGAGAGAGAGAGAGAGGGAGAGAGAGAGAGAGAGAGAGAGAGAGAGAGAGAGAGAGAGAGAGAGAGAGAGATCAGCAAAGAATTATATTATGTTGTCTACATATCTGAATCGATTTATTTAATCATAAAGGCAACTAGATGACTTTTCGGATACATCATCAAAAAATTTTAATCGTCTTTCAACAGGATGAGCAACTATAAACATAAAAGCCTGTTTCTATTTGCATTCTCGGAACCATTGTATTAAGGCTAGGGTGGTCTGAATACATATATCACCACTAAAATTAAGTATTTGTATAAACTTAGAATTAGCGTCAAAAGCTGAACAATCGATTGCTATCTTTAGAATAGAGAGCTAGCCTATCGCAATTTACTTTCGGTCGGGTCTAGCAGACCTAGTTACCCAATCAATAAGTGTTTCTTAAAATATCCATCGCTGTCTATAGTTAGTCCTGAGGGGTAACGTGTGTAAGGTACGTCTCCCAAGGCCACAACACAAGAGCCAGAATGTTACAATGTCAATAATCCGTTCACTGACCACGCACATAATCCCGGGGCCGAAACAGGTTCGCGCCCGTGCCAGCCGGCCGTGTTGCAGTCTCCCATAGCATAGTTGACGTCGACAACACGGACTTGTTAAAAGCTAAAACAAGAACAAAACAAAATTAAAAAAAAAAACACCAAACAAACAAAAAGACACCCCTCCACATCCCCCCCCCCCCCCTCTTTCTGCCTGACTGGCTTATTTTATATCTGTCCCAATATCTTAAAGCTAACCCACATTAACCATGACAAATTATATGGATAACACTAGAAAAACGATATTGTACAATGAAAACAATACTATTATAGAAAAACACGAACAAGTAACATATTTATTTCTCTGTAGGCCGAAACCCCTTCTTCTGACATTTCAAAGGATCTCGCCTGAATAAGATGGGCGTGTAAAAGAACATAAAAATAATAAGGTTCGAATTGTATTATCTATAATAAATAATACAAATGACATGTGTTTTATAGAATAATATACGACCCCTTTCTCAATAAACAATGAAGTTAAAGTTAGGCTGAGTCGGTCTATTTGAACGGAGGATGAGGATGAGGGAGGAGGAATAGAAGGAGGAGGAGGAAGAGGAGGGACAGAAGGAGGAAGAGGAGGGGGGGGGGAGGAGGAGGAGTCATAAAAAAAATTATTTAAATAGCATGTGTCCCATACAATATTAAAAAAAAAACACCCTTTATTCATCCCCAACGGGGAAATTTGTCTTTAAGGTCTATCCCAAGGGAAGACTGGAATAACCCAGGAGTCAGCCGCAGTGCAGCGCCGCAATATGAGCTAGGGCGAGGTGACTTGCTCAAGGCCATAGAACAATGCGGGTAGTCGAATTCGTCACTTGTGAATGTCATTTAAAGCATTACACGGCTTTGTGACAATTAAATGTTATCATTATTATGACCATGAAAGGAAAGCATCAACGGGGCCACATGGAAACATAATTATTAATTATAGTAGAAATCCTAATGTACCTGAGTCGGAAACGGAGTCGACCAAAGACCCATTACGGATTAAAGGTCAAGGGAAGAGGAGAGGCCGATAATGATTATCTCTTCTAACTGACTCTTCTCGTTAAATATTATACAGTACTGTCTTTATAGATGTTGACGTGACATGCACTTCGTGTCAAATGTAAACAATGTTGCTTTAATTACACAGACATGTTTTAGTTAGGTGACAATATCAATCTTTCATTCATTTATTCATTCATTTAGTAAGTTTACCTATTTGTTTATTTATTCATTTAATTATTTACTTATGTATTTATTTATATATTTATTATTTACTTACTTATTTATTATGTTAGAAAGAACACCAAAAAATAGATAAATAAATAGACAACTCTAACTATGGGAGTTTCTCTTCGTGATCAAGTCAATTACCTATTTTAAAATTTTTCTGTTTTGGTTTACCCGTATTTTTAAAAAATAATTTTAAAAGACAGTAATGACTTCATCATGACGATGGAGACAATACATCTCCAGAGGTATGAACGGACATCGTAAATTAAATGTATAAATAAATTAAGATGAAAGTCCCGCGTCTGAAACAGACACCGGGGACAGCTCTGAAAAGTCGGGTAGTGGGGTAAGATAGGAGTCCATAATGCAGTTGGGTGACCAGTTCATTTTCGCGTCACCTATTCTAGAATGCGAACAACATACCTTTGAATGATTTCGAAGATGGGAACAATGAAAACAAATCAATCACGAACGTAACACAGTGGTATTCCAGTACGTACAGAAAATATAATCACGAGAACTAGTTTGCACTGAAAGAAGAAAAAAAACAAAACAACATCCAATTGCTACAAATAACCTCGAAGAACTGAGGTTCTAAAATCCTTAGAACCAAAATAATATACAGAGGATGGGAGGCAGGTAAGCAAGGGAGAGGGGTCTGGATGGGTAGGTAGAGGAAAGGGGAGTCAGAGAATAATAGTATTATACATGTGGGTAGGTGTTTTTTCTTCTCGTGACACTCCATTCCTTTGTAACCCCGAAGCATTCTTGGGTCACTGAAGCGCAACAAAACGCGCCATGGCGGCCCAGTTTTGGAGAGAAAATACCCAAGCCAAAATCGCGTTGCGTTATTTGACTGTAATATAATTTAATACTATGGGTAGATACTATAGCTAGTCGGACAACCAACCATTCATAAGATTGAATGGGTAAAGCCAGGCGGCACATGAAGTTGAACGACTTTTAAGATGTCTTTACATGAAAAGCAGGGCCGCAGATACACCAATTTCAAACATACTATAGTGCCTACAGCGACCACGCCTAATTCGACGTCTTCTTCCGCTGCTTTTTGTATTGACCAACTCATTAAATAGAGGATTCAGAAATTCATAGTCATAAAAAGGCACACGACTCAAAATGTACAACTTGTTATCCTTTATTGACCCCCCCCCCCTCTTGATTGATGATATGCAAAATGACCAATGCCTTGGACATGATTTCCTCGTCAGCGAATTGTCGACCAGATAACTGCCGCGAAGTCCCAGGTTTGAGAGCTTTGCCAAGACGAGGGTCATTTAAATTGATCGATATTTGAAGGACGAGTTTTCTGGCCAATTTTTTCAATACATGATTTTCCGGAGAACGGCAGTTAACTGGTTTTTAAACTCAAATTTTTAAACCTAATTCTTTCTGACCGGCGTGGACATATATGCAGGTCTGACATCCGAACCCGCTTACGGGCCTAGTTTAACGTTGTAATGTGGACAATATTTTGCATTATTTCTTGAGTTTTCCATTACAACAATGAGCCCATAAGGAATTGGGTTATCAGACCTGAAAAAAAGTGCACGTCGTTTCCGACCGATGTGCACATAATAATTTCTGGTCAGAAACGTAATTAAGGTCTTGATATAATCTTGTTGTCATGGACAATATTTTGCGTTGGTTTGAGAGTATTTCCATTACAACAATGAGACCATAACAATTTGGATTATCAACCTGCAAATAAATACGCGTTGATTCCGACGCTGACCCGGTCGGTCACAATGACAACATTGAATGTGATTGTTATCCTCTTCCTACTACTACTACTACTACCACTACTTCCGACGCTGACGCCGTCGGTCACAATAGCAACATTGAATGTTATTTTTATCCTCCTCCTCCTCCTCCTCCTCCTCCTACTACTACTACTACTACTACTACTACTACTACTACTACTACTACTACTACTACTACTACTACTACTACTACTACTCTGCTGACTGACTACTACTCTCTACTACTACTACTACTACTACTACTAGCACCTATATTACTATTATTATTATTTTACTATTATACTATATTATTATACTATATATATATTTTATTATTATTATTATTATTATTATTATTATTATTATTATTATTATTATTATTATTATTATTATTATTATTATTATCTGGGCAAGACAATATAAATGGGAAGCAAAAGAAAGATTGTTTTGATGATGAAAGCCTTCGTGGCGTAGTAAGACCGACTGACCGATTTTTTTTTTCACCGACAATAATAATAGTAGCTGAACTGACCAATGCATTCACTTATGAATATACACAAAAGTCAATCCTTGGGAAATTCTTGTGGACAGAGCGGAAGTTTTCGTCGTTCCACCTCCATGCACCCGCAGCAGCAGTTGTATTGATGTGGAAAAATAATCGCTTTCTCCTTGAAGCCAAAGTAGCGTTACTGTTACAGGGAAATACGTGATTGTGAAGGACAGTCCGTATTGTTGTTGTAACAACCCTGTAACCTCAGGGGTCGGCATTGTGGGAATGGAGGGAGTGTACGCCTTGTTCATGTTATAAAACAAAATAAATGAAATATATATATATTATATTATATATATATATATATATATATATATATATATATATATATATATATATATATATAGCACTTCGACGGATTAAACAAAGTCATAGTAAAAGCGCTTGCACTGCTTCATTTACTCTCCCTGTAGATTTTATAGAACCAAATTTCCATTAAATATACACTATACTAGAGCCAGTCACTTGTTCAGCGTTCTTTGTGTACTCTCAATCATACAACATCCGTCATCGCCTATAACGAGGTAGTCATTCACATATGAGTTGAGTGTAAACCACTTCTGGCTGTTGTGTAAACCCAAGAACAGAACGCAGAGGACGGGATTTTGAGATTATCATTATCATCCATTCGATTACTGACCCTCTTCAACATCGCTTGTCTTTTGTTACAAGAAGAGATACCGCTCCGCTATCTATATCATTGGGGCAATTTCTTTTTATTTCATTTTTCTCTCTACCCGATGTCGACTTTTCACTCTAATATTGTTAAATACAACACGATATTAACGATATTATTACTGCCGTACAGTAAATAACATCTGAACGTCTGAAATAACATGTTTTTAAAATGACAAGTCCCAAGGTTTGAAAGTTTTTCACAAGGTGAGGGTTATTTTAATCGATTGATATAAGAACGAATTTTCTGGGCACATTTTAAAATTTTGTTTGATTTTTGTGGGGTTTTTTTTTTGTTTGTTTGATTTTGTTGTTTTTTTGGGAGGTTTATTTATTTGGGGGTTTCTTTTTTTTTGTTTATTTGTTTTTGTTTTTTTTTTGTTTGTTTGTTTGATTTTTAAATAATTTTTTTTCAGAGTAAGACAGATTACGATTGTCCCGCACATGATCGATGACAGGATAGACTTATATGGCCACTTTCTATCTCCACATCCAAGAACACAAGGATTTAAAAGAAAAAAGAAAAAAAAAAAAAAAATATATATATATATATATATATATATACAAGAAAAACAGACAGACAGACAGACAAACGGACAGATAGATAGATAGATAGATAGATAGATAGATAGATGTATAGATAGAAAGAAAGAAAGAAACGTTTAAAATGGCGGGATCCGAACCTGATATCACATGGAATGTTTCAACTCATAATTAATCGACAAAAAAAGAGAACAGCTCGAGGACAATTAAATTGATCAAGTATAACAATCAATTTATTATAATGTATAATTATCAAAACCTATGATGGTTATCCTCTTATGAAGAAATGCTGTAGCTTACAGGGCAATGGTGACCCTCGACGATGGTAGTAAGGGGCGAATCAAGATGGGCATTTTGTGATTTTCCTTCTTCAAATAATAATAATAATAAATGGCATTTATATAGCGCTTTACCCCGTTGTCACAGGCTCTTAGCGCTTTACAGTGATATCAAACAAAACATATTACAGTGAGACAAGTGTGAAGGAAACGTGATACGAATTCAGTTTAACAACAACAAAATATGAAAATAATGTGAGCCTCCGCCTCGAAACGGTATTAAGTTGGATTTTTCAATTTTGGGTTTTTGGTACCCAATTATAGCTTATATTATGCTTAAAATTTTGATACCAAATTTATAAAATTCTGAATTTTCATTGCCCAATTATGACCGTTTGAAGTAGGGAGAGTGTAAAAACCAAGTTTTGAGAAAATCGACTTTGAAGTGAGGCACCGTTTTCACACATAATCAAATCAATGGGCAAAGATAACTCCTCAGATACGGGCATTGAAAATTTGACGAGAATAGTAAAATTTGCAGAGACGCCAATTTTCAATTTGATTCACAGGAATTTCAGACACCACTCGGAGGAATTTCAATGCCGAAAGAGGAATTTCCGCACACACAAAAAAGGAATTGGGATGATATTTGGTATTGTGTTTACATATAGTATAGATCTAAATAGATAACTGATTACAAATATTTTCTGATAAATGAACACATTGTCAAATACAACCCCAAAGTTTCCTTATTTCAAGTGAAGAAAAGCTCCAAAACATAATGATGGTAGAGAGGATGATGTTGTGTTGGTGGTTGTAGTAGTAGTATAGTAGTAGTAGTAGTAGTAGTAGTAGAGATAGTAGTAGTAGTAGTAGTAGTAGTAGTAGTAGTAGTGGTAGTAGTAGTAGTAGTAATAGTAGTAGTAGTAGTAGTAGTAGTAGTAGTAGTAGTAGTAGTAGTAGTAGTAGTTGTAGTGGTAGTAGTAGTTGTTGTTGTTGTTGTTGTGGTAGTGATGATGACGATGTGGTGGTGGTGCTTGTAGTAGTAGTGGTAGTGATGATGATGTGGTGGTGGTGGTTGTAGTAGTAGTGATAATGATGTGGCGGTGGTGGTTGAAGTAGTAGTGGCAGTGATGATGTGGTGGTGGTGATGATTGCAGTAGTAGTGGTCGTGATGAAGATGCGATGGTGGTGAGTCTAGTGTATGTGTGTGTGTGTTTGTGTGTGTTAGAGAGAGGGAGAGAGAGAGAGAGAGAGAGAGAGAGAGAGAGAGAGAGAGAGAGAGGGAGAGAGAGAGGGAGAGAGAGAGAGAGAGAGGGAGAGAGAGAGAGAGGGAGAGGGAGAGAATTTTAATGTGACATTTTTGTCTTATTTATCAGAGGAAATACGGTTTCAAAATGCCAAAAGTTAAAGAAGGATTTATAATTTCAAAGTACAGTTTTGAAACTATGTGAAGCCGGGTGGGCAGGGAAAGAAATATCAAGAAAGAGGATGGGAGAGGAAGAGAAAGAATGAGAGAATAAAATACACACACACACACACACACATGTGAGAGAGCGAGCAAGAGAGGAGAGGAGAGAGTGAGAGAGAGAGAGATAGAGAGAGAGAGAGAGAGATAAAGAAAAAGAGGAGCGAGAGGGGGAGGGTAGAGAGAAAGTAAGTCATAGTCAATCAACTGGAAACATATTGACCAATGGGATTGCAATTAAAGAAATGGGCTGGTCAAATTTGTCACTGCATTGTTCCATTTTGCGACAGATGACAGCTTCAGGAGGAGGGGGTGGGGCTTATTGTGTAATGACTTACATGAAAACATGTTATTGAATCTCTCAAGTTCTTCAAGTTCTTCACCCACATTGTTGATTGTCTAAAAAGACCCCCCCCCCCCCCCCTCGCCTTCTTTCAATATACAAAGAAAGCACGACATAACGAACATCTCTCTCTCTCTCTCTGTCTCTCTCTCTCTCTCTCTCTCTCTCTCTCTCATTTTCATCTATCTATCTATCTATCTATCTATCTATCTATCTATCTATCTATCTATCTATCTATCTATCTATCTATCATATATATATATATATATATATATATTTTATATATATATATATATATATATATACACTTATATATTTATCCATGAATAGGTCTGCCTCTCTTTCTCTTTGTCTATCCATACATTTAACACTTTAAATGCTCTATTTACTATTCTGCTTAATATGAAATGTTTATCCTACAACAATCTCTGTAAATGTAAGTTTAGGCAATCATGAATAAAGAAAGAGGGACAAAGGACCCTCATGTCGATCATTAACCAATGCAGCTAGACAAAGAAATAATAGCACTTGGTGTGTATCGAAATGCACAAACACACACATATGTAACACACGCATGCTGACGTCATGACACACCGCCCAGGCATTTTAATGGTCAACAGGCGCATGTGATGAGCGTTGACCAATCAGAATCATTCATTTGTAAAGTTGTCAAGGAAAAACCTAGACTTGTTTACAGTTTTTAAAGTTCATTATGGGTTGAACCATGACATTGTGGAAACAGTCATGCTTACTCTGAGATAGATATGGACACGCCCTTTGATGTGGTATCTTACATCTTATTGGTGGAGGAAAAGACAATATTACTAAGCCTTGGAAATGGTGGCTTTCTGAGAGAAAGTCAACTCTTGTTTTGAATGTTTCACTGATAGTTGCTTTTTAAAACTTTAAATATATTTAACTTATCGTCAATACTTATGTTGAATTATTATGTTTTCATGTAGAAAATGATTGTAGTTTATGAAACAACCAAAAACTGAAATTTGATCATTTTGACCATTTCCACTTTAAAACCGATTTTCTTCGTTTTTCAAATCCCGACTTAATACCGCTTCGAGGCGTAGGGTCACATATTGCAACATTATGACGTAAAAAGATAAAACTTTAAGCGAGATTTGAACGTTGTCAACGAATCCGAGCATCTCACGTGTGATGGGAGAGAGTTCCAAAAATGGGGGGCCCAAAAACTGAAAAGATTGTTCACCTATTTTACGCAGTGGCTTAGGTTTGACAAGGATTGATTGGTCATTGCTTGACCTCAAGTTTCTATTGGGGACATATGTTTAGAAGGTCTTTAATATAGGAGGGACTGTTCGTGCTCATGGATTTGTAGACAACAGTACAAATCTTATAGGCAAATTTTTCTTCCACAGGAAGCCAATGTAACTCACGGAGAAGAAGAGTTGCTGACGGGTATTTTTTGTTATTGCGTACAATGAGCCTGGCTGCGTTATTTTGAGCAACCTGAAGTTTGCTAATTTTGTCTTTAGCTAAATTCGCCCAAAGGGAGTTACAATAGGCCAATTTAGATAAAACAAGGGAATTAATTAAAAGTTCTGCTATATGCTTCGGTATTAAATTACGAATTTTGCTTATTTTTTTCATTTCTATGTACATAGATTGTATGGTGTTATTCACGTGGCTTGTCATGGAAAGATCTTTATCAATGATGACGCCAAGGTTTTTTGCTTTATTTGAAAATTCTATTGTGCTATTTCCGAGAGTAATAGGTGATTTATTTGCCTGTTTAAGGATACTCGGCCTTCCACACATTAAAATCTCAGTTTAACTATCATTTAATTTTAACTTATTTTGGTACATCCAAGATTTAATCTCATTAAAACAGCTCGTAATTCGTTGTATTAAGAACTGTAAATTACTAAGGGGTGCTGAATCATAGTTGCGTATCATCTGCATAAAAATGATAACTCAGATCGAATCTGGATATCACACTAGAAATAATAATATGTGAACAGAACAAAGGAAGAGCTAATCTAATGTGAATAATTCAGGAGGCAGAAAGCATAACAAAAAGCGTCACGTTATGTCCTGATCATCCCAAATTCAAGTCCATTTCGTATTTTCCATGAACAAAACTAGCAATCTTCAAGTTGCTCTCTTGAGCAACAAAACGGATTCCTGTTGGAATCTAAAAATGTGTATCTATATTATACAGTGCCTGGCACAGCAAGAATGAAAAATACAAGAAACTAACCATGCCTAAAAGCCAGGCTTCCTCAACATGGTATCAAATCTGACGACAAGAAATTGAATGAAAGCATCAATTTTAATAAACAAAAAACAGACAATGTAGGCCCTTCCATTCAATTTCCTTTTGCCATCTATTTCTTCAAGCTTCAAGTAGCAACATTTTCATTTATCAAAACTCCAGACTCCTAAATCGTGAAAAGGGACAAATTAAGAAGAGGAAAAAAATAATAACAAAATTCCTATATTCCGCTCTAGCTTAAATCACTTTTCAAATTACAGATCGATAAAGGAGATCCCCAAACTTTTTTTTTTTGCCATTGAAATGAAACGTTCTCTCCAATAAATTTTCTGGGATCGGGTATACTTTGCAGGCCTGATAACCCAGATTGTTCTGGTCTAATTGTTGTAATGGAAATATTATCAAAACAACGTGCACTTAGTTTGATAACCCAATATCTTATGAGCTCATTTTTGTACTGGAAATCTAAAAAAAACCCCGCAAAATATTGTCCATTACAATGTTAAACTTGATCCATAAGTGGGTTTGAATGTCACTCCTGTCATTAATGTACACGTCGTCTCAAACCAATACAGAATAATCTTTATTACATGACAACAATGTTAAAACGAGCCCATAATTGTGTCCAGTTATCAGAACTGCGAATATGTTCATGACGGCTGTGATTAATTCAGACTTTTGTTATACGTTAGAACATTACATTTTCTAACACACAGACAGCAGTGTTTGAACATAACACCTTTCGACTCAAAAGCGACAGCCCTAGCACTGTGTCATCAGCTCGTCCATTCTTGACAAAGAGAAAGTTCGATATTTCTAATTATGTTGACTAGAACAGTTTTTTTTTATATGCAGCCTGGACAAATGCCACAAAGATCAACCATTTTCGAAATCTACGCCGATTTATAAAAGTTAATCGAAAACAAAATAACAATAATCATTTAACTTCTACTCATCTAAATTATTTTCTTTTTAAATCAAATTTTTTTAAAAACACAAAAATCGAACCAAAAGATAACAACTTACCCATAATATATTGTACTACGTAGAATCTCAATAAATCCCTTATCAAATTCACCTTTGAGCTTTTAAAGACATTAAAATACTTTCGTAGTAAACTACATACTTGCATTCAAGCAATATTTTGCTGGTCTATTACCGACCAAACCTACCATGACCAAACAAAATTACCCCCCCCCCCCCCCCCCCCTCCCCACCCCCATCCCGCCCATTAAATAACACAATATATTCAAATACTCCAAACTTTTCCAAGTTTAAAATATTATCATTTATCATAGTCGAGTTGAAGTTTCGAGCTTGAACCCTTAAGTAATTCTCATCAGTGAAAAGTAATGTGAGAAATGTTAAAATCAGTTTGAAGGATCGTAATTACTAAAATGATCAACCATGTAAACACGGCCCACATCTACCTCTTATGTATATTATGTATATTCTAATGTGTTTTAGCTACTACATGTTGTCTCTGTGAAATGCTTGAAGGACAATTGTAAGGTCAATAACGGAGATCTAGGCAAAAGGCACTATATACATATGTGTGCATTTTCTTCGGTCTCTACCTCTACTTCCTCCTTCTCGTCATCACATCAATATCATATCACCGTAATAATAATAATAATAATAATAATAATAATAATAATAATAATAATAATAATAATGATAATAATAATAATATTAATAATAATAATAATAATAATTAATCATCATCATCATCATCATCATCATCATCAACAACATCAAAATCATCACCTCATCATTAAAAACAACATCATATCGTGTCGTATTTTATCATATCATTTCAGAGATAATGGGATTTAAAAACCTTTAAAATGCTCTTTGTAACTTTCAAGCATGAATATATAACTTTCAAGTTATATCTCTAACATTTATTGTTATTTTGACAATTTTCGGTTTATATCGCTGTTACATATTATTTAATATCTAAAAAACAAATAAGTGTAGGACAATTTTCCCTATCCTTTTGACAAGTCTACTTTTATACATTCGAAAGTTTCAATTGATTAATAACTAAAATACAAGTATAGAATTTAATGACATGGTACATTAATCATCGTAAACAAATACCTAATTTCTCTTATACATATAATATGCTAAATGCAAAGTAAATATAAGTAAATATGCTATAAAACACCATCGTTTCTTCGCGAATTTCCACGAAATCTGAAGGACAAGTAATCCGCTGTCGTCATATCCTCGATTGGCCTTCTTAGAATCACAAGTTACACATTGCGTACAGATAATAAGGTTGACAGTCAACTTTACACACTTTACACGATCTCTTTTGAAAAAAATACTATTTAAATTCTCGCTATATCATGCGAAACCACCGACGAGAAAAACGATTTTAAAATACATTTCAATAAGATATTTCCTTATCTATTATCTAGAGTGTTATAATACAACCGCACGAAAAATGCAATCTTGGTTCGGATCAGTGGGACTTCGTCTCAATCAAAGGATCTAATTTACCGGAAAATTAAACGTGTACATATAATTAGCTTTAGACATCAAGATTCGCAGGGTCAAAGATCGGATACCTCATAACCATTATGTACCTACAAACAATTATTGTGCTATAAGTTTTACTCTCATGCCAAATCCATATATATGGGGTGTCGGGAAATGAAAGAAAGAAATTATAAAAAGAACGGTACACGTATGAACGTAGCCATCGTGAACACATTATATATCCTGATACTGACCAACAAATTACGTCATAACACAAGACAACGATCACGAAAAGAAAGTCGTTTGTTTTGTTGGGGGTTGTTGTTGTTGTTGTTGTTGTTGTTGTTGTTGTTGTTGTTGTTGTTGTTGTTGTAGTAGCTTTTAATGGTTTTACATTATGGTCATATCAGCTCCAGTAAAAAGGAAAACATGGGATAGTAAAAAAGTTCTGCAATTACAATTAAAGCACCAAAGATAAAGAAAGACAAAAGGGAAATTGGTTCAAATTGAGAACATATTATTTAAATTCCAAGAGCATACTACCAGTGTACTTAGTCTGAGATTATCTAAATGTCTCATCCTGACACAAGCACAAGAGGAACACACTCAAATGTTTACAAATCATTATACTATGTAAAACAAAAATAATACAGTGCATAATAGAGAGATGATTCATAAGACAAAAAAATATCATCTCCCAAAACTCTAACTATACATTTGTTTCCCTCACAGCCAGGGTATCCAGCCAGGGCCAGGACAAAACCAAGTAATTTCATTACAAGACAACGATAGAAAGCATGTAGGAAATAATATATAGGGGGATAAAAGACATACTTAGTGCCTCCCTTCCAGCTTTGGGAGGTCAGGAACCCCAACCAGGAAAAGAAAGAAAATTGCGTGATGTATTCAACAGTTCCATCAATGAATCATTATTTTTTCCTCGATCACCACGAACAACTCTCTTGTTACTTTTGTTTGGCGATCGTGGTCGGATCTCGTATTGCCACATATTATTATTATTATTATTATTTTGATCCATTTCAGGCTATAGATCTAATGCAAATGTTGCTGCTTGAAGCTCGAAGAAATAAATAACAATAGTCAAATGGAATGGCAGCTTCAATTTCATCAACGAAGACAGATAATGTGGACGTTTCGGGTTTCCCTTACCCCTTTGTCAACAAAATACTAAAGTGTTTCATTCGCCATGTTTTGCTGACAAAAGGGGAACTCCGAAACATCCACACTATCTGTCTTAGTTAATTTAAAAGTGTTTCATTCATCGTGTTTTGTTGACAAAGGGGAAACCAGAAACGTCCACATTATCTGTCTTCATATTGAAGCTTCTATTCCATTTGACTGTGGCTATAAGTTAAGGAAGGGTACAGTACGAACTAGCGTCAAAAGGAATGGTCACAGTATGGTGATCTACTCCTTTTACATTTCTACTTATCTGTTTTACTTACTTGGAGAGAGAGAGAGAGAGAGAGAGAGAGAGAGCGAGAGAGAGAAAGAGAGAGAGAGAGAGAGAGAGAGAGAGAGAGGGGGGAGAGAGAGTATGGACAAAAGAAATTGAGAGAGCGAAAGAGAGAGAAGGAGAGGGGGAGAGTAAGGAGAGAGAGAGGGATGGGAGAGAGAAAGAGAGAGAGGAGAGGAGGAGAGAGAGGAGAGAGAGAGAGAGAGAGAGAGAGATGGAGAGGGAGAGAGAGAGTTTTTTCATCTTGTCTCTAAAGCGCTTCGAAATAGTAAAGATAGGTAACAGAAATTAATGACAACTTTTCACATCTAGATTTCAAAAGTCATAATTAACTGAAATCCTATCCAGGTACAGAAATAATGCGTGTGTACATTTGGCATATGATTTCCATTTCACAAATAAAAGAGTTTACGACCACGACGTTAGGAACACAAAAGACGTATGACATAAAAGTGGAACACTTTTAACGCGCCAATGAACTAGCTGAATTGTACTATCCGAGTAATCAATTATTACTTCGCTCCTTCACTCTCACGCTCCTTCTTTCCCCCTCCCCCCCTCCTCTCCCTCCTCCCTCCCCCCCACCCCCCCCCCCTCCTCTCCTCCCCTCACCCCTCCTCTCCTCCTCCCCCTCCCCCCCCCATAAAAAAAGAAGAAGAAGATGAAGGAGAAAGAAAGAAATTTTTATAAGAAAGATTTAGATATGAATCATTACGAAAAGATTGAAAAACCAAGGGGGTATGGAAAGGAGAGGGGGGGGGGGGGTGATATTTGCAAATCCAATTAAAAGTGTCAAAACATTGCACTTACATATTTTATCGCTACGTGTTGTGAACACAGTTTGTCATGGTCACTGTTTCAGAGAGTAGATTATCATCGTCACTTCTCTTTCCAGATTTTTTTTTTTTTTTTTTTTTGTTTGTTGCTTTAGGTCTCTTCCAACACAATTGAGGTTATATGAGAGACCGCTGAAACAAAAAAAAACAAGCAATCTAACAAAAATAGTACAAATGTAAATCAAAATCATAACCTTAAGATATCATAAGCTAAATTATAAATAACCAAGAACAAACAGGCAGAAGATTTACAGAAAAAAAATATCCCCTGTCAAAAATACAATCACAAACCAAAGAAGCAGGATAGGCTAGTAAAGAGAAGAAGAAACGACATCACTATCGGATCGTACACCCATGCGAACATCATAGGTATATGATTCAAGGGTGATGCTCCCATCCAACCACCCGCTCTTTCCAGATTGAAAAACGTCGTACAAAATAATAACAATTAGTGACGCCCGGTTCGATCCAGGAAAGAAAAATAAAAATAAATTAAAATAGTCCATAAGAGCCGAAAGGTCCGTAAAGCCAGAGTTTATCACAGTTTCAATAGCATTAAACGGGCAGAAGCAATTGCTTATCTTGTTACCCTTTGGATGGGACGCCAGCCTATCGCAAAGCAATTTCCTCCGGCTCTAACAGACCCAACTGCCCAACCAACGCTGGATGGACAGTTGGATGCAGATTTGATTGGAGAAACAGCGACATATTGGTTCCAGACGATGTTCACTTATTTGCAGATCTGATAACCCAATTCCTTATGGGCTCATTGTTATAATGGAAATCTAAAAAAAAATATACACGAAATATTGTCCATTTAACAATGTTTAAATCGGCCCATAAGTGGGCCCAGATGTCAGATCTGAATAAATCTACATGTCGGTTCCGGACATGCGGTAGCAAAAATTATTTAAAATCATTTTTATAATAATGATGATTGAACCCAATTCACTTAATAGCTAAATATTCAAGAAGATAAAAAATGTGCAGGACATCAAAAACCATTTACCCGTTGCCATGGAAATTGAAAATGTTTGGCGTCCATATTGGATTATTGTCATTTTTTTAAAGACAAAGGCTCAAAAACCAATGGACTGAGAGCGACGTGCACTTATTTGCAGGTCTGATAACCCAATTTATTATGGGCTCATTGCTGTAATGGAAATCTAAAAAAAATAATAACGCAAAACATTGTCCATTACTGCAACAATGATAAACTAGGCCCGTAATTGCGTTCGGATGTCAGACCTGCATTTGTACACGTCGACTGATAACATTAAAATAATTTATGTTGGTAAATTTTTATATCATCTTTAAAAATTAAACAAACTTTTTGAGATGCAGGACTTTATCTTGTTCATGTTTTACTCCAGGAAGGTGAAAGAAGCATAAAAATTGTAAAATAAAAAATCAGAAAATTCAAAACAAAGTTTTATAAAATTAAAGTACTTTCTGTATTTTTTTAATTAGATAAATGCCATGTCTATAAGCTCTATAAATTTCAAGGCTCTATATTTTGTAAAAATGTAGATCACTTTTATATATGTCAAAATGAAACAATTTCAAAAAAGAAAAGAAAAGAAAAGCAGTTAAAGCTGAAGGCAATTGGAAATTCAATCATGCCTTCTTGGTGGTAACTATCAAATAATATGGGAATTTGCAAATTTTGGATTAGCACGTATATAAATATTGATACTTTATGTCGTCCTCTATGGCTTAATCTAAGTTTTCAAATAATGTATGACAAAAAAGCCGTGATTTCGTAGAAGTATTGTTACGAATGGATGAAAGTTGGAGTATTGGAAGATTGTTTGTTGATTGGCTTGAAAGTTACCCACCAAAGGATATGTTGTGAAACTAAGCAATTTGGATAAATATGCAATTTGCATACATTGAAAGTGTGATGTTTGAAGAACGAAAAAATAGAAATAACTCAGTCTTGATATTTGGTTGTAAAATTTATAAAAGGTGACACAGCATGTCCCCTAAAGCAATAAACCAGAACTGCCTATCTCGTAAATACTTCGAAAATTTCGTAGAACTATGAATTTTTTCGGCTCCAGCTATAGACCAATAGAAGTTTTGGTTCAATGGTTGTTGGGAAGGAAAGCTTGTTGCCAGTGCATAATCAATTCTTTTTAGGATTTTGAGAGCTAAAATTTTTACTTGAGGCAATTAAAAAATTTGTTTAGTTAATTATTAGTAATTATTATTATTATCTCTCTCTCTCTCTCTCTCTCTCTCTCTCTCTCTCTCTCTCTCTCTCTCTCTCTCTCTCTCTCTCTCTCTCTCTCTTTCATCCTCTCTTTATCGCTATATGAAAACTACGAATGTTTCACATTTATTGATGTAAGTTGTAAGGCAATCAATTTTTCGAACCAGTTCCATGCTTGTGCTAGAGAGAAAATTAAGTGAGTGAAAGAGACGCGTGTTAAAGGGGACAACACAAAACAAACAACATTTCGACCTTAGGCTTTCCTCGGGCGACAGACAAATCACGCAAATAATGACGAAAGAGATAGGAAGAAAGAAAATTCAAAAGAAAAGGGGGAAAGAGAACTGAGAAAGAGTAAGGTGTGTGTGTGTGTGTGTGTGTCTGTGTGTGTGTGAGAGAGAGAGAGAGAGAGAGAGAGAGAGAGAGAGAGAGAGAGAGAGAGGGGGGGGGAGAGGAAGAAGGGGGAAAGAGTCCGGAATTTCAAAAAGCAAGAGTGTAAGAATAATATAAATATATTCCGCATGTAGAAGCTCTGAAAAAAAGTGCAGAATACAAATGAATTATTCCCGTTCATACATTGAAAAAATAAAAAACATTCATGTTCAAACGTATTTTTATTCCTCCTTCCCCTTCCCCTCAAACAAAAAAGGAGGAAAAAAATAACAAAACAAATCAAAACAATATGTTTTAAAAAAGCAACAAAACCTTCGTCAATTCAGACCCACAACTGTTTGTAAGACCAACAGAATGGCCCTATCAATTTAGAATAGAGGAATAATTGTCTACCAAGATCGTGTTTTGTTTCTGGCACAGAGCCATAAAATCTCGTTCACAAGCCAATACATTATATATAATATATATGTGTGTGTGTGTGTGTGTGTGTGTGTGTGTGTGTGTGTGTGCGTGTGTGTATGTGTGTGTGGGTGTGTGTGTGTCGAGAACTCTTTGTTCCATATTTGTATCATAACACGCTTTAACTTTAATTATATTATATATATATATATATATATATATATATATATATATATATATATATATATATATATTTTAATATATATATGTATATATATATATATATACGTGTAACGTTAACCGCGTAGCTAGATCTATCTATAATATTTAGGGAAGAATTTCGTGACAACCGATCGCTTCACTGCATTCCCTCGATGCTAGTTCAAATAAAGATGCCCAAATGTCTCATATCTTCTCAAAATGGTATTATGTTGGGTTGAACCAGATGCCGAGGAGTGAATTTAAATGTACAATAACCCGAAATGTAGAATTTTAATTTTGCCAGCTTAAGACAATATCTTCATTATCCTAATTATAAACTTCACCCATCTCATATTATTGACTATGAATTTAATTCTTAGCATCTAAAGAACTCCGACATAAGACGATGGGTCTCAAACGACATGTGCATATATGCAGGTCTTGCATCCGAATGTAATTATGGGCCTAGTTTGACATTAATGGACAATATTTTGCGTCATTTGAGAATACCATTGCAAGGATGAGCCCACAATGAAGTGGGTTATCAGACCTGCAAATAAGTGAACGTCGGTCTCAAAGGATAAGATAGGTGTAGTGATTTGTTTTGTTTTGAAGGGTTTTACGGCGCTTGCGGCACATTTATGTCATTTCAGCGCCAGGAAAAAGGAAGAAAATGGGATAGTCAAATATTCTAGATTTACAATTTGAAAGCACACGAGAAAAAGTAAGACAAAGGGGACTGGTTCAAATGGGGAACAGATGTAGATTCCAAGAGCACACTATCAAAGTACTTAGTTTGACTAAAAGTTTCTTTCAGACACAAACACAGGTCCCCAGTAAGAGGAATACATTCAAATGTTTAAAAGCCAATATATTTTTATAACAAAAATTTTTGAAAATGTAACAGTACATAACAGAGTTGATTTAAAAGGGAAAAAATATCACCTCCCAAAACCATGACTATACATTTGATTGTTTTATTCCCAGCCAATGAATCCGGCCAGGGCTAAGTTTCTAAATCTCATTCCAAGACACAGAAAGCAACTCGGAAAACAGAAATAAGGGGATAGAAGATACCGCGTGACCTCCTGCCCACCATGGGAGGTCAAAGGTTCCACCCAGATAGCTATAGTGGATTATCCGTCTATCATTTAGTTCTACAAGGCAGCAGCAGCTTCTAATGTTTTCTTTCGTCTTACACCACATGACGGTTTATCAAGGCGGCGAATAGGGCACACCTTCTTCTTTTCCAGTTCAAAACTCTTTAGAAGTCTGTAACCAGTCCTCCGGAGTGAATAGTTATAATTATTTTAGTAGCAGAATGTATAGGCAGATTCTTGGGATTATGGGGCGTAAAAGAGCGAGGATCGATGACCCTTATTGGCGACCTGCATTGATTTAGACTAGTTTTACACTTCCGATGAGATTGGAACCAGTAATTTGAAATCACACTTTTGTTCCCTATTTTACAAGCGCGACATACAAATGGTCTGCAAGGCTCCCTTTTGTTCCCTATTTTACAAGCGCGACATATAAATGGTCTGCAAGGCTCCCTTTTGTTCCCTATTTTACAAGCGCGACATAGAAATGGTCTGCAAGGCTCCCTTTTGTTCCCTATTTTACAAGCGCGACATAGAAATGGTCTGCAAGGCTCCCTTTTGTTCCCTATTTTACAAGCGCGACATAGAAATGGTCTGCAAGGCTCCCTTTTGTTCCCTATTTTACATGGGGGGACATAGAAATGGTCTGCAAGGCTCCCTTTTGTTCCCTATTTTACAAGCGCGACATATAAATGGTCTGCAAGGCTCCCTTTTGTTCCCTATTTTACATGGGGGGACATAGAAATGGTCTGCAAGGCTCCCTTTTGTTCCCTATTTTACAAGCGCGACATAGAAATGGTCTGCAAGGCTCCCTTTTGTTCCCTATTTTACATGGGGGGACATAGAAATGGTCTGCAAGGCTCCCTTTTGTTCCCTATTTTACAAGCGCGACATAGAAATGGTCTGCAAGGCTCCCTTTTGTTCCCTATTTTACACGCGCGACATAGAAATGGTCTGCAAGGCTCCCAGGTCATCATGTGATATTACGGGACACGTCGCCCCTTCATGGTCCATTCAACTCGAGCGATACGTATGTACTTGGCTTATATCGCATAGCTAGGGTAGGTCAACCATGGACGACGAATCATGACTAGTTTTGTAACCAAATCCAAGGGTCCGTCTATCTATCATTTAAAAAATCAATTTTTCTTTTCCGGCTTTGACATAAAACATCACTTAAACCATTTTATTGTGCTAGGAAAGAAGTACAAGAATAAAGGAGTATTAGACTTTGTGTGTAGAGGAATATGACACGGACATTTATAGCTCATAGGGCTATGAATTGCCATTGGTAATGTCGAAATACAGAAATATTATTTGGGGCAGGTTGTTAACTGTTAAATTTACAAAGAGATAGAAAAAAAAAAGAACAGTCATAACAATATTCTTAAATCATTAGACTCATTGTTCAGTTATGATCTTAATGGTTCCTAAAATATTGAACGAGTGGTCACAAAGTTTACAAGCAAGTGAAAGACGGATTATTATTGCAAAGAGCTTTCCAACCAATCAATTGCTGTTAAATATATGTTAAATATTTCCAGCGTGTATGAACGATGTGCATGGGACACGATCATCATCATTATTAAATGTATCATCATTATCATCATCATCATCATCATCATCATCATCATCATTAGCTACTGAACGCTGCATTTTGACAGAAGAGCGCGGCCATTATTTATAGGCTAGAAAGGAAAAAAGTAATCTATTGCATTGTCACCAAAATTATCTGACTAAATGTTCAAATGTGCACGCAAAATTTCACTCATGTAAAATTTCTCTGTGATAGCTATACATACAGCTATGACATGGAATAGCTATACATACAGCTATGACATGGAATAGCTATACATACAGCTATGACATGGAATAGCTATACATACAGCTATGACATGGAATAGCTATACATACAGCTATGACATGGAATAGCTATACATACAGCTATGACATGGAATAGCTATACATACAGCTATGACATGGAATAGCTATACATACAGCTATGACATGGAATAGCTATACATACAGCTATGACATGGAATAGCTATACATACAGCTATGACATGGAATAGCTATACATACAGCTATGACATGGAATAGCTATACATACAGTTATGACATGGAATAGCTATACATACACCTATGACATGGAATAGCTATACATACAGCTATGACATGGAATAGCTATACATACAGCTATGACATGGAATAGCTATACATACAGCTATGACATGGAATAGCTATACATACAGCTATGACATGGAATAGCTATACATACAGCTATGACATGGAATAGCTATACATACAGCTATGACATGGAAGAGCTATACATACAGCTATGACATGGAATAGCTATACATACAGCTATGACATGGAATAGCTATACATACAGCTATGACATGGAATAGCTATACATACAGCTATGACATGGAATATGCACCAATAGCTAAATTACCTAAATGAGGCAGTCAAGTTAGAAAGAAATAAAAATGAGGGAAGGTGACTCTCATATGTGGAAACGACAAAAAACTAACCCCCCCCCCCCCCCCCCAAACAAAAAACAAAACAAAACAAAAACAAAACAAACAATCAATTTTTTTTAAAAACAGAACAACCCTCCCCCCCCCCCCCCCCTCCCTTCCCCCATCCCTTATTAAAAAACCATATTCACTCATTCAGTTAAACTGCTCACTTGCTAATTTACCACAATTTTTTTATCCTTCTGTACCCTTATCTCAATGCCACAGCATTTAACCATAATTGTTTGTGTTTATTTATTTGTCTCCTGACGAAGGCCAAGAGAACCGAAACGTTTTTTTTTTGTTGTTTTGTATTTTCTCCTCTGAAATGAGGTACCTTTATTCATTAATGTTCGAATATACATTATTGTGCAATTTATAAGTGTTGCAAAATTAAATTTTCGAATTAATCTCCAAGAAAACAGTTGTAGGAGCAGACAATCATTTATGAAAACTGAGAATGCACAATATTGTGAATCGTGGGCACGTCGGATTTACACGCACCCCCATCCCCACCAAATCGACTTGAGTGAAGATGAATATTAATTAAAGGCAGTGATATATAGTTTTGTTAAAGCACAAATACAAAAGGATAAAAATGTCTGCAAAAATGAAAAGAAAAGAAATATGAGCTAGAATATGATTCATTTTTCTGGTGACAAATGAAAAGAATACTAAATCTAAAAAATATTATATTATTGTGGTTACTCAATGAAATCTTGATACATAACCATCGAAATCTGCATGTTACTGCATTGCAACTGTTACTTATGTTAATATTTATCCAATGGGATAAAATACACGATGATGTATTTCAAACACACGCGCGCGCGCACACACACATACATACACACACACACACACGCGCGCGCGCGCGCGCGCGCGACTGCAGGAAATGCAAACACAAAAGCATTAAACGATAATATCATTGTCATGATGAAGAAATTTTAATTTCGCATTCCCTTGTTTTTAAATTTAACTGCATGTTGAAGATGATAGAAGTGGTTTTCACGGCTGGCTCCACAAAATGGGAGGCTTATTTCAGCCTCACAAAATATGTATGTTTAATCACTGGCGCGTTGCAAATGGACTCGCACAAATTCAAAACGATTACCATCGAAGCTGATCTTATCTTAAGGTTAAATGAAACCAAGGCTCTATGATGATACCATGTTAGGAATAAAAGAGAAAGATTTGGCTTGTTTTTGTTTTTGTTTTTAAGGGTTTTACGGCGCTTGCAACACATTTAGGTTATATCAGCGCCAGTAAAAAGGAAGAAAATGGGATAGTAAAAAGTTATAGAATTACAATAAAAGCACCCAAGAAAAAGTAAGACATAGGGGAACTGGGAACAAATAGGGATCAGATGTAGATTCCAAGAGCAGACCACCAATGCACTTAGTTTGAGATCACCTAAAAGTCTCATCCAGACACAAGCACAGGTCCCATCTAAGAGGAATACACTCAAATGTTTACCAATCATTTAATATAATATGTAAACTCAACATAATACAATGCATAATAGAGAGATGATTTACAAGGAAAAAAATATCATCTCCCAAAACTATAACTATACATTCGACTGTTTCCCTCCCAGCCAAGAAGCTCCGGCAAGGATCGGACAAAACTAAGTAATCTCATTCCAAGACAATGACAGGAAACAATTGAGAAACGGGTATGGGGGGATAGAAGACACAGCATGTACCTCCCTGCCCACTATGGGAGAAAGATTTGGCTTGGTGCCAATTAATTAATAAGAGGTTGTAAAAAATGTGACTCAATTCTTATTGGCTACTTCTCGGGAAAACGATAACAAAACAAAACAAACACGGTTAAAACATTTGAACAATTTTGACTATGAAAATATCTAAATGGATAAATAAGTCCTTTTTTAATCTCTAAGCGAGATTTTCGGATTATTGCAATAAACGGCATCTGTTCTATTCAGGAAGAATGTGATTTCAAATTATCCGGCGACAGCTCTCGTACTATGAATAATTTTGGCAAATAAACTCTTCCTTCAAATTATAGATAGATCAAAACAGCCCTCATCTTGTCAAAAACTCTCAAACATGGGACTTCCTTCGAATTTTCAATAAGATGAAAGTAATTTTAATCGATCGATGATTGAAGGACGACTTTCTGGACAAAATTTTAAAACGTTTTTTATTTTTTTCAGAGTACGCAGAGTGATTAACTCGGTACCTTTCGGGTACGAAGCGAAGGCAGGACTACTGAGCCACGTTGCCCATTCTCTGTAGCTCTCTGTTGAAAATGATATGCATCAATAAATTGTTAAAATCGTGCATTTTATCCCTTTTTTTGTCACCCCCAAAGTTCAAGGAAAATATCAGAATCTTCGTTGAGTTTATTTTTTTTTTTCTGATGGCCTCCTGAAATCAACCATGCAAAACTCAAAATAAGACCCGCGTCATTCTGGTAAAAGCCACCAAAATAATACGAATAACGAAATTCAGCAAGACTTTCTCCTCAATGACAATATTTATCACACTTACAAGAAACGGAATTTTCGAAGACATCTTTTCAAAACTTGGACCTAAGATTTGGAACTTTTTTTTTCCCCTTTAAAACGTGTTTAAATGACACTATCTATATCAATAACAAGAAGAGGGCAAATGGACTATAATTAGAGTAATCAGGCTATCAATCTTTCCATTTTCCTCATTTTATTGTTGATAACTATCATTATTTCTTATTTCTAAATACGATCCGATTGTGGGCCAGCGTATGTTTGTTTTGTTTTAAGGGTCTCACGGCGCTTGCGACACATTTAGGTCACATCAGCCCCAGTAAAAAGAAGAAAATGGAATAGTAAAACAAAGTCTAGATTTATAATTAAAAGCCCCAAAGAAAAAGTAAGACATAGGGGGTTTGTTTAAAATAGGGAACAGATGTAGGTTCCAAGATCACACCATCAATGTGTTTAGTTTGAGATCACCTAAAAGTCTCATCCACACATAAGCACAGGATCTCACTAAGAGGAATAGGGTACAGTCAAATGTTTACAGAATATATCCAAAAGATAATACATAACTAACAATATATTATAATGGAAAGATGGTCTACAAGGAAAAAATATAATCTCCCAAAACTAATAATGAACCTTTGACTGTTTCACCATCAGTTAAGGACTCTGACAAGGACCAGGACAAAACCAAGCAATCTCAATCCAAGACAGAAAGCAAATCGGAAAACATAATACATTAGGGGATAGAGGACCACCTTACGTGCTTTTATTAAGTAAGAATGTTGTCGAGGCCTCTCGGATGTTTTAGCTAGGTATTTGGAATACACATTTTTACGTGTGCGTCTACTTACTTATTGTTTCAACTTAATGTCCCTCATCACATTTTCTAAAGCTTCATTATCTATAAACCAATTTGCATCAAATTTGAAAATAAGTAAATATGAACATTCGGAAGCCAACCTGCGTCAAAATTGTGTTGTTACTGTAAAAACTACCGACACAATAGTCATGTCTTGGACATCACCAGAAAAAGTATATTGTGTTGAAAGATACCTGCATCTGAATCTACCAAGTAAAGTTCAGCCTGAATTTTGGAGGAAGTACCGAATTGATTTTAGATTGAAATTACATGTACCGCCTGCCAATACAATCAAAATAAGAAGAAGATGCTGAGAAAATTTTAGGCAAAGTGTTTGTCTCTCTGGAAGCCATTCAAAGAAGGGGGTTACCAGCTTAGAAAGAGCACGCACTGACGAAAATGTGGCAAGAGTTAAAAATTCTGTCGAGGAGACCGAAAAAGTCTGCACATACACGATCTCATGAACTGGGCTTGTCAAACAGCCCAACATATCGTATAAAAAGAAGGAAAAAAATCAATATAAAAATGAAGCCCTATCGTGTTTCGATTCATCAAGGATTCACTTCAGAAGTTTCTAACAAACATAGGGAAGAACGAATTTTTGAGGACCATTTGGTTCAGCGGTGAAGTACAATTTTTAAAAATCTAACTGGAACATCAATTTTCTTAACGTTGTCATTGGTCAATAGAGCGACCCGACGAATGGCGTTTCATGACATTAAACCTCTGTAGAGAGACGGAATTCCGGTAAGGTAAGATATTAAAAGACCAAATGCCAGGTGCAAGATTCCAGAGTCTTTATGAATTGATACATCGAGTGGAACAACTAGTAAAGGTTATTAACCCGTAGCTTTGTGAGAGAGCCAAACATCATTTCATCACAAGAATACGCAAATGTGTGGGACGCAAAAAAAAAAAAGGTCATTTCGAGCATCTCCTGGAATAAAAATCACCATATACTAGTGGAAGTGCTTTTTCTGTTAAAACATATGTAACTGTTTTTCCCAATTGTTCTAAATATATTATTTGCTAAATAAATGTATTTTATGTTAAACAAATTTTGTGATATCCAAGATCTCCATAAGGACATTAAGTTTGAAACACCCTTATTGTAACAATATTCAGTTTGACCGGCATCAGCAGCAGCAGCAGCAGCAGAAGAAGAAGGAAGAGGAGGAGGAGGAGGAGGTGGAGGAGGAGGAAGAAAGGAAGTAGAAGGACGGCTAAAGTCAGGGGGCTTGAAGCTTCTAAGGGTATCTGACGGCGTTTGAAACCTAAATTATGTGCAGGACTCATCAGCTCAAACACACACAACGTCTCTCTCTCTCTCACACACACACACACACAACCATAAATAAAGAGAGAGAGAGAGAGAGAGAAAGAGAGAGAGAGAGAGAGAGAGAGAGAAGAGAGAGAGAGAGAGAGGGAGAGGAAAAATAGATAGAGAGTTGAGAGAGGATAAAAGAGAGATGGAGAGAAAGAGAGAGAGAGAGAGAGAAGAGAGAGAAGAGAGAGAGAGAGAGAGAGAGAGAGAGAGAGAGAGAGAGGAGATGAATAATAAAACAATAATTCACCACCAAAATGACAGGTCACGTGAAATTAAATTATATTTAAATTTAAATATCCACAGTCACACACTGATGGCTTGGCTGTACTTTCAGTGGCAAGAGAAGACAATATTGTAATTTTAGGGTAACTAATTCATTACTACATATTTCGGCAAGGTCCACCAACCCAAGGCAAATGATAATTAATATTGTGTCCTAGCCAGGGTCAAATGTCAAAAGATTTAACAGCTTCGTTGAATGTGTTAAAGGCATATTACAAGATCCCAAGGAAGGACATGAATATTCATTTTAAATAGGTAACCATTAAGTCATTAAGTAAGTAAAAGTGAATACTAAGCTGTTAGCAGCGATGGAGTGTAAAAGTATTGAACAAATATTAACATAAAACCGTCAAATAAAGAATTTAACACGAAATGTTTTCGGGCTCAGAACACATCACCGCATCTCAGCCAATAAGTAAAAGAAATACATAATTCTTGAAGTTAAAATCCGATCAGACAGAAGAAATCATTATTATATTATCGTCTCCATTCTTTTGTTGTCATGTTGTTATTGTTCTTAGCTGTAGAAGGATTTTAAGTCTGAAACTTTTGTGTTAAGCAATCTGTACTTTTTTATTGCTTTTATTTTGTTTTTAAAGGTTTTACGGTACTTACGACACATTTAGGTCATTTCAGCGCCAGTAAAAAGGAAGAAATTGGGATAGAAAAAATAATAATTCTATATTACAATTAAAGCACACAAAGTATGATAAAAGGAAATGGTACAAATAGGGAACAAATGTGATTCCAAGAGCATACCATCAATACTTAGTTTGAGATCACCTAAAAGTCTCATCCAGACACAAGCACAGGGTCTGATTAAGAGGAATACACTCAAATGCTTAAATTATACAACAACAAATATAACAATGAATAACAGAGAGATGATTTACAAGGAGAAAAAAATATCATCTCCCAAAACCAACACTATGCATTTCATTGTTTCCCTCTCAGTCAAGGAGTCCGACCAGCGTCCTATCCAAAGGATAGCAAGCAATTGCTATAGTCCATTTCACACTACAGAAACCGGGATAAACTCCGGCTCCATGGGGCTCATGGCTCTGAAGGAGGAATGCCCTTAGAGAGCTTTAACATTATTTGCTTAAAACTAGAACAAATAAATTATAAACAAAATTTATAGAGCGCCAATCTCCTCCTAACATGTTCAGTGGCGATTTACAAGAATGGTTGATATGAAAATTTTAACAAAATGTTAAACGATACAATTGTATCCAATCTATTAAGTTATGCTGATACCAACAACAACAACAAAATATGCCCTCCATTTCCATTGGCTTTCTGGCCATGTTCTGGAATTAGACGCCCAGGGCTTTCCCTAACCCTTGCTAGTCCTTTTCCATGAGGGAGGCAGTTGTATGTCGGCCATGTGTGTTTTGTTATAAAAGATAACATTCTCTATCTGTCAATCATCCTTTTGAACGATTGTGTATAATTAGACTGGTGCTTATATTATTGCATTTATGCGAAGCATTTTAAAGAATTCACCATGCTGGTTGCACTTTAAAATAAGCAAAAAGTCAATTGAATCTTTCTCCTATGCCTCCAAAACTTTTCCAAATGATTGACAAATTCTTGAAATGATGATATACTCGTACATGGCTATGCTGTCCCGACAACCCTAGTCGTAGATGTGCTTCGATGAGCAACTTGTTTGCCAGCTGTATCCTTTGGTTGATTTTGTTCAATTATTTCTCTCTCCCAAACATCAGTTGAAATCGACTGGGGAGGTCGACTGATTTTTTGTGGTGTTTTTTTTTGTTGGTATTTTTCTTTCTTGCATTGTCTGGCACCTTTCATACACACTTGTTCAGTTCTTTATCTTACACCGGTGCCTCCTCCTTAATTGATTAATTTGATATTATCAATTTTTAAAATGCTTGCTTTAAAAAAAAAATCAGAGGAAAATTTGCCTCACTTTCACTTTTGGTCAGAAGTATTCATGTATACGAATAGGTTTCGGCAACTTACGGAAGTATTCATCGTTTAACATCTCGGGGGAAATCACGGCTCTAGTGGACAGCACTAGTCAGTAAACATGGAACCACTGGATATGGACTCTAGTGGGAAGTGAATTGGGGTTATGAGAAATGGACAATTAATGGCAACTCTTGGGCAAAAAATAATGAAACAAAGGCAGATGCTAGCTACTTTTTAAAATTATCTTTAAAACTTTTTGTGGTAAAATTTTGTAAAAATAGTAACTGTTCTCCAATTAGTTGCAGCCATCATTGCATCCAATGGTACACCCTTAGCAGGCTGGTGGATACTGACTGTGCAGAGTGAGGCTTATTATTGGTGTCAATGCCTGCTTACTGCATCATGCTTTTGGTCCACCTCTGCAGAATGTAACTGAGCAAACTCTTCTGTCTGGAGGATAGGCTTTTAGTGAAAGGGCAGTTAAATGCTGGGATGGTGTATGTTTTTTGCAGGGTCTGAATCCTGAACTTTGTTTAACATCATTTCAATCTCATCTTTTTGACATGCTATAATAGTTCGACTTTTTGTCCTGCTTTAAGTAACATTAACATAATAGTTTTAGAGCTAAGGTCTTTGAAGCTAGGAGCTTTGCATGGAGCTTTCTTCCTCAGGTAGCCTAAAACTATATCAGGGTCCCATGTAGATAATGTTCTGGGTAATAAGTGTTTAGTGAAAAATACCTCTTATATATCTGATTATAATAGGATTTCTCCCATAGTATTAGTTTCAGAATTTTAAAGTATCCAGACTAGTGATTACTGATCTGGTCAAAAATAACGAACTATAACCTGCCCCTTGTAATTTTAAAACATGGAGGAATTTTATCAGCATTGTAGCAGTTGGCGGAAAGACATCATTTAAAATCTTCTGTAACTTTTTCATTTATAGAAATTTTGCTCTCATAATTACCTTTATGGGTTGACAACATTTCATTTTTGTAGATTTACAATCTTTTATCAAATATTTTGCAATATTCGTTGCCAGGTCACTTCATTATAAGAGTCCTAATTACTTACGCTAACTCTCTGATAGTAAACACAAAAGGAATAATGTCAAGCCTGATGAAAGTTGCACATGAACTGACCAGTCACATGATTCTTCATTTGTACCCAACATGGAATTGTGGTACAAGGAAGAGTTGGAACGATTTCTGAGCTTGATCAAACTTTTTAAAAACTTAATTGTAGATTCAAAATTGACTGTGCCATGGGGTTACTTACAATACGTAATTCTTTTTTATATTATTTGCTAGACTTAACAATTTGAGTGTCTTGGATGCAAAAATTAATTCATAGTGCAAAAGGGCACAGGTATTGATGCAAACGATTGTTTACTTTCAAAAATCAATCCACATTGGTTGAAATTGTGTAATATGTTGCAAACTACAATGGAATAGGTTTCGTATGTCTTTAATACGGATAGAATGTTTAAAGGTTATAAGACTAATGACAGTTCCGTATTTGTGGTAATTAGATAGTCATTTATTCTCTTTACATCTGTAACAATGGGCTATTATAAAGGCTATCTGCGGAATTGATTAATTGTTATAATTTCCAAGAACCTAACATATTGAAACCACGTCTCTGTGAATAAAAAAAAATATGAGGCAACTTATTTCAAGATGAAGATCAGCAGAGAATGTCAAAATCTTAAGATTAATCAACAACTTTGACAAAAGATCTGTAGAGTGTTAAATATAAATTTGCCATACAAAAAGTTCTGGTGCCAGAATTAATATCTTACTATATCATTATTATTGTCATTATTATTATTATTATTATTATTATTATTACAAAGTGCTTATTCGCAATAGCACTGCGAATAGTGGGGCCACTGTAGAGCCACTATTCGCAGTAGTAGAAGCGCTCTCCCGTCTCTGAAAAATAGTTTTTGTCCCCTCATTGAACACAACACTATTTTCTGTTCAAAACGGCGTATTGTCGATTGGCTTGAAGTTGAATGAGTGTGTTAGTTTGAAAAGGAAAGAAAATGAGGGATGATTGAAACATTTTGTGAGACTGAGAATTGAGATTTTGAACGTTTCATCTTTTCCTTCAAGACTGAAACTTGACAAGATCGTGTTTTGTTTTGTTTTTGTTACCCCAATCCAATCCATGAAAATTTCCCCATCCCCACTTCTCGGATTTGATCATTGGTTCACATCTTGAAATCTATCAGCTTACTTTAATGAGAATAGTTCTCTCTCTCTCTCTCTCTCTCTCTCTCTCTCTCTCTCTCTCTCTCTCTCTCTCTCTCTCTCTCTCTCTCTCTCTCTCTCTCTCTCTCTCACTGTTGCTCATGACTCATATCTCCTGAATATAATAGAACTTACCATCAATAAACTACCCCTACTACTACAGCCACCACCACATCATCATTACTACTACTACCACAGCAACCTCCACATCGTTATCAAAACTATAGCAACCACCACCACCTTTACATCATCATCCTCCTCTTCGTCATCTTTGCTACTACCGTCACTTTACTACAATCACAGCTATCACATCATCATCATTACTACTACTACCACAGAAATCACATCGTTATCAAAACTACAGCAACCGCCACCACCTTTACATCATCATCCTCCTCCTTGTCATCATCGCTACCACGCCACTACTGCAAGCACAACTATCACGTCATCATCATTACTACCACTACCACAGCTACCACATCGTTATCAAAACTACAGCAACTGCCACCACAGTTACATCCTCACCATAATCCTTATAGTCATCATCACACGACCACTGCTACATCATCACCACCACCACCACATCACACCACTATCACTACACAGCAGACACATCATCATCATCAACAATAAAACGCAAAATAATAGTAATTGTAATAATTTTTTTAAATGAATTTAACAAATAATAATACAGTGTGTGTAACTGTCATGATATTGTTTACTGTTTAGAGATAGTTCTATTTGTCACTTTATGTTTGTAATTGATCTGTGTCTGTACTGTATTGTCTAACTCTTTGTGTTTTAATTTCTTTCTAGATCATGTCGATTTAAATGTTGAATAAAGCCTATATTTTGCATGACAATCATTCAAATTACTTTCTAGCTTCACAATAATTTATTCAACATTTAACATGGAACGATTCCTTCGACCTGAGCGGTTCAGCGCTGAACCCAATACGCCTGATGCATAAAAGCAATGGAATCACTGGCTCTGTACATTCAACAACTTTCTCTCTTCGTTACCCGAACAGGCGGCTGACAACAAACTCAATCTGCGCGTCAATTTCGTCGATCCTGTCGTCTTCAAACATATTGCTGATTGTACTACATTCGATTCAGCTGTTGACGGTCTGAAGAACATATACGTGAAACCAAAGAACGAAATATTTACGAGACACGTCTTGGCTACAACAAAGCAAGAACCAGATCAATCCCTCGATCAGTTCCTTCAAAAGTTGAAGAGACTTGCCGAAGAATGTGATTTTAAAGCTGTTACTGCTGATAAGAACAGGGATCACTTTATCCGAGATGCTTTCATTTGTGGCCTCTCCTCTAACCAGATCAGGCAGCGACTCCTCGAGAATAAGACAATCGAACTTATGGCCGCTTTGAACAGGCTCGATCCTTGGAGATGGCTGAAAAACACTCTCAGAACTACAGCACACCAACTACTGTGCCATGTGGCAGCACTGCTCCTCTTCCCTCTGAAAAGGAACTTGACTCATTCAATTCTGCAGTCACAAACTCTAATTGCTTTTCTGCGGGTACCAAAGACATCCTCGTTCAAAATGCCCTGCTAGAGAGGCGCTGTGGAAAGAAAGGGCATTTTCAAAAGGTATGCCAGTCAAAAAGTAAAAACAAATATGCATCTGCAGCAGACCCGAATACACTCAGTTCAGCCTTTTCAGCCGCAGCTTCCGCTAGTCTCTACAGAGCTGTTATTGAAGTGAAATTGTTTAACTCTCTCGAGTTCACCCTCATTGAAAATCGAACAAATTTGTTCGATTTTCCATGCATATGAACTCGAGAGAGTTAACAAACCCGTTAAAGCGTTGATAGACCCTGGAAGCTCCGAGAGTTTCATTTCAACAGAGATCGCACAAAGTCTCCAATTGAAGATTTTCAAATCAAAGAAAGAAATCTCCATGGCGTCTACTAATCTTTCCAGGACAACCAAGGGTCATTGTTTTTGTTTTGTCTCTTTGGAATACCAGGGACGTTTCTATGAGAGTGTGAAATTTTCCATCCTGTCAGGGTTGTGTTCGGACTTGATTTTAGGCCATGACTTTCTTGAACAGCATGATGGAGTTCAAATATCCTTCAAAGTTTCAAAGCCTACTTTCTCCGTTTGTAGTCTCACTGCTGCAAAAATCGAACCTGTTTCTCTTTTCAAGAATCTTCTTCCAGAAGTCCGACCTATTGCAACAAAATCTAGACGATTTTCATTACCAGACAAGAAATTCATTGACTCTGAGGTTCAGAAACTTCTTGACGAGGATGTGATCGAACCATCTGATTCTCCATGGCGAGCGACACAAGAAATGCATGGTTGTGGACTATAGTCAGACCACCAATCGCTTCACTCTACTCGATGCATATCCACTTCCAAACATTAATGAAATGATTGAAACAATTTCAAACCACAGTGTCTATAGCACCCTCGATTTACAAAGTGCTTACCACCAGATCCCAATAAAAGACGAGGAGAAACTGTATACGGCTTTTGAGGCCAGTGGAAATCTCTACCAATTCAAGCGAATTCCCTTTGGAGTCATTAACAGAGTGGCTTGCTTTCAGCGCATCATTGATTTCATTATTCGAGATGAGAAACTGAGTAACACGTTTGCTTACTTAGACAATGTGACAATAAGTGGCAGAAATCAACAAGAGCATGATGAAAACCTTGTGAAATTTCTCGGGTGTGCCAAAGAACATAATATAACATTCAATGAAAGTAAGACTATCCAGTCTGTTAGACAAATCAAGTTACTTGGATTTCAAGTGTCCAAAGGTTGCATTCAGCCAGACCCTTACCAATTACGCCACTGAGAGAACTTTCAGATCCTCACAATATCAAATCTCAACAGAGAGTGATTGGAATGTTTGCATACTACTCATCCTGGATACCTTATTTCTCTGATAAAATACACCCACTGGTCCAAAATACCACATTTCCATTGTCAGGAAAAGCCAAGGACTCGTTTGATCTTTTGAAAAAAGAGATTGAAAACGCTGCTGTTGTGACAAATGACCACAACGCTCCTCTAGTTGTAGAAACCGATGCTTCTGAAATTGCAATCGCAGCAACACTAAATCAAGGTGGACGTCCTGTGGCTTTCTTTTCAAGAACTCTGAACCACAATGAAAAGAAACATTCTTCTGTTGAAAAAGAGGCTTATGCTATTGTGGAAGCCCTTCGAAAGTGGAGGCACTATCTTCTTGGGAAGCATTTCAAACTTGTGACAGATCAGAAAAGCGTTGCCTTTATGTACGGAAATTCTGCAAAAGGAAAAGTGAAGAATGATAAAATCCAAAGATGGAAGATTGAACTGTCAAGCTACAGTTATGACGTTGTGTATTGACCTGGAGAAGACAATGTAGCGGCTGACGCATTTTCAAGGGAGTTCTGCTCATCTACTGGTTCAGATTTAGAAACTTTAAAAAGCCTTCACAACTCACTCTGCCACCCTGGAATTGCAAGGATGAACCATTTTGTCAGGTCAAAGAATCTCCCCTATTCCGTGGATGAAATACGAACAATCTGCAACAACTGTAGGGTTTGTCGTGAGCTAAAACCTTCATTCTACAAACTGCAGAACCCCAAAATGGTCAAAGCAACTAACTCAACCATTCGAGCATTTGAGTGTGGATTTCAAGGGTCCCTTGCCGTCATCGTCCAAAAATCGGTATCTCCTAACAGTTATTGATGAATATTCTCGCTTCCCTTTTGCATTCCCATGCTCCGATATGAGTTCATCAACTATCATCAAGTGCTTGTGTCAATTGTTCTCATTGTTTGGAATGCCTATTTCAATACATTCTGACAAAGGTGCTAACTTCATGTCAAGTGAGCTTCAAGATTTCTGGTGCAAAAAGGGTATCGCCTCAAGCCGAACGACTCCATACAATCCCCGGGGAAATGGACAAGTAGAACGTCTGAATGGAACCCTTCGAAAAACTATCACGTTAGCCCTGAAATCATGTGGTGTGCATGTTAGTCAATGGGAGTCAGTGCTTCTCGACTCTCTCCATTCAATTAGATCAATCTTATGCACTGCGACAAATGAGACTCCTCATGAACGAATCTTCCACTACAATAGAAAGTCAAGCACTGGTACAACACTTCCTAGCTGGCTGACTACTCCAGGAACTGCTTTGATGTGGCGTCACATAAGAGCCTCTAAATACGAACCATTGGTGGACAAAGTGGAACTGGTGGACGCTAATCCGCTCTATGCCTACGTCAGACTTCCTGATGACAAAAAACTACTGTGGCTTTGCGTCACTTAGCCCCTGCTGGTGAAATGACTACTGCCCAACCCTCCAACGAAGCATCACCCATGGCGTTTGACAACACGAGCGTAACTCCACATTTTCAACCTGTTCAAAAGAATGTGGGAAACGATCTTTTACCTGAAACTGTCCTAGAACAGCTTGATGTACAAACTGTGGAAGCGGGTGAAGTGCAAAAATCTACCTTGGACGAACCATCAGTCTCTGATCCTAACAGTCCTAATGAGCTTTCTACACAAAACGAATCCTGTTCAAACTCCAGAAAGAGTGGCTTCATTCGGACGAGACCATACAGTTTACGAAATAGAGAAGCATAATTTGAAATCTCTTGCCACATGCAAGGGGGGAAGAATGTCATGATATTGTTTACTGTTTAGAGATAGTTCTATTTGTCACTTTATGTTTGTAATTGATCTGTGTCTGTACTGTTTTGTCTAACTCTTTGTGTTTTAATTTCTTTCCAGATCATGTCGATTTAAATGTTGAATAAAGCCTATATTTTGCATGGCAATCATTCGAATTACTTTCTAGCTTCACAACAATAATAATATTTTTAAAATAATAATAATGTAGTTTATATATATTTTGCGCTCAATAAAGCTCTAGGTGAACCTGCATTTGCAGTACTATACTGTAAATACGTAACTGAAATGAATGAATCTACTCCTACTACTACTGCGAATAACGAATACTAACACTATCTACTATTCGCAGTACTACTGCAAATAACGAATACGACCGCTATCTACTATTCGCAGTACTACTATGAATAGAGGAAATCATTATCACAGTACTATTGCGGATAGAGTACTGCGAATAACGAATACTAACCCTATCTACTATTTGCAGTACTACTGCAAAAAACGAAATCAACCGCTATCTACTATTCGCAGTACTAGTGTGAATAGAGGAAATCATTATTTGCAGTACTACTGCGAATAGAGGAAATCAATATTCGCAGTACTACTGCGAATAGAGGTGGCCTTATTATTATTATTGTTGTTATTATTATTATTATTCTAATTATTATTCTAATTATTATTATTATTATTATTATTATTATTATTACTATTATTAATATACCAGACTTCATGTTGTTTCGAAAAACAGGCAAATCATTTCAAGTAATATGACGGATAATTTTTTCCCTTTAAATAGAGAGAGTGAGAGTGAAAAAGAGAGAGAGAGAGAGAGAGAGAGAGAGAGAGAGAGGGGGGGGGAGGGAGAGAGAGAGACATACAGAGAGACATACAGAGAGAGGGGAAGACACACACACAGGGAGAGAGAGAGAGAGAGAGAGAGAGAGAGAGAGAGAGAGAGAGAGAGAGAGAGAGAGAGAGAGAGAGAGAGAGAGAGAGAGAGAGAGAGAGAGAGAGAGAGAAAGAGAGGACGAATTAATGTAAATCACATGATCTAGATTCCTCATCTGAACGGGGAGAAGCTTTCTTTAAAAATAGAAGTGAAAAATGATTATTTTCGGGCATACTTAGGGTAAGAGTAAGAAGGTTAGTCTTAAGTATTAATGCACTTGTGAAGTTATTTTCTGAATTGTTTAACTCCATCATACAAAGTTTCCCCGAACTTTCAGCAATTGTTTTTTTTTTTTCAAATAACAGGTTTGATGAGTAGGATTTCACCTGATTGTAAATGAAGTTCCAACTCTTCACAAATAAAACATTGAAAACAAAACGGTTCCATGTAGAGAAAGGCAGAGACTAAAAATTTAAACATTTCCTCAACAATAAATCTAGATACACAATACATAACAAATTAAAAGATAGCTAACACTATTCAGTATCTGATACTGAATAGTGGTTTTGCACTATTCAGTATCTGATACTGAATAGTGCTTTTGTACTATTCAGTATCTGATACTGAATAGTGGTTTTGCACTATTCAGTATCTGACACTGAATAGTGGTTTTTGTACGGTGTTTTTTTTTTCAGAAACCTGACTAAGTTATGGGAAGAGGACAGCTGTGGGAGTGAATCTGGGACTCAGAAAAGTGTACACCAGTGGGGAGTGAACCTGGGACTGGGTTTCGGCGGGTTTCGTAATAAAAAGCAATTACTTTTTACGAAACACGACGACACCCGGCAATATCCGACAAAGTTATGGGAGGTAGGCAGCAGCGTGTGTGTGTGTGTGTGTGTGTGTGTGTGTGTGTGTGTGTGTGTGTAGGGGGGGGGGGAGGGATGAACCTGAGATTCAGGGAAGTGTACACCAGTGGGGAGTGAACCTGGGACTCTGGGTTTTGTAAAAAAGCAATAAAAATGTGGGGGGGGGGGGGATTACTTTTTTTTACGATACTCGACAATATGCGGCAAAGCGTGGGGAGTGAACCTGAGACTCAGTGAAGTATACACCAGTGAGGAGTGAACCTGAGACTACGGTTTTCGGCGGGCTTCAGCTAGTTTCATATAAAAGCAATTACTTTTTTACGAAACCCGACTAATCCTGGCAATATCCGAGAAAGTTATGGGTAGTAGGCAACAGTGGGGAGTGAACCTGAGATTCGTGGAAGTAAACACCAGTGAGGAGTGAACCTGGGACTGGGGTTTCGGCGGGTTTTGTAAAAAAAAAAGCAATTACTTTTTGTTTACAAAATGCGCCAAATCCCAATAAAATGGTGCAGAGTTATGGAAAGTAGGCAAATAATGGGGAGTGAACCTGAGACTAAGGGAAGTGTACACCAGTGGGGAGTGAACCTGAGACTCTGGTTTTCAGCGGGTTTCAGCGAGTTTCATATAAAAGCAATTACTCTTTTACGAAACCCGACGAAACCTGGCAATATCTGAGAAAGTTATGGGAAGTAGACAACAGTGGGGAGTGAACCTGAGATTCATGGAAGTATACACCAGTGGGGAGTGAACCTGAGACTCTGGTTTTCGGCGGGTTTCAGCGAGTTTCATATAAAAGCAATTACTCTTTTACGAAACCCGACGAAACCTGGCAATATCTGAGAAAGTTATGGGAAGTAGACAACAGTGGGGAGTGAACCTGAGATTCATGGAAGTGTACACCAGTGGGGAGTGAACCTGAGACTCTGGTTTTCGGCGGGTTTCAACGAGTTTCACTTAAAAGCAATTACTTTATTATGAGACCCGGCAATATCCGACAAAGTTATGGGAAGTAGGCAACAGTGTGCAGTGAACCTGAGACTCAGGGAAGTGTACACCAGTGGGGAGTGAACCTGAGACTATAGTTTTTGGTGGGTTTCAGCGAGTTTCACATAAAAGCAATTACTTTTTTTACGAAATCCGTCAATATCCGACAAAGTTTAGAGAAGTAGGCAACAGTGGGGAGTGAACCTGAGACTCAGGGAAGTGTACACCAGTGGGGAGTGAACCTGAGACTCTGGTTTTCGGCGGGTTTCAGCGAGTTTCACATTAAAGCAATTACTTTTTTACGAAGCCCGGCAATATTCGACAGTTATGGGAAGTAGGCAAACAGTGGGGAGTGAACCTGAGACTCTGGTTTTCGGCGGGTTTCAGCGAGTTTCATATAAAAGCAATTACTCTTTTACGAAACCCGACAAAACATGGCAATATCCGACAAACTTATTGAAGCAGGCAACAGTGGGGGGTGATCCTGATATTCAGGGAAGTGTACACTTGTGGGGAGTGAACCTGGGACTCTGGATTTTGTAAAAAAGCAATACCAAGGGGGAGGGGGAATTACTTATTTACGAAACCCGCCAAAACCCGACAAAGTTATGGGAAGCAGGCAGCAGTGGGGAGTGAATCTGGGATTTGGACACTGATGAGGATTGAACCTGGGACTGCGAGAGGCTGATTCCAGTGGACAGTGAGCTCAGAATGTACTTTTATTTCGAAACCTACCGAAATTTTCAAAAGTTATGGGAAGTGGGCACCATTGGGCAATGAACCGGGACTCAGGGAAGTGCACACCGGTTGGGAGTGAACCTGGGACTGTGAGAAGAGGATATCAGTGGAAATGAGTCCCATGGACTATGGGAGATGGGTACCAGACGAGAATGAAGCAATTTCTTTTTTACGAAATCCGCCAAAACCCGCCAAAAAACCATAGACTTAGGTTTACTCCCCAATAGTGTACACTTCCCTGAGTCTCGGGTTCACTCCCCCACTGTTGCCTACTTTCTTTCCATAACTTTGTCGGATATTGTCGGGTTTCGTAAAAAAGTAATTGCTTTTTTTTTTTTCTGAAACCCAGCCCCAGGTTCACTCCCCAACGGTGTACACTTCCCTGAGTCCCAGGTTCACTCCCCACTGCTCCCTACTTCCCATAACTTTGTCGGGTATCGGCGTGTTTTGGCAGGTTTCGTAAAAAAAGAAACACCCCTAACAATACCACGTGTATTCAGTAAATAGATGTCAATTGTAGTCTAATATTCAGTATCTATTTAAATTATTATTATTATTATTATTATTATTATTATTATTATTATTATTATTATTATTATTATTATTATCATTATTATTATTAATATTATTATTATCACGTAAATTTTAATATAATACGGCAATTAATTCACGGAAGTACATCACTCAATTAAAAAATGCAGAAAGTCTGCCCACATATTTATAATGAATCCGGTTTGCCTTAGATGACAAAACAAACAAACAAACAAACAAACAACAAAAACAACAACAAAAACAACAACAACAACAAATGAGACAAACAGAAAAAAAACAAGATTTTAAAAAATAATGAACAATAGAAGAGCACAATAATGAAAAACAACAACGAGATGATAACACATAAAAGATATTCGTAATAAATCGATAACTGATTAAATTACTCCAACTACTTGATTACAAAAGAATAATCATCATAATCATAATAGTGATGATGACGATTACAACAACAATAATAATAATAATAATAGTAATAATAATAATGATAATAATAATAATAATAATGATAATAATAATAATAATAATAATATAATAATAATAATAATAATAATAATAATAATAATAATAATAATAATAATAATAATAAATAAATAATAATAATAATAATAATAATAATAATAAAAGTACAATAGTATAATATCAACATTAAAGTATATTACAAGCAAATAAAATTATAAAAACAAAAGTTTAAAAAATATCAATAGACAGAAGGAATTAAAAAAAATAATGGGGAAAAAAAAACAAGTTACCCCTACCGGGATTTGAACTCTCGAACCTTTAAACTCAGAGTCAAACAGCTTATATCCACCAAGCCATGGTGTCACTGAACTCTTGGTGACGTTTAATCATGTCTATTTAGACATTTAAAAATGGATTTGAATGCCACTCTTATTTTGATATTTTGAACTATGTTAATTGCATAAAAGCAGAAATTAAAAAAAAAATACGATCAAAATATTTTTACAGCTTTGAATCGGGCTGTCAGTTACTGCACGAGTTCAATCTGGAAGTAGGTCAGCAGTTTATTTCCATTCAACCGAGATTGTCGCACTTTTCACTCTCTCTATAAAAAAGAGTTCCTTATGGATACTGAATCGACCCGATAATAATAATATAAAAAAGAAAGTTCGTTCAATTGTGTTTACCTTTTTCCGTTAAAAAAATAGTCAATCAACAAACAAGAGGAAAGCAAATAGGCGTTAAAATTTCGAGGCTTAATTAAAGTGATCTCACCTTTACTTTAAGTTAAGTCACGGTCGCAGAATTTTTATAACTCTATCACTGACACTTGTTGAACAGATCAGTTCAAGTTCAATGTTGTTGATCGATCAAGAAGTATTGTTTGATTTCAGCATGCGGCAATTTATTCAGTAAGCCGCAACAATATGTTTCAATCAGTGCGACTAGCACTTCTCGATAACGATACTTGCAGTTTGCAGCTCAAGATCAGTAAAGTTTCCGTCAATTGTTTGAAGATTAGGTGATCGTGTCAAATGTCAAGTGTCAGGTCAACGAGCTTTCCTGATTACATACAATCAACTTCCGCTCTGAGCGACACCTGTAATTTTTACCTGATGTTTGTCACATGTGTAAAAACATCCGCTCTGTCATAATTTACACGCATAGTTTAAGATTAAAAAAAAAACAAACAAAAAATAAACAAACAACAGCACACACACGCACGCACGCACACACACACACACACACGCACACAAGTTATCTCTTTTCCCGCGCGCAGTATTTTTCCATCAATCCGAAACAATCAGCTGCACAGATCCTGAGCATCACTTTTAACACGGGCAATTGGAAAAAAAAAAGAACGACGTCGTCAAGAGCCGCAATGCATTATTCCCTCATCAGTGTACCAAAATATCGTGATACTGACTCATAAACTGCTTCAGTTAACGAGAGGTTTTCTACCCCCCCCCCCCCCTTCCACACACACACACACACACACACACACACACACACACACACCCGATCTTTTTTCTTCAGATGGATCGAAATTTTCATTTTAACAAGTCACTTAGCAACAACTTTCGTTAATAACTAGTAACTCTAACAATAATAATAACTGACGAACTATAATGATATTTAGATAGATATAGAAGGAACGAAATTGACGTCACTCAGCTCTTTGTTATTGTTCTTGTCAGCCATTTTAATAAGTAGTTCTCACTAAATTTCATTAATCTGACTATGCGCTTGGCTAAGAAGCTCATAACATTGCCATCCGGAAGTATAACGGACCAACACACAAAACTGTGTGTATCCATGAACGTTTATAGTTGGGTTAATACAGTTCAGTGAGCATTACTCATAAACGCGGATGGCAAAAAACAATAACATGGACCTGAGTGACGTCATCTTCGAACTATCTATAGATAGTGTGCGCTTGGCTAAGAAGCTCACAACATTGCCATCCGGAAGTTTTACGGATCAACACACAAAACTATGTGTAACCTTAAACGTTTATAGTCTGGTTAAGGGCTAACCCACACAGGAGACTGACTCCGACGACCCGGCACTGCCGTCCTCTGCCGTCTTCCGGATATAGACGTCAGGCATGGACAAAATACTAAAAATAAAGAGTAGAGCCGCTAGACCTACTCATACCAAGCTATAAAAAAAACGACAAAGTACATCGGGTGCTTGGTATGGGTAGGTCTAGCGGCTACCCCCCCCCCCCCCCCCCCCCTCTCCTGGCAGACCATATTATTGTTGTCGAGTTCTAATTTCACACCTACAATATAAGTATAGGCCTACTCATTTAAAGCACAACAACAAAAAATGAGCATTTATATAGTGCAATATCCACTAAATGTGCTCAAAGCGGGCACAATAAGGGTTCCCTAGCCAGCAGCAACACTTTACATGTAGGACGAGGCAGTGCACGTCAATGGGCATTACTCCTTAATGACTAATATAGATGTATTTTGTCACTGGGTACCTCCTTCGTTAAAAAAAAAAAAATCACGCAAAGGATTGAGCGAGACTATTGATGTGACAGTCTGTGGATAATGAATGCAATAGTTTCAGGGATTTGAAATTGAATTTATTATAATTTTATTAATTGGCCGTGTAATCAGTAAAATATGTATTTCTTCAACTATTGATAATGTTGATTTCCCCCGAGTTTCTTATCAAAATCAAAGACAGCATCAAAATGTACTTACATAGTTTTACGTGTATAGATTTAAAAAAAAAAAAGGGAAAAAAAGGAGAAAAAAAAAACAACACAAAAAACTAACAAGACAAAAAAAAACAAAACCAAAAAAAAAATAATAATGAAATTTAAAATAAATTGAAAAAAAAAACCCCAAAAAAAAACAAAAACAAACAAACAAAAAAGAAAAAAAAGAAAAAAAAGAGACATATAAATCTTCAAACACAATTCAAAAAGACACATATCCAATAACACTATCCAAGTTCTTGTCAAAAGCCATTAAGAGGCATGGAACCTCCACCAAAAGGGGTGCATCCAAATGTTCACATTAACATGAGATACACATTACTGATTTGCAATGATGTTGTGCATTTAAAAAGATTAATGTTTTTTTCCGAGAGAACAATAACAGGAACTCGTCTCATCAATTTTATCTCACCGACGGGTACGAGCAAACCGAAAATGTTATCTTCCAGGGCACAAAAAAAAAGATATCATAATGTGGTGGATAGAAGAAAAAAAAAAAAAAAAAAGAGAGAGAGAGAGAGAGAGAGAGAGAGAGAGAGAGAGAGAGAGAGAGAGAGAGAGAGAGAGAGAGAGGGGGGGGGGAGGGAGAGAGAGAGAGAGATTGCATTCCTCTTTGGTTTCTAGGACAACAGAGTCAGATTAACGTGCTTTAATAAATGCCTTGCCCAAATCCATCATGCAATCGCCATTAGATTTTTCTAACCAAATGAGTTACTGACCTGGCTCAACATGGCTTGGGTTCTCTACAGGAAAAGCCACGTTATTATGTTTGTTTGATTATTTAATTATTTTTGTTGGCTTATGCACCATTAGATGTGATAGGTAATGGCTAAGGTAGGTTTGTTGATCGTATGGTTTGAGGACTGACTTGAAAGACATAATGTGCTCATGAGTCCAATTTCGTCAGAATTAAAAAGCGCTTGCAACATTTTAGGTCATATTATCGCAAGTTAAGAACTGGCAAAGTGTTGTCTCACAAGTATATGATAATATTATATCTTGAATACATGAAGATTCGCTGGAATAGTCGACCCTCTAGATTCTGAACATTTCTCAGGTTTGTTTTGTTTTTTTTTTTGTTGTTTTTTTTTTGTGGGATGTTTTGACAGATGATTTTATAATGCGTGATATCAAAAGTAATTCTATTTGTCACTACTTCGAAACATTGTGATAATTGCTCACAAACTGAAGAGCTAGCTGAAAAGGGGACTGGATCAATTAAGAGAATATTCCACGAGCAATCCATCGATGTGTCTATTTTGACATTTCCGTACTCTGCATGTAAAAGCAAAGAATTCCACTATGTAGAACACACTAAAAAGCTTAGAAAGTGCAATATACGTTAGGTTTGACTGCCTTCCTCTCAGCAAATAATCCCTACCAGAACAAGTAAAGACTGGGCAATATCAATCCAAAACAAAGACAGAGAGCAAAATGGAGTGGAAACAGATATGGGGGATAAAAGGACCACAATGAGAAGCCAAAAGACGTTGTGAACACTTGCGGAAAAGCAATACAAAGAAAACTATTAGGAGAGAATATTA
>NC_088364.1:35962932-35967932 GCF_034508935.2 Berghia stephanieae | reverse complement strand
TTTACTTTTATTCCCCAAGTTAAAAAACAAAAAACAAAACAAAACAATAACTCCTCCTACCCCCCGCCCCCCCCCCCCCCCCAAAAAAAAAAAAAAAACCCCAAAAAAAAAACAAAAAAACCAAACCCGGAAATAATAATAATAATAATTATAATAATGATAATAATAATAATAATAATAATAATAATAATAATAATAATAATAATAATAATAATAATAATAATAATAATAATAATAATAATAATAATAATAATAATAATTAAAAACATAGTCCACCAATTCATGAAAACATACTTCTTCTTAAAGTCAACACATTTGTTACAGATTTTATGTATTTTATATTACAATTTACAAAATATAATGACATATTTCATAATGAAAATTTGGAAAGTTTGCAGATAAATGCAGACAGCAGTATATAAAATAAGAATATCTAAAAAGAAATAGTTAAAAAAAAGGATGTAAATCAAAAATAATTTCATAACTCCAACAGGTCTCACAGTGATGGGATTCAGATAGAAAATGAGAAAACAAACTTATCTTGACATTTACATTACAAATTGTCAAGACTGTAAACTTTGGAGCAATTGTTACAGAACGCATACACATGCAATGGGACCAAAACTTTGTGACGTTTTACCAAGAAAATTATCGAGAGAATGTGTGAACTTTTCCTTTCAGTCTCTTAGTTTCTAATTGAAAGATAATCAAAACTGCGAATATAAGAGCCCAAATTCTTTCACTTTCGTATTGTTCGTTGCAGTATTTTCAACCTCCTGTTTGACAACACAAGAGATCATTCAGGAGATGTAAGGTTTATTTGATAGATAACATAATTATCATCTTTCTAGTCAATCGGGTCTTATATTGCAACACAAGAGGACTATTATTCTTTTAATTGGTATCCAAATATAATCAGTGCTCCAGCAGTGAGATTTATTTGAGTCAGGAATAAAAATTACTAAGATACCAAACTATTGCCTACCGCATTTTCTTACTCAATCCTTTTGCTAAAGCGTACTGTCAATTTAGATACTAAATGACTCCTGTATTTTCCATTGTACTTTTTGTATGGGACAATCACGTTGTGTTCACATATGGGGTAAAAGAACAGCCAATAAATATAAAAAATAAATATTATTATTATTATCATCATTAATAATAATAATAATAATAATAATAATGATAATAATAATAATAACATACTACTACCAAAGAGAAGCTAACTTATTCTCAGTAAAATGGTTATTTATCCAATTCAAGGCCAAAAAAGACGTGAGGGGAGATGGAAAAAGTAAGATATTGACCCTAATCCACGTTTTAGAATATAGCCATTTAAAATAAGACATTTGAACAGTCTCTCCCTTTAATACATTTATTAGGTTTAGATCACCATTTATATATATATATAAATTCATGATATCAAAAGATTTAATGGTGTCCTTTGGCACTGCGGAAGCGATTATTGGTTACCATTGAGATCAGCAGTCAATAAATTTAAATATAGTTATTGGATTAAGGTGAGGAGAAACTTATCGTGCTACCTAAGCATTCTCAGTAAAGTAGAAGACATAACATTTCTTCTGCATGAAATTGATGTTTATTAAAATCTAATTTAATATCAAGTCTTGGATATCATCCTTAATTTGTTGGCATTATTTTGGAGTATGCATTAATATTACGTGAGGGAAAAATCTAATAATATATATTACATTATAAAAATAGATTACATCTGGGCAGAAGATCAATATCATGAATTATTTTTTAAATGCCACTAATAGGCCTTTCCACTGCAAATTACATTTTTTTATTTTCGAAGTGCCTTATATTTCTGTGGTTTAATTTTAAAATGAAATTTAAAAACAAAAAAAAACAAAAAAAAAATAAAAAACCACCTTACCAGGTCAACCCCACTTACCTAATTGGGTTCAGTGGTTAATCTTTTTCACAAACAAAGCTGAATGTAAAATAAGGAAATTAGGAATTTGATTTGAAAACATGTGCCTTCATACAAAAATCTATGTGTAGTCTTTGATTTCTTTGGATTGTGTGTTTACTGTTAACTGACTTCCACAGCCATCAAGACATGCTCATCTCTAAATCACAGACTGTGCAAAAAAAAAACAAAAAAAAACAACAAAACAATGTCTCATCATGTCATTTGCTATATCACTCACACACATTGAGATTCTGAATTGTCTCCCATGTATGAAATAATAGAAAACAAAAATTACCAAAAACTTGGTGATATTTCAAGCAGGATATCTTAGGGCAATAGAACAACTTGGGACTCTTCCTGCTCCTGTGATAATTAATTCTTGATTCCAAAGTCGAGCAGTGGCATAGGCATCACTACCTGGTTGAGTTTCTATCACTGCTTGGAAGGCAATGTGTTGTATTTTGTGCTCTGGATCAAAATGCTGATAGCCTGCATGTTCATGACCTGCAAAGACGCCAACCACACATTCATAGCGATGAATGACATCCAAAACTTCTTGATAGTTCCATGACAAACAGATGGAATAGTTTTCTGGAATATTTGGATGGAATCCGATGTGAGCTGAAGAAAAAAAAAAACATTATTGGTCAAATGAAAGAATTTTTCGGAAAAGAAAAAAGATCCCATATGTTCTTCATTACAGACAAATTTACTTAGTAACACTAGCTTGACAACAGTTTTGAATGACTAATGATTAAATATACCCTATCGAACCAATCTTAAAAAGATGCTAAATTATCAAAGTGAATCTAATCTTTAAAATGTGTCACTATGTAAATGACATGTAAAAGGGGCAACAAAAAATTGAGCTTTTATATAGGGCAATATCCACTTAATGTGCTCAAAGCGCTTTACAAGGGGTCCCTGATCAACAACAACATGTAACATGTAGAACGAAATATGATGCCTGTTAGGCGATGTTATAATTATTTTCCGATAGAGACAATGCTGTTAACGGCCATTTACTCATTTTACACCTGAGTACGATGAGAGAATGTAAGTAAAGAGGCTTTTCCAAGGACTCAACTATGTGCAGAGCGAGGCTAGAACTCATGACCTTCCTATCCGAAAGCCATTGTGTCATACCACAAGACCACATAGCTGCCCAAAAGTAGATAAATGAATTTTTTAAAATAGCTTTTTTAAAAATCAAGAAACGCCAAAATTTAAGCTGGTCCTTAGAAAAATTGCTAGATTTGTATATATTGGCAAATGAAATTAAAATATTGTTAAAATTAACATTTAACTATAAAAATTATCAATTATCGGCCAGATAATTTTAACACTGTAAAATTGACATTAAAATCCAGATGACTCGCAACAGGTCTCATATATTGAAAAACAATAAGCATTCCATGAAATATTATGAAATGACTGAAGAATGGTGAGGAATTATATGTATATCCAGGTAAAGCAAGTGCTCAGCTCTCACAAATAGTCATGTTGACTTCAAATCGTGTTTAGAAAGTTATTTTCTATTTTTCAGATTAATTATAAAGGCCAGAAGTCAGCTGTTTTCCAAAATGCATGGAATTAAAATGATTCATTTGAATTAAATTATACAAATAAACACTTTCATCTGCTGCATGAGGAAATTCCTCTATAAGGATTAAAGGCATAAGCAATGCAAAGAGATTTATAGGGGGATTGTGTTCTGGCTCAAGTAACATTTGAAATGTCAAGAGTGGGCCTCAAACAAAATGCAGTGCTTATCCATTTGGTCAACTCATCCACTTTCCTCTCCTATGATGAAAAAAACAAAAACAAAAAAAAAACAAATTAAAAAAAACAACATACAAACACTAAAAAATAAAACCCACATAAAATGAAATCATCAAGAAAATATTGTCTTACATGCAATTATGACATTTTCCTGCTTTGCCTGTGCTTTCTCCAACACTTGTGATAACCACTGAAGCTGCCTCTCACCTATTCCTCCATTGTAAGCAGCCCATCGTTTATTTGCACCTTCTAGGCCAGTTGTGTCATTTTCACTTGAATTTGAGTTGTTTTCTCGAAGTAATGCCTGTCCTTTTTTGTAGTTTTCATGTTCAGGATCATCCGAGTATCCCAAGACTCCAACATCGTATGCATCAAGCAAAACAACTCTCAATTTTGGATGGGGAATATAAGTATAGTACAGACGGTCTGGTTCACATTGAATATCTGTGGTGAGAGCACTATTTAGAGGACATTTAAGGCAAAAGGATCGTGTAAAGTTGTATAGTTCATGATTACCAATCAGATGATACACTGGTACTCGTAACGAATTGAAAGGCTGTAAGGCAGTATTCAAAGCTCTTTGACTACCTGAAAAACCATTTGCTTTACATTTTCCATCTATAAGATCTCCTAGTTGAAGCACAAAGGAAACAGAGTCTTGGAATCTTTTCCAATCATTAACAGCATTTTTCAATAAGTTCAATGAATTTCTGTAATATCGCGTCCTTGTTTTTGAATAGTCTGTCCCATCTGCACAGTCTGCATATTGAACATCAGCTATTATACCAAATGTCAGCAATGGGCATTTTTGCACCCCACTTTTTGTGGCCATAATCTTGAAAGTCTTTGATGATAGGACTGGATAAATAAGAGAGAAGAAAAAGATGATACAATCTAATGTTTATATGAGAAAAGTTTTGTATCATTAATGTCAATTTTGTGAAAAATTATGATTTGAATATGGTGATGTCAAAAGATACATGAATGTAAAGAAAATAAATAACTTGTAGCAAAACAATATACACGGTTGTCCGCTTATGATAAACTGCATTAAGATAAACTCTCACTTAAAATAAAATCGTAGGTGGTCCCTATTTTTCTGCTCGCAAAACATAAGTAATTTTAAAATGTTTAAAATTAAATCTGTCCCTGAGATTATCCAGATAAGATAAACTCATCAATCTGGTTTTGCATGACTGGATGGGGTAAACAAGGAGTGTAATAATAGTCTCATCTCCCAATCATCCCTCTCTCAACCCCCCCCCCCCCCCCCCCCAAC
>NC_088364.1:35917932-35947932 GCF_034508935.2 Berghia stephanieae | reverse complement strand
AACATAATGAAAACTTTTTTAAAAAACGCTCATAAACTTTTTAAATATTAGTTTAGGAATTTGTAAGTATTGATAGAGTAACATTATTTTGTTAAGATAATATCATGAATTAAAAAAAAATTTAAATTTAAAAATCACAAAAATAATATCACATTCAATTAACAATGATAAAATCTATTTTCAGATATGGTTATGTAACACCGTCATCAATAACTACATCGTTCCACGATTTCCCTTGCCTTAAACATCCGTCAATTACACTTAATATCTTGCTCAGCCTTCGGTCTAAAGCATCCAAATGTGGTTCTGTAAGAACTGGACTAATTGGATCATTTTCCAGAGAACTTCTCATCAATTCGCTCAAACTGTTCGGTCCTTGGTACATTTTTACCAGTTTTGCTAAAGTAGACAATCGAATCATGCAACATTGTCGAACAGGGGCTAGGCATGATACACAGTCGTATTTGGCCTTTCCAAACCTAAAATATAAAAAGAAATTCAGTCAAGAAAGAAGGAAATAATGGAGAAATGTTTCCTTCTGTTCTCTATAAAAAGGAATCGTGGTTTTAAAAAAAGTAAAACGTCAATCAAATAATCCCAGTTTTTAAAGACCTCTGAGCTTCATATAATCAAGGATGAGATTACAGCAATGGATGTAAAATGGTAGGGATAAGACATTCAGGAAAATACTAAATTATAAAATGGTGGTAAATAGTTGCGTAAATCTGATGTCGTTAGGGAAATCCCGAGTCCTCCCATTTAAACAAGGATAGATCTCGTGCATAGCCTGCAAGTAAGCTGAATGAATTGTTCTTTCAGTTATAAATATTAATCAGATTACTTTGACAGAGGGAAGTATGTATTTACAATACACGGTACAATGTAGATTATGTCGTTTTTATTTTAATTTAGAGGGCTTATTGTTTTGGCTGAAGGCATGTGCTGTGATGGTGGTAACAGTGCGATACTACTTTTATTCCTGCCATCACAGATATAAACCTTTTAGCTACAGTTATTGACTGGCACTTACCCTCGTCCTTGGTCCATATGAAGTAGAAATGTGTCGTTACCAAACTCACGGAATGTTTCATAATGGTGTCTATCAAGATTTCCTGCATCGAAATAAAATTTAAAAAGGCTTTACACCACATTCTTGAAGGAAAGTGAAAAACAAATAAAATAAATATAAAAGTAAATATATAGACAAATAAAAAGATAGGTGAATTAATGGATAAATAAATAAATAAATAAAAAAGTAAATATACAAATATTGTTGTCCAGATATCATAGTTCTAATACCATAATCCTTCATTCTTTTACATTTCATAATCAATATAAAAGCAAAAAAAAATCAACAAAAAACCCCAAAAAATCCAACAAACAAAAACAAAACAAAACCGACCCCCTCCCCCCCCCCCCCCCCCCCCCCCCCTTTTCAAACAGAAAATAACCCTAACAATAAAACAAACAAAATCAAGAGAAAACAACAACAAAAAAACATACACCCCTCCAAAGAAAAAAACAAACAAACCCAATAAAAAAAAACCAAAGAAAAAAACAAATACAAACAATCAAAATATTTTAAAGTTTTTCCCCTATTCAGAAGTCAACGTTCTTATATGATGATATCGATTTCATTTATTTTGACGCTCTAATCTTGTGTTAATTTCATTTCTCATTTATGTAAAAGAAAAGAAACGTATACGGATGATATAGACATTTTATATCTGCAAGAAGAAAACAACATTAAGTATGCCATACCTGTGAGGAAATCATACACAGACATATCCAAAACATCCAATAGTCGTCGTCCTTCGTTGTAAGGGGACTTGACTTGAACCTTCTGGCACAGATCATTGTAAACTTCCCAGTAAGCCTGGAATTAGATAATGATGGTGTTGTGGATGATGATGATAATGACGATGATGGTTGTTATGATAATAATAATAACAATAATAAAGACGATTATTAATAATAATAATAATAATAATAATAATAATAATAATAATAATAATAATAATAATAATAATAATAATAATAATAATAATAATAATAATATTAATAATAATAATAATATGATGATGATGATGATGATGTGATGATGATGATGATGATGATGATGATGATGATGATGATGATGATGATGATGATGATGATGATGATGATGATGATAATAATAATAATAATAAAAAAAAAATAAAAAATAAAAAAAAAATAATAATAATAATAGTGGTAGTAGTAGTAGTAGTAGTAGTAGGAGTAGTAGTAGTAGTAGTAGTAGTAGTAGTAGTAGTAGTAGTAGTAGTAGTAGTAGTAGTATAATAGTAGTAGTAGTAGTATAGTAGTAGTATGTAGTAGTAGTAGTAGTAGTAGTAGCAGTATAGTGTAGTAGTAGTAGTAGTAGTAGTAGTAGTAGTAGTAGTAGTAGTAGTAGTATAGTAGTAGTTGTAGTAGTAGTCCACAACAAAACAACAATTACTACTACTACTACTACTACTACTACTACTACTACTACTACTACTACTACTACTACTATTACTACTACTACTACTACTAATCCTACAGCTAGTGATGATAGTGATGATGATTATGATGATGATGATGATGACGACGACGATGATGGTGATGATGGTTATAGTGATAATGACAATGATGATTCTCATTAAAATTATGAAGAATCCAATAATTTTAGTAACATAATTTGGTGTTTCCACGGCCTTGATACGTAGTCAGAAGTACAACTACACGCAATGATTGTTTTCGAATGCAAGACAGGGTAATAAACATGAAGTATTTATAACATGCAAAATAATCATATTACCTTCCTGTGTTTACTGTAAGATCTCTTCCACGGATTTCTCCAAGTTTTTCTCTTTGCCATCAACATAGGCGGTAAGAATGCGGCCAGGGACCCTTCTAACATGACAGGGTGTCCACAAATGGGATGGGATGAGTCGCAGTAGTAGGAACATTGGCCATGAAAACAAAGATTTCCAACTGGTTGGTAGAAGTGAATAGTGAACAACAAAAGATGTTAAGAGAATACTGATGCAAAGACATACTGTTGCAGTCTTTCTCAAAGGAGCATAATATAGTTTTCAAAGAAAGTGGAATAGATTTATTACTGGTAAAAATTAACATTTGCAGAAGACCTGTATCAAAATCGTTATAAATCTTTGAGCTTCTTTTGAGCTTTTTTTTATATAGCACAATATCCACTAAACATGATCCAAACACTTTACAAGGGGTCCCTGGCCAACAGCTACATTTAACACGTAGGACGGGTCATGACGTCTGTTAGGCGATTTTTACACTTTTTTTCGGACATAGACAATGCTGTTAACGGCCAGGTACTCGTTTTATACCCGAGTACAGTGAGAGAATGTGAGTAAAGAGCCTTTTCCAAGAACTAAACTATGCGCTGAGCGAGCCTCGAATCCAGGACCTTCCGACCTGAAAGCGAGTGTCATACCACATGACCACATAGCCGCATGTATGTTATCCATACAAAATCATGGAATTATGAAAACTCTAAGATTATGGAAACTATAAAAATTGTTAATGAAATAATGGTTTCATTTCAAGAACTATCTTTAACAAGATAACCATTTTTTGAAATACCAATTATATAGGAAAATTGGAATTATAAGTGCTATATAAATAGTAAGAAAATAATTATATTCTACATATTCTCCCCACCCCCTCCAATTAAAAAAGCATAAAATGAAACATAAATAATACATAAGACATAGATTAATAAATAAATAAATAAATAAATCAGTAAATAAAAATAAATGAAAATAACCGCTTCTTTGTCGAGATTATTTATTTATTTATTTTATTTTTGCCGGCTTTATAGTTTGTAAACCCTTTTATTCTTCAATGCACCTCAAATTGAGTTAACAGTTACTTACCTGGTGATCTAAAGAATGTTTTGGCTAGTTTAGCATTGGCGTAAGGCTGTAAATCATGACTAATGTTGAACAATCTGCCCACTGTTGGAGGCACTCTATTGAAGCCCAATATTCTGTGAAATGGAAAAGTAAAAACACCACAAATTCAGTAAATAGATGTCTAAACTGAAGGTAATGCGGCTAGAGCTATATTGTATGGGACTGGCGTTATAAAAATAAATTACATTATTATTATTATTACTATTATTATATATTATTATTATATATTATTATTATTATTATTATTATTAATATTATTATTATTATTATTATATATTATATTATTATTATTATATTATCATCATCATCATCATCATCATCATTATTATTATTATTATTATTATTATTATTATTATTATTATTATTATTATTATTATTATTATTATTATTATTATTATTATTAATAGCTGTGAAAGAGACATGGCGTGCATGTGGCTGGATTTTTCCCAATTTCTGAAGCGTGAAACGCAAGCCTATGTACAAGTAAATTCTGCCAGATCTAAATTAGCGTAGACAAGGAGCTAGGGGGAGCTGACTGTAGGCCAAGCCAAGTGCTTTGTCCCTAGGATTTGTCCTGCATGTAATTAAATAAATGCATTTAATCACAGATCAATAGTCACAACTCAAGGACTTGGACCTGGTTATGAAGATGTTTTCGTGTACAAAGACATATTAATTTATAGAAAAGGTGACAAGAAGGTCATTAAGGTTCTTGGTATTATCGGTTTGTAGGGGAAATAACGCAAATCCTTTAGTCTTTTTATAAATAATCATAATAGTTTCCCTTGCTAACTTAAAGTACAACATGAGGTGTTATTATTTTGTTATGGGCTCATTGTTGTAATTTATATACTTTCAAACTGACGCAAATATTGTTCAGTACAATAATTGTGTTGGGCTGAACGAGGACAAATCTTTTTCTCATAAAGAAACCCATTCCGAATTGAAGTCTGATTTATCTTAAAATATTTCACAGACTAAACCTCAATGTCAAATAATTGGCGCCAGGTTGAGACCCCCCCCCCCCCCCTCCCACCTCCCCCATTAGAAGGAGTAAAGCAGGGAAAGAAAAAAACAAGTGATCTCTCTCTCTCTCTCTCTCTCTCTCTCTCTCTCTCTCTCTCTCTCTCTCTCTCTCTCTCTCTCTCTCTCTCTCTCTCCTTTCTCTTCTCCTAATTCTCTCCCTCTCCCTCCCTTTCTCGCTCATCTGCTGTTGCTACTGCTGCTTCTACTGCCATCGCTGCTGCTGTTACAGCTGTTGTTGCAGCTGCTGATGATGATGATGATGATGATGATGAGGAGGAGGAGGAGGAGGAGGAGGAGAAGGAGGAAGATGAGGAGCAGGAGGAAAGGAATAGGACAGGGGGTGGATGATTTGAGAAGCAGGGGAGAAAGATGATAGAGGAAATATTGTTGAAGGAGAAATAAAATGATGACTAATAGTAATAGTGGAAGCAGTGACGTTGAGTAAAACCTACCTGTCTAGATGGAAGGATGCAATTTCAGAGACGTGCCTTTCATAGTCAGCAAAGTAAAAGTGGTCGGGCAGTGTTTCTTGGTCTCGTGGAAATCTACCGGGGGAATAGTAATAGTGTAACAATGATGATGATGATGATGATGATGATGATGATGATGATGATGATGATGATGATGATGATGATGATGATGATAAAAATAATAATAATAATATTCTTGCAGATACAGTTTTGAAAGACGGAGTGGGGGATAGAATTCTGTCAAAGCGTAATTCATAACTTTTGCAAGTCTGATTCAACATTCTTGTCATGTACAATATTGTGCGTTGGTCTGAGACAATTTCCATCCCTACAATCAGCCCAAAACAGTTTGGGCTATCAGACCTACAAATACATATATGTTGACTGGGTCTATTTTTTTCTTTTTTTTTTTTTGGACGTAACATTTAAAAAATGTATATGTTTGACACCGCAAACAGGAACAGCAATGTTCAATGATGTACTGATGCTGATTTAACGTTCTCATTCGCAACGAAAAAAAAAAATTAAAAAATGAATAAATAAATAAATAAATAAGTATCGCGTAAAACTATCCACTAGAGTATTAAAATAGAGTGAAAAGATCAAGGAAGATTACTTTGGCTCAGAATTAGGACAAATGGATCGAACGAAACGAATACAGTGGTGGATGGCGTCGACTGTATACCGTCCCTCTCGCGGCCAGGTGGAGTTGTCGTATCAGTAAAGTCGTGGGTTCGAGCCCCCATCGCCGCGAAAAAAAAAATATTCTCTATTGTCTTCAGGCACTTTTCTACTCACTCCATTTCCTGAATTTAAGAATACTTTTACTATAATCCTTCAGTAACCCCGCCTAGAAAATTATTAAAAACAAAATATATTCTTTTTTTTTTCTTTTACACGATTGGGTCTCGAATTTACTGAGGTAGCGTTAAGAATTATCATTGTGATCAGGATATAACACGTCGAAAGCTATTTCAAGGTATAATCGGATGAGGACGGCGGAAAAAAAGATTGAACTGCTCTGGTTTTTATTGGGGGGGGGGGGGTGTTTTCCCCCCCTTTTTTTCTATTTGTTTTTGTTATTATTATTATTATTATTATATTATTATTATTATTATTACTACTACTCCTACTACTAACTACTACTACTACTACTAACTACTACTACTACTACTACTACTACTACTACTACACTACTACTACTACTACTACTACTACTGCTACTATTACTACTACTACTACTACTACTACTACTACTACTACTACTACTACTACTACTACTACTACTACTATTTGGTTTTTAAAGCCAGAAGTCCGGTTTTCCCCCCAAACCAAAGGGGTAGAGTGAGAGTTTCTCGTAATGTATAATATTATTTCAGTCTCAAATTCTGTGTAAAGAATTTTACACCAAATTCACTATCTATAGATAGTTCGAAGATGACGTCACTCAGGCCTTTGTTATTGTTTTTGCCATCCGCGTTTGTGAGTTGTTCTCACTAAACTGTATTAACCAGACTATAAAAGTTCATGGTTACACAGAGTTTGTGTGTTGTTCCGTTATACTTCCGGATGGCAATGTTGTGAACTCCTTGGCCAAGCGCATTCTATCTATATGGCAACTTCTTCACATCGACATAATATAATAACGTATTGAAGCGGTGAGTCGTATTTACTTTGGTGAGTCGTATTTACTTTGGTGAGTCGTATTTACTTTGGTGAGTCGTATTTACTTTGGTGAGTAGTATTTACTTTGGTGAGTCGTATTTACTTCCATTGAATAGTTGGGTGGAAAATTTGAATATTTTTTTTTCGTTGGTGACAATCCATGACCTAAATAATAATGAAGGGAAAAAAATAGTATGACTTCAATTCGTCAATAGTTTATAGTAATATTAATGTTCAATTCAATGCACCTGTTACGCCTATACCAAAATCATCTAATTATGTGAATTAGTAAAGTAATCTCATTAAACATGCCTGCATTCATTCACATACGCCACAATACGAACACTAAAAGGTATATTCACTCTTGATGGTAATGTTGATAATAGTAATTTTCCAAATCACCAGATGTTTCGCAATAAATTTATAATATTCTCGGGGAGTACTAAACAAGCTATAATTTCATGCTCCGGTTGTTAGTGTATTCTATTTGATCTTGCAGATCAGCATTTTCAACATGTTCAAGAACTAGACCATGTTAAGCTTTGATTATAAGATATTCCATAATGTTCAAATTTTGTGCCAGAGATTCGATTTATTGGGTTTCTTACTATTTTTCTTCTTTTATACTATTCATCTTTTTTCTTTTTTTTTTTCTTTGGTAAGTGATTGGTGCCATTCTTCTGGACGACCATATTAAGTGATTGTGTCCGTATTAGTGCAATACACACACACACACACACACACACACACACACACACACACACAATATATAATATATATATATATATATATATAAAATATATATAATATATATATATATATATATAAAATATATATATATATATAAACATAAAAAAACAAACAAATATCACTCTATCTGCCTCTATAACAATCAAGGACGGGGGTGTATCTTTACTGGTGACCTGTTGTAAAATCCAAGCTCATCAAAATTAATGGAAAGTCTCAGTTATTACATGGATAGCATTGGTATATCTGCCATGCCAGTGATAGCTTTACATCGTCAATAACACGATTAAGATATATGCTTTGTTTGAGATACCCATGCTGTATTCAATACAATCTAATACTAATACAAAGAAAATAAAACCGGATTTTGAAAATGATCAAAGTTCGAGTCATACGATTTCATGAATTCCGTCTAGGACTGTATATATTATTATTGACCACATAATATAAAATGGCATATGTTTTTGCATCATTTTTAACAATGCAGAATTGCAACTTAATTTTGCATTCCTGTATGTGTTTAGCGGGCGTTGAAAATGTAGAATTTTATCATTTAAATTCACATTATGTTAAACAATGAAAAATTGTAGAAACGCGTGTTTATAATACGAGCGTGAGTGTCAAAATCGCGTAATAATGTATTTGCCTACTTGCGAGAGGGTGTAAGTACACACTTATGCGCAAGAACGCGTGTATAAAAGAAAGATTGAAAGGCTATTTGAATACGACGAGCCGTGGAAATTGCTCAATTTGTTCTGTCTGTTTGTTTATTCATAAAAATGGGCATATTGCTTGCGACTGTGTCTGAGTACTGAGTACGTACATATTATGTGAGTTGTGTAGCTATTCGCGCGTGTGTGTGAGCGTGTGTTTCCATATATCAGAACAAGGATACATGCTCATTATTGTATAAATAAAAAAAGAAAATGTGGCAGAATAGAAACCAAATTTTTACCTCATTGGTTTAAACAGGGCAAGACTGTCATCTTCAAACGTGATCATCAGTTTTATTTGTGTACCTCCATCTTTCTGTTCTGTAGACAAAAATTAAGGGAACATTAACATAATATTGCGAATAATATTATAACAACTAAACAATTCAAAATAAGAAAATAGCAACTTCACATAATTTGTTTTCAAATTGAGCATTTATATAGGGCAATATCCACTAAACGTGTTCAACACGATTTACAAAGGGGCCTTTAGCCAACAGCAACACGTGACATATAGAACAAGACATGAAGCCTGTCAGTCGATGTTAGGCCATTTTATTTTTCGGACAGAGACAACGCTGTTAACGGCCAGGTACTCGTTTTCAACTGATTACGGTGAGCAAATGTGTGTAAAGAGTATTTTCCAAGGACTCAGCTATGCGCCGCTCAGAGCGGGACTCGAACCCTAGACCTTCCGATATGAAGGCGAGTGTCATACCAGATACCACTAGACCACATAGCCGCAAAATAGACTACATTGTTAAGTTTTTAAATGCACATTGCGATATTTCGTTCATTCCAACCAGAAGGTTCCAAACATGCACTAGTTATCTATTACGCGATTTCGGTTGTTGTTGTTGTTGTTTGTTTTGTTTGCTTTGGTTTTGTTGTAATCTCTCTCTCTCTCTCTCTCTCTCTCTCTCTCTCTTTCTCTCTCTCGCTCGCTCGCTCGCTCGCTCAAACTAAAATCCACCTCTTTCCGTGTTCCAATAGGCTACTACTAACAAGGTTAACACCACCTGTGTGTCTGCCCTGGCTACCAAGCTTCCGTACGATTTTTGTATTACATTAATGTGTGGCATTCATGGCTAGTCTCCCGTTCTTGTATTAGTATTATCCCACTTAACCAGTTAACTGCAGTACTCTGGAAAAACGTGTAATTAAAAATTTGGCCAGAAAACTCGTCCTTCAAATATCGATTAATTTAAATGACCCTCATCTTGGAAAAACCTCTCAAACCTGGAACTTTCGTAAAGTCCCAGGTTTGAGAGTTTTTGCTAAGATGAGGGTCATTTTAATCGATCGATATTTGAAGGACGAGTTTTATGGCTAAATTTTTTATTCATGTTTTTCCAGAGTACGGTAGTTTACTGGTTAAGTACCTTTTATACTGGACGCTGTATATTAATCAATACAAAATCAAAGGCGTTGAACACGACTCCCCTATATCTTCTATCCGCTTTTATTGTATAGTACAGAATGGATAACTATTTTAAACTGGACAGACAACGATTCAAAAAGCTTTTCCTTTGAAAACTAATAAACAAAAAACCCCAAAAAACAAACAAACTAACAAAACAACAACAGAGGACTCATCTCAGAAGACAGCATTAATTATACAGATTTTGGATATATTATATGTATATATGTGTGCGTGTGAAAAAACCGTATCAAAACGGGATTATGTCGGAGTGAAATTCATGCAAAAACTCGAATTTAAAGTAAAAATCAATAGAATCACAACACTTCAGCTTTTTGCCGCTCATGAAAAGGAAATTAATCTCAACCAATGTTTATAATTCATACTTAATTATTATTATTTTTAATTTTATTTATTTATTTTAAAAACGGGTTTTTACGGCGATTGCGACACATTTAGGTAATTTCAGCGCCAGTAAAAAGGAAGAAAATCGAATAGTCAAGAGATTATAGATTTACAATTAAAGCTGTCAAGTAAAGGTATGACAAAGGGGAGTGGTAAAAAGAGGGATCAGGTGCAGATTCCAAGAGCATACTTTTAATCTGGGATCACCAAAAAGTCTCAACCAGACACAAGCACAAGATCCCACTAAGAGGAACACACTCAAAAGCGTACATTATACATTCCAAACAACACATATAACAATACATAACAGAGAGATGATTTACAAGGAAAAAATATCATCTCCCAAAACTTTAACTACACATTTGACTATTTCCTTCACAGTCAAGGACTCCTACCAGGGCCAGGACAAAACAAAGTAATCCCATTCCAAGACAAAGACAGAAAGAACTCGGAAAACAGATATATAAGAGGATAGAAGACACAGCGTGACCTCCTGCCCACCATTGGAGGTCAAAGGCCCCACCCAGTATTTATAGTTTTCTGAGTCTCGTTAGCGACAACATTCTTCTCTGAGACCGTTGCTCACATTTCATTTACACACACACACACACACACACACACACACACACACACAATATATATATATATATATATATATATATATATATATATATATATATATATATATATATATATATAAATTCACTCACGTATTTTTAGCCGAAACGATCGTTTCGGCTAAAAATACATGAGTGAACTTATTTATTTTTATATGCTCTAACCCAAATTATCGAGCACTCTCATACCTAAAAGTACCCACCAACACTCATATATATATATATATATAATAAAATATATATATATATATATAATATATATATAATAATAGATAGATAGATAGATAGATAGATAGATAGATAGATAGATAGATAGATAGATAGATAGATAGATAGATAGATAGATAGATTTAGAAATAGATCGATAAATGGATAAATAGATAGATGTGCCATACATACCAACACCGACAATTCGCATGGTTGACAAATCACGTAGCAACCTGTTGATGCTTGGGTCGTTGGAGTCATAAAGTTCATGTTGTCGGATGCCATAGTGGAACCGCTCCCATGCCCGTTGTCTGTTGGGAGGGTAGAAGGAATGATACTTATGAAAAGGTTGAAGACACAATGCCACATTAATCTGCATTGCAGTAACGCATTTTGACGAACTGGTGTTTTGATCCTTTGCTACGTGTGGCTTATGGTATGTCTCTTGCTCTCGCATCGGAAGGTCCAGAGATCAAGCCCGGCTTTGGGCGGCGTAAAGTTGAGTCCTTGAAAAAGGCTCTTTATTCACACTCTAATCAAAACATCCCTGCACTGATTTTCTATTCTGACCGTTATTCGATTGGTCTCAGGTTGATTCTATTCGTGTGTATGGATGTTTGGCCACCCAAATATAACAGTAGTTGCTATAGTTCGCTGCAATTATTTATCTTCCTATCCTTACTAAAATGTTGACCTGACAGATTGCTTAGGGCTGAACTAGAATCTTGTTAAATCAAGCCACCCTACGTAATAATGCGTCTTGATGGTTTCGCGTAATTTAGGCTACCGACGGTAGATTGATGCGAGATATTTAATTTATCTACATGAGATGATTTCGGGTAGATCGGTCAGCCGTTCTATAAAACGACCTGTCTATGTAACATCCCATAAAGCGACATTAAACAGCTCATACAAAATCGACTTACCCTCTCTTGTTGATGTAAGCTTTGAGGCGAGCCCCTCTGGTCCTGTGTGACGTCAATTTACTTAACAAATCCATGTAGCGATATTCCATACCCCCCTGCCCGAATATGGCATCCTCATATTTTAGAATAAACAGCTTGACAAATTCGTCCACTTCCGGTATGCTATAGTTAGCCCTGGAGCCATATTGTTTACTAACGGGTGGTCTTTGATTTTGCCTCTGGTTCGCATTTTGGGTTTCGACAAAATCAACATGGTCCCTCTCGTTGTTTTCAAACTGCCGGACATCGGTACCATCTTCGATACCGTCATTTCCACCTTGGTAATTCCTATCATCTGTATTATGCTCTCCTTTGATATCAAGATGAGAAGACTCGTGCTGGTTCAGGCTGTTAGAGTTGAAGTTCGCAGTTAAACGCTTCCGGAGAACCTGTGGTGAGGAAACAATATATTGTATCGATAAAAGTGGCAAGAATTGGTAATTAATGTACGTTTTTGGATTTCCGAAATCAACCAGTTTAGCTGAAACTTGATGCTTGGATGGATGTAGATCTACGCTTTTCTATTTACAAGTCTGAAAACCAAATGTTGTTATGGCCTTATTCTATCATTTTGTAATGGAGGATATAATCTGTGATGGTTTGAAAGTTTTTCATCGCAGCAATGAGACCAAAAAAAAAACAAAAAAAAAAAAAAAACAATGGGTAACAGGAGTAGTCGATAAATACAGGCCGAAATATGTACAGTGTTTTCTGAAACAATCAAATGCGTTACACGAGTATAGCAAATCATGTAAAATGAAACACTAAACATAGAATCTGTCCAATTTTAGGTATGGAATAAATCCATTCGTATTCATCTCATTATTTGATTTTGGTTAGTTGTAAATTAAAACCAAACAATATGTTTGATGATCTTCTGAAATCGTTTCGCTTGACCGGTGTGCAGAAGATTAACTAGTAGAAAATACAGAGAAAAATATTATGTCACAGAGGGATAATTAAGCGGCGTTTCAATACACAAAAGGTTATTAGAACAATTATGGGCCTTATCATTGATTGGACATAAAGACGTATCTCACAGTTGACCATGAATGAATATTATTATAATTAACTTATAGCTTTCGCCGAAAACCATCAATAATAAAATGTCATTGCATCAGCACGACACATACAAATTATGCACAACCATGTCACGATTGTGCCCTTTGAGGTTAGTTTCTCCTGTCAATGATTGCATTGACTCCCCCCCCCCCCCCCCCCCCCCCCCCCGACCTCTGATATTAATAACGATACTTTCAGTCGTAGAAAACAAGACATACAGACAGACATAACGCCTTTAAAGCAATTGTCGGAGGGTGTCAGCAAGCAGGCTTTAAAATAAATGGGAACTTTGAAGAAAGCTGAGAGTCGAACATCACAGTGTCTCTTCTAGTAAGGAAGTAAGCGATATTAAGTGGATCACTTAACTGGTGGGTGACAAAATTTAGAGAAAAATCATCGTCAAAATTATTATTTTCCTCATTAATATTATTATTATTATTATTATTATTATTATTATTATTATTATTATTATTATTATTATCATTAACTTATTATTATTATTATTATTATTATTATTATTATTATTATTATTATTATTATTATTATTATTATTATTCAGTATCATCATAACCAAGGCATTTCACACAGATTATCCAGCTCCACTTGGATGCCAGAGACGGATTTTTAGGGTAAACGTTTAAGAAGACGCCTAGCAATGAGTTATACGGAATGAAATGGAAATTTCCCCAAGCCTGCAATAAAAATAAATGAAACTGTGAATCGTGTTGATCATGACACGACGTTAAAATACCTAATATGAGCATATCTTCTGTCTGGGGGGGGGGTGGGGGGGGGGGGGGGGAGAAGGAAACCAGAAACTAAAAAGGTAAGATCAAGTGAGAGATGAGATATCTAGAGACCTGTGCCTTATCTTAATTTGCCTAATACATTTAGCTTTCGTGGGAGAGAAGTCGGCCACAACCCGGCATGAGATCAAATTCATTCTAGGTTTGGTTCTTATAATTCGGTGTGAACTGCATAAACATTGGCAAAAAATTATTAAATTTATATAGCGCTTATCTAGGGCTTATCTGTATGTCCAAAGCGCTTAACCATAATATTCGTTTCTTTTTGTGGACAACACGCGCACGCGAGTTACGTATACACCGCCATAAACATAATATTATTTAGTTATTTATTTTTAATATAATAAATATAAAATATTATTGATGGCTGTCCTGCAATAAATCAACAATTCAGAGCATTATAAAACGAGTAAAAATCAACTCCATTTTCGTCCAATACGGCCGATTCGACACTCAAGGTGTCTCTTCAGTTGGGTTCATACTTTACAACCAGGGCCTCTGATTTTCATGTCCATTATCGATAAAGGAGGGAATAAGTGTGTAAAAAGCATCACCCAAGGGCTCATGCAGGTGCCGTAGGGTCAATTTAATCATGGGGAGAGGGCGGGGGGGGGGGGGGGGATTTCTTGTTAAGCACAGTTAATGCAAACCTGGTGGTTAACAACTAAGCCAAAGTAACACAAAGAAAATAAGTACTGTGAATTTTAGATACACTTCTTATTCAGTGTCACTGACACTGACGTTTCATCATTATTTCAAAAACTGTACGGATAATATGTGGTCTAGTGGTATGACACTACCTTTCTGCTCGGAAGGTCATAATTGGTTCGAGTCCCGCAATATGAGGCGCATAGTTAATCTCTCACCATATTCAGATGTAAAATGAGCACCTGGACGTTGACAACATGTTTCTGTTGGAAAGAAAATTATATATCGCCTAATAGAGGTCATGTCTCATTCTATAATATGTTAAGTGTTGCTGTTGGCTAGGTATCCTTTGTAAAGCGCTTTGAGCACGTTTAGTGGAAACTGCCCTATATGAATGCTCAATTTTTTCCTGATTTTTCATGTAGAATTGAATTTGCTAAGTTAGGGAGAGGATGTAATCTGAAGTATGTGAGAGTGTTTTTTTTTTTTTTTGTGGGTTTTAAAAAAAATTTTTTTTTAAATTTTTAATTCTTATCTGGTCGCAAGCAAAAGTAAAAAATAAAAACGTTTTTTCATACTGCGGCGGAAACGTTCCTCATCTCTATCTTCAAAATCTATGCCAGAGAATATAATTATGACCGGCTGAATCACGCTCTCTCGGGCATGTAATGGAGACGAGGATTTTAAAAAAATAGAATTATTAAATGACAGGCTTGTCCGTTTTCTATTTTCTCCAATCTTGCACTCGCTGGTCCCGTTCAATAATCTCTATAACACAGCCCGCCACCACTGCATTCGATTGTTCCTCTCAATACATAGTAAGCTCTATAAATGCCATCCGTCTGTCATGTCCCACATATATTCTATGAACATTTCCTTTTTATTTTGTAATAAATTGATTTTCTTGGAATAAATAATAAATTACGCCTTCCGCCACGACATTATTAGATATCATCGCCTAGACATTTCATGAAGGAATATAGATAATCCATCAAACAAGATGTCTGTTATTAAGAGGAATCACCCATGTTGGCCAAAAAGAGTAAATTGGGGGTTAAAAATATAGCCAAAAAAAAAAAACAACAAACAAACAAACCGAAAGTGCATGAAGTGAGGCTCAAATCCGGAATATTCCGGGTCAAAGGCAATGCCTTAACCACTCGGCCAACTCATTGGAATACATCTTATAATTTATTTCAACAGACCACAACTACAATTTTTTAGTTACTTCCCCCTGCCCAAAGATTTAAAAAAGGCAAGAAAGAAAGAAAAAAAAAAACCCTACGATTAAACTTCAATGAACGGCACGAACAACATCTTGATATGGATTGCTAAATGTGCCTCGTTTTAAATAGTATGGCAGATTGAATCAATGACTAATTTATGATATATAAATGAGTTAATCAAGGCAATACCACACCACCATACACACACACACACCACCACACACTATATATATATATATATATATATATATATATATATATATGCCAATAAACACACACAATACACACACAACAACTATATATATATATATATATATATATATATAGGTGTGTGTGTGTGTGTGTGTGTGTGTATGTGTGTGTGTGTGTATTTGCGCCCTTTCGAATTAAAACTCCATTTTTATCCGTTGACAAATCGAGTTAAAATGGATCGCTCTTATGGCAAAGGCCTTGCCAGTGACATCTCTACTAAGAACATGTTGTAAAGTCGTTCCATTTCCCCTCCATCAGCTGCCTCTGAACTTCACGCCTAGAAACGTGTGTGTGTGTGTGTGTGTGTGTGTGTGTGTGTGTGTGTGTGTGTGTGTGTGTGTGTGTATGGGGGGGGGGGGGTAGATAGCTGAATTGGTAAGGCAATGCGCTTCAACTCGAGGGACTCTGGGTACGACTCTTAGTATCGGCATCTCGTTTTTTCATTGAACAACAAACATAGCCCATACTGCTCTGAAAACGGCATTTTACACAATTTGACGTTGGCCAAAATCTAGTATCAGCTTGTCAAAATAAATAAATAAATATATAAATAAATAAAATTCTTTATTCTGGGACCAATCTTTGACAAGATAAAGTTCATTTAAAGGACTTGTTTCCTTGCCAACATTCTAAAAATAATTTTTCTTCTTCAGAGTTTGGTAGTGGTCACAACGCGGCTGAAGCCTGGATTAGCTTTGTTTTCTTACGAGATAGACTAGAGAAAAAGAATTCTCTTGTGGATGAATAAAGGGAATGTTATTTATTTATTTATTTAATAACTAACTTATGCTTCTCCCTTTGGACGTATAGCAAACTTCCCGGTGGTTCTATAAACATTTCTTAATTGCCATTATATAATTGATGGCTTTATAACGCTTTGCAAGGTTATTAATAGTGACTTAGTGACTTTTGGACATCACGGAATGTCCGGTGGCCAGGCGAGCCAATTCAAATTAATAAATTGTGCGGCTATGTGGTCTAGTGGTATGACACTCGCTTTCGGATCGGAAGGTCCTGGGTTCGAGCCTCGCGCTCGGCGCATAGTTGAGTCCTTGGAAAAGGCTCTTTACTCACATTCTCTCAACTCAGGTGTAAAATGAGTACCTGGCCGTTAACAGCGTTGTATTTGTCCGAAAAATTGCAATATCGCCTAATAGGCGTCATGTCCCGTCCTACATGTTAAATGTTGCTGTTGACCAGGGACCCTTGTAAAGCGCTTTGAGCACATTTAGTGGATGTTGCTCTATATAAAGCTCAATTTTCTTATCTAAAAAAAAAATAATAATTAACCAACTGACTGCCGTACTCTGAAAAAATGACCAGAAAACTCATCCTTCAAATATGGATAGATTTAAAAGATCCTCATCTTGGCAAAATCTCTCAAACCTGGGACCAAGACTACTACCCTTACATTACAGAGGTTACATGAAAGTTTGGACGATATTTAATGCTTGAATTATTCACAACGGTACGCTTTACTCAGCCAAAGTAGAACATCGCCTCCCAAAGCACACACACACACACACACACACACACACACACACACACACACACACGATTAGTAAAGACGCGCGCGTTAATTGATTCTATGCGTTTAGTTTCAAAAATCATAACATCCGCCAGCCGTACCAATACACAAAACTATGTGTAACCTTAAACTGTAGTCTGATTTATACAATTTGGTGAGAACTAATCATTTTTTAAATGGCTGGCTAAAAACCGTAACAAAGAGCTGAGTGACGTCAATATTGTTCCTTCTATACGCAATAACTCAAAAACCACACACACACACACACACACACACACACCACACACACACACACACGTACGCGGGCAAACTCCCATAAAAAATGCACATAATATTATAACCTCAAATCAATGACATTTGTAAATTGTTGACATTCACGCACCAATAAGTGAAATGCCATCGCAGTCTGGGTTGGTCGAAATAGAGGTGGACACGATGTGCCGTGATAGGGAAGAAAGACGCATATCGGTATCTAGGTCAAATTGACATTTTCTGGATTCACATACTTGAGAGAAAGGCGCATTTTTCTATCTGGGTTTGGTAACTCAATCATTGAAAATAAAAAAGCTGTTTCATTTTGAAAATATGCGACTTGACCTAATTTGGTTTAAATTCGTTTCGAGGAATGACAGATCGACGCATATTGAATGTGGATATGACAGAAGGTCGCATTTTGTAATATGCGTCTTTTTCTCTTATTCGTCCACCGAATGACATAATTTGTCTTTCACAAAAAGACGCATTTCGGATATGCGACTTTCTGCCAAGACACTCTCCAAAAATTAAGATATATGCGTCCGTTTGTATTACGACTGGTGACGATGAAAAGAACATATCATTGTTCTCCAATTTTCATCAAATAGTCAATCATCAAAGACGTACGAGTAAATTGTTGTTTTGGTGTGAATTCTTCATTTCCTCGGGTGAGTTTTATCCTTTTCCTATTCAAGTGATCAAAGATTTTATGTATATAATCATATAATTACTTGTCATATATTAGTGAGGATGTTTAATAATTATTTGCTATTGACGGTTTATCTGTGTTTCTGATATTTAACTTAGACAAATATTGATTTACATGCTAATAGCACTACTGTTATTGTTATTACATGTACTATATTTATGATTATCATTATGATGACAATTATTAATATTAATGTTATTATTTTAATCATCATCGTTATATCACTATGAAAGTATAAGTTGTAGAATAAGTAGTAGTCGTATTAGTAGTAACAGTGAAAGCATTTGTATGTACAATAGTAGTAGTAGTAGTAGTAGTAGTAGTAGTAGTAGTAATAGTAGTAGTAGTAGTAGTAGTAGTAGTAGTAGTAGTAGTAGTAGTAGTAGTAGTAGTAGTAGTAGTAGTAGTAGTAGTAGTAGTAGTAGTAGTATTCTAGTGTATCAAATAGACGCCCCCCCCCCCCCCCCATCCATTAATGTTCGGAATTTTCGCGAACCTCCCCTCCCTCCTTCTGATCTTATTAAACTTAAAATTCATTCTTAAATAGAAAAAATACTGTCCCTGTAATTTGCTGTGGTTGAATTCTTCGGTCAAACCCCCTTCTTTGGTGAAAATGAACACCCCCTCCCCCCATCTCCCCCAGCTTTCTACTAAAGTGCGCACTGCGCACCCCCCCCCTTGCTTGGGATCAGGACAGTGGACATAAAACCAATCGGGCCTGAAAACCAACCTAGGACTGTGTCGGACTCGGTACCTTCTGATTCAAAGTGAAAACCTTAACTACTGAGACAATACGTCTCTAGCTATGCATCCAATTAGCCCTCAATAACCTGTTTCAATATTCTTTTGGGAAAGGCAAGCAACTGTAACTCAATATCATATCATAACAACGTTACTTTATGATAAAGATTATTTTAATGAATAAGTCCACTCCGGTTCAATTTTTGAATATCCATATTTATATCTCTTTCATCAGATATGATCGAACCCCTAAAAAGGCCACCGGTACCTCCACCTCAGCCAACCCAGATTAAATAAATCATGACAATCAGACTCCGGTGATTCAGATATTGACATTCCATTGAAACAGCTAGCTCAGATCAATAGTGAAACCTCTATCAGGAGGAATTACATGATGTATGAGTGTCATAAAAGCAGAGAGGAAAAGATTTAAAGAAACCACGGACAACAAGAAAAACGGAGGAGACGAGCTAGATAGGTTTACCTAAACACCGATATGAAAATCTGCAGTAGAAGCACGTAAACTGGCTGTTGAGATTAAATATGGATATCGATATGGATTTTGTGTTGAATTTACCATTGAGAAACAAAGTTTAGATAGTGACTCAGAATTTGAAATGTATTTGGAACTTGCTTCTAAATATGTCGCCGAAACCACTGCCCCTAGAGTTCCATTTGCTGAAGAGGAAGAGTATTTGTCCGAAACTGCCACGCCGGCATCCTTTACCGGTTAAGGAGAAATATCTGAAGGAGAGCATGTTCCAGGTGTGTCATCGATTACAGAGACCACGATAGCAGAGTGAAACAATGACTACACCAGATCTAGAGATAGAGACAGTTCTACTCACTCAAAAAGAGAAAGCACAAGACGCGGATACAAAAAGCAGACTAGGAAATACACAAGCTTTTGCGAATGAGAGAAAAGCATTCGGTCTTGGAAGGTTGTGCGCCGACCTGCTCCAAAAAATGCCGTGACAGATTCTTGGAGTACCAGCGACGGGAGCTTAACAGATGTTTTGGGGAGAGGATTGGAAGGACCAGCGCAAATTTGTACGGACTTGGGTAAGTAAAACAGAATGCAGAGATCAGTGCGAAGGCATTCTTTCCAAGGAGAAAATTGCCTAGTCATGTACATGCAAATATACAATGAAACAGGAAGATGGAGTCTTCCATCCTGTGTGCAAAAAGCTCTTCTTTACTACTCTCGGATTCAAAGCTAATAATGGCAAACTGATAAGGAGCGCTTTCAAGGATGTTGGTGTTAACGAAAACAATGTCATAGAAGTACCCCTTGTTGACAATCGTGGACGTCATAGTCCCTGGCACAAGATTGACCACAGCATTATCCATGAACACATAGAGAAATATAAAACAAGCATTTTTCATTATAGACGTGAACACGCGCTTTTCAGGAGATATTTACCATCTGATCTGATCATCAATGATATGCACGAAAACTTTTGCGCAGTCAATGGAAAATCCATATCAAAGAAACTCTACTATTCTGCATTTAAAGAACTTAACATCTCACAAGCCTTGTTCAAGAAGAATGTGAAAAATGTAAGTCCTTCTTGTTGCACAAACAACTATGCAACTGTGAAGAAAGGTGTGAACCGTGTGCCGATAAAATCATCCATCGGACACGATACAGAAATGCTAGAGAGGTATCAACAGGATGCAGACAAGAACGAAAACGCCAACACAGCCCATCCAGTGTTTGCCGCTGATCTGCAAAAAGCGATTTTGCTGCCGAGAATGAATCAGTTTAACAGAACCATGTTCACAAGCAGATTGGTCTTATTCAAAGAGACATTTGCACCAGTGGACTGCAAAAAAAGTGAAAAGGACATTGCCGTGATATGGAATGAATCAATTTTAGGACGAAAAGATGAAGACCTTGCATCAGCTTCTTACTTAATATATAAGCGTGATGCCGAATCTGTGACACTCTGACTGGATAACTGTAGCGCCCAAATTATAAAGTATACCCTTTATACTATGTTACTTCATCTTGTATGATTAGACTACTACAAAAGCAAGCACCATCACAATCAACTATTTAGAGCCTGGTCATACTTTTATGGCAGCTGATTCCACCCATGCCGGAATCCAAAGAGTTCTGAGGCGGAAAGACGGCAAAATCTTTGATCTCAATGAATTTGAAGAATGTGTCGTAGAAGCAGGCTGCCAGACAATGCCGTTGAGGTTTAATGACTTTGCCAACTGGGATTCTGGAGTCAGTAGTTATCTGTTGAGCAAAGCTTACAATCGTCCCTACCTAGCTAAGATTGTTTGTGCTGAATTCAGGCGAGGGTCACCAAAGACACTCTTCTTCAAAATAGCTTTGAAGAAGATACCTTCAACGAATGTGACATTCTGAAACGCGGATTTGTTTGTACGCCAAAGTTTCGTACAAAACCCAGGGGTGTAGGATTTACAAGAAGGATGAGATCGTGAAACAACTTGTGGGTTTGACGCCCCCCTCCCCCTCCCCCCTCCGCCCCAATAGACGAAAGTACTGGATAGACCTACCAACCAGCTCCACGAGTAAAATTCTTTGCAAATCCTACAAGTGAATGTCCCTTCATCATTCACTGACTAGTTGGAAACGTTGCTCTTCCAAACAATGTGTACGAGCACGCAACGTTTACGCCTAAGTAATGATTCAATTCATTATCTAAATAGAAGAGATGGAATGTATAATATGTATGTGATAATATTAGCGAGGATTACAAAGGCAAACTCCATGTTAGTGAACTATAACGAAAGAGGGAGAGAAAGAGAGTTAGTATTAGTTATACAAATAATGCTAATCAAATCACTGCAAATGAAACTATTATGAAAATTTACATGACTGGTGCCATTGTTCTGAAATAATAAAGCATGTTCAGCTTGATATCCTATATGTTTTTGATTGGTTTCTTCCGATTATTCAAGGGACCCGTGATTATGGTGTTTTTGCTTATTATAGCTTAACAATGGGCGATATGCGTCCTCACATGACACTGTATATCATTATGCACATTACCGCTAAACTAGCCCATGTCTATGACAAACAGACGCAAAAACAATATGCGTCCGTTTGTCACACACTGGATACACATCCGAAAGTGCGATGGACGCATAATATTTTTGCGTCTATCTGTCAAAGACATGTGTCAATCAATTTTCAATCATGGATTTGGCAAAAGGTCTTTTGGTGAATTACACAGTTAATACAAATATTTTAGTTTTCAAGTTCCATGAATAAAATAACAAAAAAAATATTCTTTAATTACCTATTAATTCTTTTAGATTCGAGCCAATAGTTGCAATGTTATTAAGTAAAACGGTTTTTTTGCGTTTCCTGAAAAAGTAGGTTTTCCCGTTATGCGTCTTTTTCTCATATCACGGCAGCGATGCCCTTTCGAAAACAGACGAAATTGATACCATAAATCAATTTTTTATTTGCTTTGATACGATAGCAACAGCTTGCTTTCCTCGCAAATCATGAAATGTGATGCAGCATTCAGACAATGGTTGAAAAGGCATCTTGCTTATGTTTTCATTTCGTTTGAGAGAGAGACTCGAAAATGTGAGAAAGGAGTTAAGGAATCGCATGTGATTCAGTTTTTGAAACTACTTCGTTCAAGGGTCAAGAACAAGTAATAGTATACCTTTTAGAAGAAAATGTGGAACGGGCACTCTTGTCAATAATGGTGAGAACTATAATATTGTATGGAGACATGCCAGATGAAAGCGGAATAAAAATATCACGGTGTCAGAGCCAAACTTGGGATCCAACAGACACGGTATCCTCCGCCTGGCTGAGAGCGAGATCAGCGAGTAGTCGCACTCGCCATTGATCTATCTATCTATCTTTCTAACTATCTATCTCTCTCTCTCTCTCTCTCTCTCTCTCTCTCTCTCTCTCTCTCTCTCTCTCTCTCTCTCTCTCACTCTCTCTCTCTCTCGCTCTTAGCATTGAAATTTTGAAAAACAGTGGCCGGGGGGGGGGGGGGGGGGGGGGGGGGGGGTGTAAAATTGTCGGTGGAAATAAACAGTAGCATAACCAACATTTTGCAACATTTGGCCTTAGATCATTGAACGATTCTTTCTTTATTTCTTTACTTATTTATTTATTTAGTTTTCGCGTCTTGCCTTTATTTTCTGGGGTTTTTTTTTTTTTTTTGTTTTTTTTTGTTTGTTTGTTTTTTTCTCGTTTTTAAAACGATTTTTGCCGTTATTGCTATAATATGCGTTACACACTTTCAATTGACAGGCCGCATCCCGTGATTCCAGATCGTTTGTTGTGGTCATAACTCTGTCTATCGCAAAACTGTTACTCTACGATGTGATAGCACCGACGGAATGGTAGCCAGTATAATTAAAACTATGAGTGATAAATTTCCCCCCGACAGAAACAATACTGTTTCGATGTAATGAATATATTTGTTATTTAGCGACAAATTTCAATTTTAAGAAGGCAACAGATCAGAAAGTATTTTATCGGTGACTATAACGGGTAGTAAACACCCATTAACAAAGCAGCATAGTATTTATAAATTACCCAAATAAAGATTTTATTCTTTCCGAGAATTCTCACAAATAGGATATATTGAATTAATTCAAAATTTATTGGTTACGCTATCTAATTTAATGTAAGTGTATTATTCATTTATTTATTTATTTTAGTATTTTTTTTCTAAATAATATTTTATTTTTCGTTCTCTGTCGAAATACTTCCTGATTGTTTGAAACAAAAATCTATCAACAGTGCATTTATATCAACAGTGCAAATATATCAACAGTGCATTTGAAATCAACGATTCGAGTGAAATTAAGAACAGTTGACAGGTTGGCGAGGGGAAGAGAAGGGACGTGAGTGAGAGAGAGAGAGAGAGAGAGAGAGAGAGAGAGAGAGAGAGAGGGATCGAGGAGGAAAGCGATTAAGAGAGAATGCACGTATATGTTTGTATGCAGTATGTAAGTATGAATGTATGTGTGTACGTGTGTATAACAATGATATATATATATTATATATATATATATATATATAATATATATATATATATATATATATATATATATAGAGAGAGAGAGAGAGAGAGAGAGAGCGGGGAGGGGGGGGGGGGTCAAGCTTACTGACAAAGGATAAACCCAAAGCATTCACATAATTTAGTGTCTTTGTCAATTAAATTAATTTGTTTAATAAGATCGACTTCCGGTATTCGTCACGTGGTACGTGAAGTTAAAATAATAGATATAAATCATCCTGTTGTGTCCCAAAGTGTTAACAGTCTAATAACCTATGAAATGAGACCAACATTCTTTGCATCGTTGTGGCAACGCTTTAATATGTATTCAAATTCGACACTCACCGAACAATTTAAAGTTTGGTTTATGGGTTTAATTTGTCTAAAATAAGATTTGAGACAGAGCGTTCTGAACTCGTGCGCCATCAGACCAAAAGCTCTGTACTTACTACTTACTACTGTTAAATGGTTCAGTCTGCAATTGAAACCATATAAAGAGAGCAAGTATCTGTGATATGAAAGTCAGTCCCTTTGCCAGAGTGCAAATATTCACGTAGAAGTTGTAATAGTTGTGATATGTAGAGCCGGAAACCTTCATTCCTTGGCTAATTTGGACCCACAAGCTCTTTACCTGGATGTTTTAGAACGGTTGCGACACATTAAAATCATTTTAGCGCCAGAGAATGGCTTAGCAATCACATAAAAAGATACCAGAATACAATGATACTATTTTTATTGTTTAATAATGAACTAATCTTACCTGTAAATGAGAAGCGACACGTTCAAGGCGATTTTCCTTTGGAGCTTCCTTCTTGGACTCGGAGCCGCCTTTAGTCCCAGGGACAGTAAAGAAGATGGCAGCGTTGAGGACGACCACAATCATCAACAACAGCCACAAGATGTTTCTCCATCGGCATTTCAACATGCCCAATATCATGTGTTTATCCATTTTTAATATCCACAGGTTGTTATCACTTTGGGACAGGCATCCTAATGAATATAATTTTCTTTACAAAATCAGAAGACGTCTTAAAATCCCAAGGAACAGATTTTACCGCTACGTAAAATACTTGTTCCTTAATTACCTACACAAGTTGTATTTCTATTGTTTCACATCAAACAAAGCTTCACAATCAAGTTTCACTTAGATAGTATGGAAAATAGAACGTGACAATTTATTTTAACAATTTTAAAAACAATTGTGTTAGTCCCTATGTGCCCATTTATAAAGTGGATAAACCTGATCCCAGTGCCATTAAAATCTTCCACTGAACTGACTGTGGCGACAATTAATGGTTTGATCTGTGGCTACATACACAGGGTTGGTGAAAAACGATGTTGGTGAAAATTATGAATCACTGAAATCCAAAAAGGAAAAAAAAAACCCAATTCGCCGAATGTTATGTATCAATAATTTTTACTTCCAACAAGAGTCTCAAAATCAACTGCTGTTGTTTTATGCCTCATTCAGAAACATGCCGAGCCTATTGCCATTGCTTGAGATTGCTGAATATACACAGCAACTGCCGTCGTAGAGGTCTGCGTCGTCTTCCAATCGTAGACTAGATACTATGTCTTGTGGATTGGACTTGATGACAAAAGCCTGTTTGAGAAGGGAAAAGGTACAGATAGTTCTTTTTAAAGAAATAATTTATGACTATATATATATATATTATATATATATATATAATATATATATATATATATATATATATATATATTGTTATGGTGCGCACCTTTGTGTCAACACATTAAGCAAGAATTATTCTCATTCACACGACGTGAGCATAGCAAACTAAGAGGGCTGTGCACGTGAGTCAAAGAAAACCAAAGTAAATGAGACCTGACACAGCTCAGTTAGTAAATCACTCACTCACACGTAAAGGGACTGGTATCTATTCCAGATGCAATCGAGACGTTTTCTGTCCCCCTCCCCCCCCCCCCCCCCCTCCCCCCCCCCCCCCCCCCCCCCCCCACACACACACACACACCTCACTGTCACCCAGCAGTGATTTGGTAGCTTGGTCCGTTAACAATGGCGGAAAGTACTTCGTGATAGACTTGCATCCCGTCCAAAGGGTGACATTTGCAATTGCCTGTTTAACATGTAAAATCTGAGTCTATGGGTTGTATGGCTTTGAAGACTAAATGAGGCGGGAAACGAGAATGGCGTTACATCGACAAGATAGAGTGAACAAAAATATTTTTGTCGTTTTGAATACATTTGAGGTAACCAAGAGGACAATAATTCTTTTTTTCCTTCTTAAAAAAGGATTTTTTTTGTTGGTATTGCTGGCTATTAAAGCCTCGTTAGATTATTGATTCGGCAGACGTTATTGATATCAGCTTCCTGCTATAAACCTTTCCAGCCGGAAGTGTTAAATCAGTTTAATGTGTCAGGATATCGTGATTCGTACTTTCGATTCGCAATAAAACAATATCTGCTTCAGCAGCATTTCAAAATATTAAAAAAAGGAAAAAAAAAACAACAACAAAAACATTAAAACAAACAAAAATCAATGTGTTTTGTACAATGATTCTGGATAGATAAGAACATTGGTACATATACTTATAACAAAAATGCATGAACGAATTGATGTGGAAAAACATCCACAGAAAAGCATATATTATAGCATACAATACGCACCATTCCCCTACTTAAATAAAGACCAAAATATGTTCTGGATTGTTTCTTTATATTTCCGCGTCCAATAGTGATGCCTACATTAATGTTATAGCAATCAAAGGAAATCAATAAAAGGGAGCGACTATTTAGGCAATATTGACCAAATAGCCATAATATTATTAGAGCAATTTGTCCAAAATTGCCGTAGAATTATTTGCCACAATGGCTAAATTATTGGCTCGGGATTATTTGGCAGATTTTATAATAAATATTGAAAAAACAAAACATATAAAAACAAAAGAAAAAATAAACTATATATATATATGTATATATATATATATATATATATATATATATATATATATATATATATATATATAAATATATATATATATATATATATATATATATAAATACATAAATAAATATTAATATAAATATTTCACCGGATTGGTGAATTGGTCATTTACTTTGTCAGCAGTGTGTTGATTCGACAAGACTAGACTGTGTCCATGTGGAAAACATAGCAACTCTACAGCACAATTTGATTGAGAGTTATTATTATTACGTAAAATCACAATAATATGGTATGAATGGCTGAATATTAGGACCAAAAAGTTGTTTTTTTTAATAGTATCGTAAAAGTTGGATCAGAAATAACAGAGATGTAAAGTAGACGGTCTAACTCATTTATGAGATTCCATTTGTAAAATTTGATTCGTCATTTATTTCAATAGAGTTTCTGCTGCTTGTTGTTTTGATTATTTTTTAAATTAAAAGAAAAGAAGAAAAGTAAGACAAAGGAGAATAATACAAATAGGGAATATCATTCATCATTCATCATTTCGATGCCTTTCGCGTCTCGACCGAAAGATCGGGTCGCCTTGGCTGTTTCCAGTATTTCCTGTGTGAGGTGTCTCCAATATTGCCGGTCCTCTGCTAGGGTTCTCAGATTGTCAAGGTCCCCTGCCGTTATGAGACTAATGCTTTGTCCAAGTGTTGTGAGGTTTTTGTTTAGGATCACAGGGAGTGTTGTGATCGGTCTTCCTCTGAAAAGGTTCCCGTGTTTTTGGAAGTATCCCGACAGGGAATATAGGTATATCTAAATTCCAAGAGCATTCTATCATTGTGCATAGTTTGAAATCACCTAAAAGTTTAATCCAGCCACAAGCACAGGATCCCACTAAGAGGAAGACACTCAAGTGCTTACATTATATATTCAAAACAACAAATATAACAATATAAAACAGAAATATGATTTACAAAAAATTATCATCTCCCAAAACTTTGATTATACATTTGACTATTTCCCTCCAAACCAAGGACTCCAACAAGAAAAAAGAGAAAACAAGGTAATCTCATTCCAAGACAAAGACAAAAGGCAAGTTGAAAACAATAATACAAGGGAATAGAAGACACAGTACGTGACCTCCCTGCTTCCGGTCAGGAACTCCACCCTGTATCTTCAGCTTCGTTACATTTGATTCTGGGATACTCATAAAAAAAGAGGTTTGGTTGACTGAATAGCCGAGAGTAAGGATGAAAGAGAAAGATATTCAGTTATCAATAAAAGCAATACCTATATTATAAAAACCAGTTGAAATGGAAATAAAAGGGAGGCAATGTCCAGTCTGAAAACCACTTGAAGTCCGAGCACCTTTTATTGGCTAGTTGCCAAATTTTAATGTCAATATTCTATTGTGCGGCTATGTGGTATTGTAGTACTACACTCGCTTTCTGATCAGTAGATTCTGGTATCGAGCCTCGCTCGGCGCATGGTTGAGACCTTGGAAAAGGCTCTTTACTCACATTCTCTCACCATACTGGGTTGTAAAATGAGTACCTGGTCGTTAACAGCGTTCTATCTGTCGGAAAAAATTGTAATATCGCCTAACAGACGTAATGTCTCGATTGACATGTTAAATGTTGCTGTCGATCAGGGAAATTGTAAAGCGCTTTGAGCACATTGAGTGAATATTGCTCTATGTTATGGCCCACGAATTTTATTATTTATTAAACACCTATAGGTTGAAAATGTCGCCATTGATTTATTAAGGATTTGTACCGACTTAATTGTCTTTTAAAATAATTAGACATAAGATTAAACAGAAACATCAGAGAAGCGGAAAAATAACTCCAACAAAACAAAACAACAACAACAATAACAACAACAAAATAAAATAACAAAACAAAAAAACCCAACAAAACAAAACCCAAAACCCAAACAAAACCAAAAAAAAACCCAACCCGCCACCCCCCCCCCCCCCAAAAAAAAAAAAAAAACAAAAAAAAAAAAAACAAAACAAAACAAAACAAAAACAAAAAACAAAAACAAAACAAAATAAACAACGGTCCCACCCCTTCCCATCCCTAAAAGAACCCAAACAAAACGATAAAACAACAAAACCAAACAAAACTCAACAAAAAAACGAAAAAGGGTCAGCGCGTTGGTGCAATGAGCGATAGGTCATATCAGAGGACGTTTTACGAGCTTATAGAATATCATTAGCATCGCGATATCGATGCAGCCAAATCTGGTTTATTTATCTCAATTTCCTAGGGTGGACGGTAGAAGCAATAATAGTATTGATGCGAGTGACATATTACAATCTGTGTTAGTCCTTTGTTTGCCCTACATCGGCTCGATACGCCAATATCCGCGTTTAACTCTCTGTAGCCGGAGTTAGATTTTACTATAAGCTGGCATTAAAACAGCAAAAACCGTCACAATTGTGGGATTCGGGCTTTGATGACTGATAGAAACCATCGTTTTCTTCAAATGATAGTATGCGTTTAGGTAAAATACTCACAACATCCGCTAGTAGGATATAACATACCAAAAACAAAACAAAAACCTATGTGTAACCTTAAACGTTTATATTTTGATTGATATAATTTAGTGAGAGTTGATCATTAAAATGGTAGTTTAAAAACATTAACGAAG